>NC_034606.1:32693427-32698881 GCF_900095145.1 Mus pahari
AGAGAGAGAGAGGAGAGAGAGAGAGAGACTAGTGCTAACCTCTTCAAGACTTTTTATTTATTCCAGTTCACAGAAAGTGGTGTTGGCCACATTCAAGGGAGATTTTCTCACCTCCAATAATCCAGTAGAGAAATTATCTTTTCTATTATTTTCTTTATTCACATTTCAAATGTTATCCCCTTTCCTCATTTCCCCTCTGAACCCCCTCATCCCACCCCCTACCTCTGCTCACTAACCCACCCATTCCTGCTTCCCTGTCCTGACATTCCTCTACACTGGGGCATCAAGCCTTCACAGGACCAAGGGGCCTCTCCTCTCATTGATGTCCCACAAGGGCATCCTCTGCTACATATGCAGCTGGAGCCATGGGTCCCTCATGTGTACTCTTTGGTTGGTGGTTTAGTCCCTGGGAACTCTGGAGGTACTGGTTGGTTCATATTGTTGTTCCTCCTATGGGGGTGCAAATTCATTCAGCTCCTTCAAACTTTTCTCAAGCTCTTCCATTGGGAACCTTGTTCTCAGTTCTAATGGATGGCTGTAAACATCCACTTCTGTATTTGCCAGGCACTGTCAGAGCCTCTCAGGAGATAGCTATATCAGGATCCTGTTAGCAAGTACTTGTTGGCATCCACAATAGTGTCTGGGTTTGGTGACTGTATGTAGGATAAGTCCCCAGGTGGGGCAGTCTCTGGATGGCCTTTCCTTCAGTATTTGCTCCACACTTTGTCTCTGTATCTCCTCCCACAGGTATTTTGATTCCCCTTTTAAGAAGGACCGAAGTATCCACACTTTAGTCTTCCTTCTTTTTGAACTTCACGTGGTCTGCGAATTTTATCTTGGGAACTTCTGGGCTGATATCCACTTATCAGTGAGTGCATACCATGTGTGTTCTTTTGTGGTTGGGTTACCTCACTCAGCATGATATTCTCTAGTTCCATCCATTTGCCTAAGACTTTCATGAATTCATTGTTTTTAAGAGCTGAGTAGTACTCTATTGTGTAAATGTACCACATTTTCTGTATCCACTTCTCTGTTGAAGGACATCTGGGTTCTTTCCTTCTGGCTATTATAAATAAGGCATCTATGAACATAGTGGAGCATGTGTCCTTACTATACTATGGTCACTTGATCTTTGATAAAGGAGCTAAAACCAGCCAGTGGAAAAAAGGCAACATTTTCAACAAATGGTGCTGGTTCAACTGGTGGTTAGCATGTAGAAAAATGCAAATCGATTCATTCTTATCTCCTTGTACAAAGCCAAGTCCAAGTGGATCAAAGACCTCCACATAAAACCAGATTCACTGAAACTAACAGAAAAGAAAGTGGGGAAGAGCCTGGAGCACATGGGCATAGGGGAAAATTTCCTGAACAGAACACCAATAGCTTATGCTCTAAGATCAACTATTGGCAAATGGAACCTCATAATATTGCGAAGCTGTCAATAGGACAAAATGGCAACCAACAAATTGGAAAAAGATCTTTACCAACCCTATATCCGATAGAGGGCTAATATCCAATATATACAAAGAACTCAAGAAGTTGGACTCCAGAAAACCAAATTACCCTATTACAAAATGGGGTACAGAGCTAAACAGAGAAGTCTCAACTGAGGAATACCAAATGGCTGAGAAGCACCTAAAGAAAATTTCAACATCCTTAATCATCAGGGAAATGCAAATCAAAACACCCCTGAGATTTCACCTCACATCCATCAGAATGGCTAAGATAAAAAATTCAGGTGACAGCTGATGCTGAAGAGAATGTGCAGAAAGAGGAAAACTCCTCTATTGCTGGTAGAATTGTAAGCTGCAAGCTGGTACAACTACTCTGGAAATCAGTTTGGCCACTCTTCAGAAATTTGGACATAATACTACGCAAGGACCCAGCTATACCACTCCTGGGTATGTACCCAGAAGATGCTCCAACATGTAATAAGAAATTATCTTTTGGGTGCTTATAGATCACATCATTTTGTCAATCAACATTAAGCCTCAACCCCTAAGAACAATGTCCTGAGTTTAGAAGTAGAGACCCAAACTGAGGTTTTTATCACTGTGTCACACAGGATCATGGGATACTCTTGGTTTTATAGGCTGCTGCTCCTCAAAGCCTCAACTGAAAGATAAGATTACAGAAGAAGGGAGAAGGAATGTCCTTCCTTAGATGTCAGGAGGGCTTTGGTGGACAGGGACCACAAAGGACACATCCCTGTATGCCAAGGAGACTGTGGTAGAGCCCTCTCCATAGCCCACAATATCCATGTGGGTGGGGAGGGGAAGAGCAGCTAGACTAGTTCTAGGGGAGTGCCATTCAGAAGGAACTCTAACCAAGTTTCTCCCATAACATGAGTTCTTTGACTGCCACTTTGTTTAGCTGTCTGCAAACAATTCATTTGAGACAAACTTGCCCATCTGGGAGACTGTACATTGTGATGCCTTTGCTCCACTAGCAGAGGTGAGCTCAGGGTTGATACTTTTCTTATTTATTTTGTAAGTAGAGTGTTGCATCTTGATAGACTGAGGCAAAAGCAAGAAGGTCAAAACATAGTCATTTAAGAAGTAGCCGTTATGCTGCTATGAATCTCTGTAAGTGCTGTAAGAAACGAATGATTCTTGACCTGTCTTGAAAAAGTACAGTTTTACTCACGTAACTGAAAAGTCCAGGAATAAATGTTGATCTAGGTTTGACTCATCCCTCCTGCCACTGCTTAACTGAACCCACGTGATGTTTGTTCAATCATCTATGCAGAATTTGTCCTTATGGCCACAAGATGGTCGTAGCAGGTCCTGCCTGGTTTTCTAGCATCTTGTCGGCTAGAAACGTGACTAGTGATAGGGTGTTGGACCTGCAAGTGAAGGCAGGATTCTCTTTGCTCCATTAGTTCAAGAGAATGGCAAGAAGTGGCCAAACATGTCCACTGTGCTCACTAGTGTATTCCTTTGTTTGTGTGTATGAGTGTGGGGTACATGTATATATGGTATGTACATATTTTAGTGTGGGTATGTATGATGGCCAGACATAGATATCAAGTGTCTTCCTCAGCCTCCTTGGAGGGAGGGCACAGCATTTTTCATTGAACCTGGAGCTCCACAGTTTGACTGAACTGTTTGGATAGAAGCCTTAAGGACCCTTCTGTCTCCACCCCTGAGTGCTGAGGTTTCAGGTGCATTTTGCTGTGGTCAGCACTTTATGTAGCTGTAGGGATCCAAAGTCAGGTCTCTGTGCTTATGGGACTAGCACTCTGCAGACTGAGCTAAACCCTTCTATATCACCTTCTATATTAGCCATGATTATTTATGCTTTCCATTATATTCCATTCCCAGTCTTAGTGTGTTCAGTCCCAGGTCAGATAGCCAAGAGGAGTTCCAAGTTGCTGTAACTTAAAGATCAACAAGTGGAACTAAGCCTTGGCTGACATGGATGCAGGTTTGCTGTTGCACCAACAAAGTTGGGGTGGACTGCTGTCTGGTTCAAGCTTGTCTCTAGAATCTGGAGTCCTTTGGATTATCTGGGAAGAGATATGACTGGCAGCTTCCTCGTTGACAGCAGTACCAGATGAAAACTTTCAGCAACAGCAGATGTGTTCCCATAGTCTTTAGTCATGAAAAGAGATTTGCAATGGAGGCCTTGCCTAGCCAGGAATCTCTGATAGGAACATTCTGAGCCTTGAACTCTAGAACCAAGTATGGATCTTAGCTTCTGTAGACAAGTTTGTGGTCTTAGATAGGCCCCTGTGCTCCTCAAGCTTAGCTGGCCTTTCTGTGAAATAGATGAATCATAGCCCTCTCCTGAAAGAACTAAGACAAGTGTTAAATGAGATGATGTGCAGAGCTTGGCACTTTGCATTACTCATGAAAACACCAGAATCGCTGTCCTATGTGTTGCTGTCATTGGTGTTGTTTCTCATGGCTGCTGAAACAAATGACTCCCATGCTCTAGTGCCTTAGCACAAGACAGTTATTATCTCACACTTCTGAGGTTCAGTTATTTTATTTGGTCTCAGTTGACTATGACCCAAGTTTTAGTAGATATCTGAAGACTGCAAGGAGGAACCTATATTCTTGTCTTTTCATGCTTCTACATGCCACCCATGTCCTCTGACCAATGTTGTCTTCCTCCATCTCATAATCAGCAATGTTGAGCCTTTTTTTTTTTTTTTACTTTATTCAGCTATTGTTCCTCTTGTCTGACAAGTGGTGTGTGTGTGTGTGTGTGTGTGTGTGTGTCTGTGTCTGTGTATATGCCCATGAGTGTGCGCATGGGCATGTATGCATGCACGTGTGTACATTTAAAGATTTGTGAGATTCACTGTGCACCAATGAGTAATCAGGTAAGACCCTCCCTGCAACCTCAAGGTCACATTAGCCAAGTCCTTTTTTGCTGGTTCTAGAATATATTTGCAGGTCTCAGTGATGAAAGTGTGAGCATCCTCTGTGTCCCTTGTCCTAACACATCCCCCCCCCCAATCTCTTTGTCACCACAGCCACAAATCAAAAGTGACATTTCCTGACCTGTGCTCCGATTGGGGACTGTGAAGGACATAATAAGGTGAGTCAGCAGAAGTGATTTCAATGGGAAGGGAACACTTGGGAAGGGTTGTGAATTGGCAGGACTGAGGGGTTTGCTTCTGAGGCACAAATCACATATTTCAAACAAAAAAGCAAGACACAAAGTCTGACAAACACATAACAGCTTAAAGGGACAACAGGAGTCCCTGCTGGGAACATTGAGTGTTTTGTAGTTGTAAGAGTGGATTTGGGGTTAATCCATGAAGGCTGAACTTGTGAGCTACTACACAGAACAGGTAATTTAACAAATGAAAAGGTATACACCCTTCAGAGAGAAGGCCTTTGAAGAGAAGCTGCAGTCTCATAGTCCCATGGGTAAAGCCTGTTTTTTTTTTTTTTTTTTTTTTTTTTTTTTTTTTTTTTTTATTTTTTTTTTTTTTTTTTTTTTTTTTTTTTTTTTCTTCTTGTTATGCTCCAATGACCATATTGTTTTACTGGTTCAATGCTGGCGGTCCTTCCTTTTACCCGCTTTCTGCCAGTGGCACCCTCATCTGGCTCTCACTCACACTGGACCCAGACCCGGTGTTCCTAGGATTCCTGCTTTGGGCAGTAAGGAGTCCATCTCAAGTCAGCCTGAATTGACTGACATCATACACAGTTGGCAGTTCATTGGTTACTTACTTGCCATCCTGATGGAATACTGACCAAAAGCACCTTAAGGAAAGATACATTTCAAGTCACAGTTTCTGGATGGTCCATCCTTTTGTCTTAGCTTCAAACTTTGTCTCTGTAACCCCTTCCATGGGAGTTTTGTTCCATATTCTAAGGAGGGGCGAAGTATCCACATTTTGGTTTTCCTTCTTCTTGAGTTTCATGTGTTTTACAAATTGTATCTTGGGTATTCTAGGTTTCAGGGCTAATATCCACTTATCAGTGAGTGCATATT
>NC_034606.1:32702726-32722726 GCF_900095145.1 Mus pahari
TCTTTCTTTCTTTCTTTCTTTCTTTCTTTCTTTCCTTCCTTCCTTCCTTCCTTTCTTTCTTTCTTTCTTTCTTTCTTTCTTTCTTTCTTTCTTTTTCTTTTTTCTTTCTTTCATTTGGAATTGTGGACAGAATGCAAGAGTGTCACAGACATAGTTCATAGTGGGACATTTGGTTCTGGTGTGGATGAAATCCTAGAATTATTTCTGGGTGGTCTGTGACTTCAGACTTCTTGCAGTGGTTTCTGGGAATTTCCAGGGACCTAGGGAAGGATTGCCACCACATCAAACCTCCTCCCTAAGCAAAGTTTCCCCATCAGTTAGAATCCAGTAAAGCAAGTGAAGGCCCGCATCCTATCTCTTGCTAGGTAGGGAGTACCAAGTGTGTTGTGGTCAGCCGGGGCCCAGGAAAGGAATTTAGCAAAATGACAAGAGTCCTATGCACTGGGCTTATGTTCTGGTTATTTCCTTGCTTAGTCATATTTTAATACCTTTGAGACTCTCTTACAAGACCTATCAGCCATTCATGCTGAATGCAAATGTATATACCTCTGCCAACATCTCCCAAATAATTGCCAGATGAGGGGTGGAACTTTGAAGTGGCTTTGGACATAGTCCTTTCCTCTAGGAAGGAAAGGTAACAGATGGAACTACTAAGACCTCAATGTTGTTGGGACAAAGTAGTGTGTAGAAAGATCAGCATTAAGGTTGGCACCAGGCTGAAGATAAAGGATGATAAAGGTGATGTCTTTGGAGGAAAGTGGAAATCAGGGCCCCTGGACTGGGTTTGAGGACAGTTCATGATGCTTCTGATATCTAAGCAATTCAGGCAGGTAGAGTCTAGATGATGCTAGGACACAGAAGGGGTAGTGAGTATATAAGAGGCGTAGACATGATATGAAGGGCCTGCGGCTATACAGTAGCACTCTTCAAGGACAGAGGGGAACCCTTAGTGGGTGTTAAGTAAGTCACTTTCTTCTCAGATGAGTCTAGATGCATAGAGAGTGAACTGTTAGACCTCAGAAGAAATGAGATTCCAGGAATGTGAGACTGCCAACTGTGTGGGCAGAGTGATGAGAAGCCTACCTCTTCTACTTTGCTTGCCACCAAAAAAAAGTTAGATCCTATCCCACCTGTACTCCCAAGGCTCTGGGTACTGTTCCTAGATGGGTGTTCACCCTCTTTTGTCCTGGAGGAAGCCAACACTGTTCTTGTCTGTGGAGCTTCTGACCCTCACAGTGATTTCTGTGACATGATATCTGGAGCTTGTAACATGATACGGGAGCTCTCTGTGTTTGCTCTGAGACTGGAAGCAAAGGGCAGATACAGTCCTTGGCAAGTATTAGATGTCCAATACCTGTGGCGCCTGTGCCTGCAGGATGCCCCACAATGCTGGTATGCCAGGGCCACGCAAAGACTCTGCCTCTGATTTTCCTTGGGTCTAGGCAGAATCTCCAATAGGATCTGGAACTATGGAATAAGTGGGTAATATATGAAAAACTAAAAACAATCAAACAATCAAAAAGAAAAGAAGAAGAAAGGGGGACGTATCTCCCTGAGTCTGTTAGTCTCCTTGGCTCCCATTTCTAATCTTCCTCCATGGCTTTTGTCTCCTCCATTGACTCTCCTCCTAGCATGCCATGTGTGGGTGTTCAGACTGTACATGGTATAAGATCTACCAGCTGTAAAAGGACCACCAGTCAGTAACTGATATGAGAATATAAACATTTGTAGAGATGCGAGTCTTACCACTGGGCCCCAGTGCATCAAGGGGGAAGGCTTTTGATACAGAGCCAGGGGCACACTCTAACCACAGAAGTGCTCTGAGCTTCTCTTGAGGTTCCTGTGCTTACTAGTTCCTGGTCTTGTATGCAAAAATCTTACTCCTGTCTAACACTGATAGGGCTCGGTGGGTGCAGCGCTTCCTGTCAGTTGCACAGTTCTCCGATGGGCAGGAAGCTCAAGCTTGAGGACACAGGAACTGTATGAGAGGTAAGAACCCAGACTGCATGAAAGCCCTCAGCTTTTGGCAGCCAGAACCTCAAGCAAGGTTGCACACCAGGAAGGAAAGACAGCAACCAAGTCTACAAAGCTCACTGTAACAAATAGAACTGAAAGTGACACTTGGGAAGCTCTTCCCTAGTCGGCCCCACCTCTCACTTTACCTTCAGGCTTACATACAGCAACGTGCGGTCCAGATGACACGGCATACATTTGACATTCATTGACTGCAGAACAGAAGACTACACAAGCTTCATGATGGAAGAAGAAAAAAGATGGAGAGAGAAAACTTGCCAGCTGAGGTTTTGTCCCTGTGCAAGAAGCACACTCCACGAACCCTCCAGTACTTGACTACCAGCAGCCACAGGAAGGAGGAACACATTACTGCCTCCTCCTCAAAGACCTGCGAGTCTATCCTGAAAATCAGTTAAAGACAGGACACCTGCTCCCCTAATCAGTGAACTGCAAGCTTGCTTTGCAAGTGACTGCTCTTGGGTGGCACTTTGAAGTCTTCTGAGAGCATGCAGCAAAACCATCCTGGAGTCAGCCTAGACTCAGTACTCAGTGCTGCTGTGGGCTTGCTTCTTAGATGAAAGGCTGACAAAAACCTGTCAGAGATAGGAGAAGGTGTTTGCCAGCTATTTCACCAGTGTCCCCAGGGTGTTCTCATCAAGGAGGTAGTGGGAGATGCTTCAACACTGTCCCTAGGGTGTCATCAACAAGAAGTCAGTAGGAGATGCTTCAACACTGTCCCCAGGGTGTGAGAGCTGATATGAACTGAAGAGTGTATGTGTGTGCATTTGTGTGTGTGTGTGTGTGTGTGTGTGTGTGTGTGTGTGTATGATGTTTTCCATAGCCAAGACTAGAAGGGCCCCAGAAGAGTGAAGCTAAGGCCAGGGACAGATGTGGCTCTAGGCTCTACTGATGGAAGATCTGAGCCAGGCAACCCAGGTCCCTCCCACTCCCTGGTGAAGCTCCTTCCCACGCTGCAAGTGATTCACTCGTATGTTTACTTCAGGTAGCCAGAGAGCAGTTTCCTCACATTCCCACTCTGCCCAGGCTTAAACCATCATTGTATAAACTTTAAGAAAGGGCAACTGTAGGAAATGTTTCTCAGATATCTAATGAAATCCCTGTGTCTTAGTTGGAGTTTATTGCTGTGAAGAGACACTATGGCCAAGGCAACTCTTATAAGGGAAAACACTTAATTGGGGCTGGCTTACGGTTTGGTTTCAAAGGTTTTGCCCATTATCACAATGGGAAACCTGACAACATGCAGGAAGACACGGTGCTTGATGAGATGAGAGTTCTCCATCTTGATCTGAAGACAACCAGGGGAGTTTAGACGTCAAAAGCCCATGCCCACAGTTATGCATTTCCTCTAACAAGGCCATACCTACTCCAACAAGGTCACACATCCTAATAGTGCCACTTCCCATGGCCCAGCATATTCAAACCACCATACCCTGCATGGGTGGGCTTCAGGCTTGGGAACAGGGATGAGTGACTGTCTCCTTTCTCTGAAACCCTAACTGGAGCCAAGGGCAGCTTGAGTCTCATGTATATGGGCTTACATCCTCCATCATCTGTGGGCATCCAAGTGAGGGTAAACCAGGTTACATTTCACCCCTGACTCTGGGTGAGGCCACGTGGTTAGGAACAAGTGGCATAGGAACTAAAGTTGACCTCTGAGAATTTCTACCATCTGAGGAAGAGACCTGTTTTGCTGTTGGACCATAGTAAGACTCCAGGAAAATAATGGGCATGGGGGTGGAGAAAAGCTACCTAAATACCTGCTTCTGTGGCCCCTTGGAAATTGTCACAGTTTGACTACAATAAATATGTTTTGTGATGTGCCGAGTCCTTGAAACTCCATCTCTCATATTGAACATCTATGTTACCTTGTGGTTTGTGTTGTTGTTGTGGCTGCTGTTGCTGCTGATGAAGTTTGGCTTATAGAAAGATTGCATCATTCTATATAGCTTAGGCTGTCCTCAAACTCCTGTCTTAGCCTAGTGAGTTCTAGGATTACACTATGCCAATGCACAGTCCTCTTCTCTTGAAATGGACCCAAACTCTTGCCTGTTCTTTGTAGCTGAATAACATCTACATCCATGTGCGGGCTTAAAAAATTCCCTCGATTGTCCTCATAAACCCTGTGCAGCAAGTTTGCTGATCTCAGATTCTTGAAGTGTTTCATCTTTTCTTTCTCTGTGATAAGAGCTCCTTTCCAAACCCTTTGATCCTAGATGAAAGGAAGGTGATGACCCAGCAGGCCTTATTGGATTTTGCTTCACAATCAGGTATGTCTTTGGACCACACAATGGCAGATTCTGTATTACTATGACAAAAGACTGGGTAGTAATCCCCAAAGATCTGCAGTACAGATGCACATCACCAACCTCAGCATTGGCATGATCCCTACAGCGGGCAGGCATTATCCCCATCCCCATCACTTCCATCGTCCTCAACTTCAGTTTGCACAGAAACAAACACATGGCACAAACAGGGTTACCAGCTCACTCCAAGTCATTTGCTGGTAAGTGATGGGCCTGGGATTCACATTCAGGCAGGCTGATTTAAACTTCTGTACTTTCCTACTGTGCTATGTGTATGTGTATTTGTACTGAAGCTAGGGGAACCCATGGTAATTTTTGAGTAGGGAAATGATGGGCTGGAATTCTGGTCTTTGATGAGCTAATGGAAAGGTGAGGATGTACCTTAGAGTTTTACTGTGAACAGACACCATGACCAAGGCAACTCTCAGAAGGACAACATTTAATTAGGACTAGCTTACAGGTTCAGAGGTTCAGTCCATTATTATCAAGGTGGGAACATGGCAACATCCAGGCAGACATGATGCAGGAGGAACTGAGAGTTCTACATCTTCATCTGAAGGCTTTCAGGAAGCGAGGATGAGTGTCTTAAAGCCCACACCCACAGTGACACACCTATTCTGACAGGGCCACACCCTCTAATAGTGCAACTCTCTGGGATGAGCATATATAAACCACCACAGGATGGATCTAGATGCAGACAGGCAGGTGGCTTTGACTCAGGCATTGGTGGCCAGCACAGATCATGTGTATGCCACAACAGACCTTAAAGGCATCCTGAGCATCAGGCTTGGAAGTAAGTAGACCAGTGAGGTAGTGTGAATGAAAATGTCCCCCTATGGTCATAGGGACTGGCACTATTGGAAGGTGTGGTCTTGTTTGAGTAGGCGTGGCTATGTTGGAGCAGGTATGTTACTAGGGTGTGGGCTTTCAGGTCTCAGAAGCTCAAGCATGGCCAGTGTGTCGCTGTCTTCTGTTCCCTGAGGATAAGGATGTAGAACTCTCAGCTTCTTCTCTAGCTCCATGTCTACTTGCACACCACCGTGCTTCTCACTATGACAGTAGTGGATGAAATCTCTTGGAAGCAAGTTCCAGTTAAATGTTTTTCTTTATAAGAGTTGCTGTGGCCATGGTGTCTCTTCACAGCAATACAACACCAACTAGGACAGCCAGATTACATTTTTCGATAAGAAACTACAGCTGAAGAACTGTGACACACACAGGGAACCACTCAGTGAGCAGGCAGCCAAACCAGATTCTGAAAGTTGTTCCCTGCTTCCTGGTTGCAGAGGTGGGAAAAACTGAGCCCAAGGTGTAGATCAGGGCCCTAAGCATGCCCACTCTTTGTATGATGTTAGAGTGGCTCATGTCCTGTCTTCCATAGTTTACCATAACAGTCTGGGAGAGGACATCCTAATCAGAGACTTAATGGCACATTCACATATAGTCATAACTTTGTCATCAGACCAGTTCCCAAAGTCCAGGTCATCATCACCATGGGGTAGATGTAGTCAGGGGATATAGCTGGGAGACAAAGCTGTCATCTCTCCCATACCTCATCACTGGAATCCCAACAAAGCACTGGGCATGGTGTCTAAGATAATACTAATGGAAAAGTTGCAAGAGTCTCCTGGGCTAGGATGTGGGGATGAGCTTGAACAACCCCTCTTTCATTTTGTGGGGTATCATTTACATGTCTATGGTTACACATGTGGTTACATACATTATGTTCTGTGTGGGCCTGGCTCACTTTGAGTGGTCATGGAGTCCTAAAGCCATTAAGGGCCTATGCTGGGGAAACTGAGCCCTGAAATTCAGGGAGTCATTTTTATTTGCCAATACGGTATACTATCTGGTATCCTGAACCCTGGAGGATGCTATCTGCCATGGGAAGAAGAGTCTTATTCCTGCCAGGTTATCAATCTGGTGATTTCTGCAATGAGCTCCCAATTCCCTTGAAGCTACAAAAGAGGTGACAAATGATGCAGAAGAGGCTGGAAGAGTCAACAGCTGGGCAGGCCAAAAATACAGGGAGTATGAGGATACTACAGTGTGAGGGAGAATTTGCATATTCATAAGTATGCACATGTGCACATTTGTGTGTACACACTCATGTGTAGATGCAGTACATGTGTGTTTCCAGCACTACTGGGATCCAGAGGAGGGAGCAAGCAAGATTATTTCTAGGAGAGGCCTGTGGAAATGGCTCAGTGGGTAAAGAGCTTTCCAGACAAGCATGAGGACCTGAAAGATCTATTATTCCTGACCCACATTAAAAAAAAAGCAGAATACAATATTCACTCCTGGCAGAAACATAAGGATCCCAAGGATTTGTTGCTAGCCAGTAAAGATGCATTAATGGCCTCTGTCATTAATGGGTTTAGTTTTTCCCACCTCAGAAACTATGGAATAGGGAACAACTTTCAGAAGGTTCTGTGAGAGATGTGGTCTCAAAAAATAAGGTGGAAAGCAATAGAGAAAGGCATCAGATATTAAATATTGACCTCTGGTTTCCATATGTACATACACACACACACACATACACACACACACACACACACACACACACACAACACACGTGTGTATAACAAAAGACTCACAAACTTCACAGTGAAACACTCTGAACCTCAGACTTTGAAGGAAACATCTTTCATGCTGACTCCAGGAAGGGGTGATATTGAGTAAGAGACAGGATACTGACCCAGGAAGTAGAACACTTAAATATAACTGTGCCCAGTTCATTGGGTGACATCAGAAACTCAGCACCCTCTCTGAGCCTCCTTTCAAACCAATGAAGCTACAAAGCCAGAACCCTTGACAGAGATTAGTGAAGCTTACAGAGGTTACTGTGGTTCATAGTCATCCTTCAGGTTTGAGTCACTGTTCCATTAGCTGGTGGGCATGTAAGCACAGGAACTGTAGCCATGCAGAAATGAAGAAAGACTTCTATCCCAAGGTCACAACTCCCTCTCCTTGACAATGATCCAGTAGGTGACAAGTCAGGGCTAGTCTGTTAGGTCTGGCTAGTCCAGCCCAACTTGAAGCTCCAGGGTGATCAACAGAGACCATCCTTGAGTCTACACTGCAGACCGATTTCACCTGGAATGTCCTGTTTACCATCCCCAGGCATCTATCCTGGACACCGAGTCCTGTCTCGTCACCTCCCCTCTGAGAACCTGGATTAAGGCCCTAGTAACCCACTCTATGGCACAGGCGTCTGTGATCTGAGAAGTGGCCATTTAAATATTTCCCAGTCAGGCCCAGAGCATAGGTACCCTTGCCTTTCTGTGCTTCCTCCATCGTCCGTGAATATGATGCACGTATCTTTCTATCAGCTGGAGAATTCTATCAAGGCCCTATGCAAACCAGGTCAGTGTTACTGTATTACCTTCGAATCACCTTAGGTGACTGTCAAGACCTATGTCCATGTGCTTAAGACTGTGCCTGAAGTGTGACCTCTTGTAGGCATCTCATGCCCCTGGAGATGTACTCGAATCTGTCCTAGAAGGACTTGTATTACCTTTGAGCCTACCTAGTAGAAGCCACCTCAGAACAGAGCTTGCAACCTTGAACTTGGAGTGAACTATAAACCTTATGGATCTTCTGTTCGTGTATTGCTAGAAAAAAAGACTGCAAGATCCTAGAGAGGAAATTGAGATGAGTCACTCTTTTCAGATGCGCTTTATTAAGAGAGCAAGAACATCATCCAGGAAGCAATGATGGAAACCTAGAGGGAGATGGGTCATTCAGTTCTGATCCTCTACAAAAAAAGATGGAGGGAGGGCTGAAGGAAAGGGGCCCGAAATTCTAGAGAAAAAAGGAAATTCTTTGTTCTTATAGGTTTGGGTATATATGTTGATAACTGTATGTGGTGCTAACTGCAGATATGTGTGGCCTGATTTCTCAGAGGGGGCAGTTAGAAAATGTATAAAGGAAAGAATATGTGAAATAGGAGAGAAAATCCCTATGCCTTCCTCTCTTAGAGAGTCCCGAGAGGCTGGAATGAGATAGGGAATGTGAATACCCACAACAATGTGAGGTTATAAATGAAAGTTTTTCACTTATGATTCACAACTTTGGAAGTTCTAAATGTAAGATTAGATGGCCCTATTGTTAGGTTTCCATTAATGATGATGGATGATGAGATTGAAGGGATCATGTATAGAAACAAACTACCCCGTCTCAAACTGAGAGAAATTAGAGATCCATGATCCAGTGCGGACATCCCCCAGTGACCTAAAGACCACCCATCAGGCCTTCTCCTAAATCATAATAGCAGCCCCCATGATGGAAACTCAGAAAACCAAATCTTAAAGTATGGCCCTTTAAGGAACACCAGACACCCAAACTGTCTCCTTACCTCAAAGGTGAACCTCTTCCCATACACAGCTCTTGGTGATTTTCTTTTTGACTCTTTGGATATGGAGTTTGTAAAGCCCATGTAAAATAGTCTCGTGTATGAGAGATTAGAGACATCTGCTTAGATGCTTCTGGAAAAAAATTGCTTCTGATTTTATTCAAAATATCTCCCATTGCCTCAGCCATTGCCTCAGATCATCCATAAAACAAACAAACAAAACAACAACAAAACAACACAACACAAAACACTTCTGACAGCATCTCCATACAATGAGGATGGTAGGGCCAATATGCTGAAAATGGCCAAGGGCAAGGTTGGAGAATCTTGGGATTCATGATAAGACTACTGAGCTAGAGAGGGATCCCTGGCACCAACCACCTTCCTCTCATCCGCTGTGAAGTTGAATTCCTTCTGTCTGTGCAGCTTTGAATAGAATATATGTTTGCTTGTAGCCTATGTATTCAAACTAATGTTAAAATTCAGTGAGAATCATAGCAAGTGGGCTAGCACACTAGAAGAATCTAGAAAGAAAGCTAAGTCTATGGTACTGTGACACCTATTGTATGCCTAAGGTCTTGCACATTGCTGCCTTTTCACCACTGATCTAGATGCTGAGCCTATAGAACTTTATGTTTGCCCAGTGACAGGAAGTTGCATTTGGAGGACATGGTTGGGAATCCTGTCTGAAGCAACCAACTTGACCAAGTTTATGGTGATTCTCAAGGTCAGTAGCTTGAAGGACAGCAAGGGACAGATCTTATTACATCTCCATCCAGCTGCAGTTTCTCTATTACATTATTTTATCTTCCATGCCAAAATAATAATAATAGTAACAATTATTATTATTATTATTTTAATAAAAGGTTTCACTATGTAGCCCTGGCTAGCCTAAAATTTGCTATGTAGATAGACTGCTTTTGAACTCACAAATATTGACCTTCCTCTGCTTCCTGGTTATGATGACACTATACATGATCTTGAAATCATTACTAATAAATACACTTATAATTATTATGTGATGCCATTAATTGACTTTGGTCTATACAATATTTCCTGCATCCCAGGTCTGGTGCTAATCAGATGCAATGTCATCTTCATCCAGAAAAGCTATTCACACAAGGTATGGGAACTGATCTCAAGGTTCAAAGAATGAATGGATGTGCCCAAAGCACTGCATCCTGCGTGGAAATGAGTCAAACTAGGACCCCAACGTGATTCTCTCTGGTTTAACTGCCCTGAGAGGAGTTGGCAGAGTAACCAAAGCATCTGTTTTGGATTTGCACTGGTTACTGAAATATCCTAGTGGTAAAAAAGAAGGAACTCTAACCTTGGGGCATCAAGGATCTGTGATTGAATCTTCCTATCCCAGTATTGCTAGGGGCAGATAGCTCATCATTGTTTTGAATTATTTTCTTTTTCCCTTTGAGTGATAGTTTGGCTTCATTTTTAATATGTACAAGGGAATGTAGTACTCAACCTTAAGCAATTAATTTCCAACTGAAATAACAAATGCAAAATCGCCCAGGAATAACAGCTGTTAATAATCTATTTTAAGTGCACACATTTATCTGTCCATCCATCCCTCTGTCCATCTATTCATTATCCTTCATTCACCCTTTCTGTTAATTCTGGGTCTGCAAGAAGCAATATTGGTTCTGGTGCTGGATTGAAGACTTCACACACTTACCAGTTAGGAAATACTGGGTATGTGTTTAACATCTGTCAATCTCATCTGCCACTCAGAACGAAAGTCCCTGTCTTATGCCAGACCCGTGTTAATTGCTTTCCGTGTATCAACTCATTCAGTCTTCCCAACAGTCTTTGAGGTCATATGTTTGACTTGGTGGTGGGACAGGATGAATGAGACACTGAGGGATTCAATGGTTGCTATGTCCATTGACTGGTGAGGTCTGGCGTTAAACATTCGTTCATTCTTGTGGAATTAGAGTGTGAGCTCACAGTGTTGTACAGCTATTGTTTTTCTTTAAAGTACTGTACAGGTTCCATAGGTGTCAAAAGTGAGGTTAGTCTATGCCAACATTCTGAGTTAACCTAACCCATGAGCCCAATGCATGAGTTCCATATGTATGCGTCACGAACAGACTTTCGGCCTGAATTCTATTGGGGCTCTATTCTAGAGCCTTTCAGCAAAGCTGTGTTTTGGGTAAGAGTTTTATTCCTCATGTCAGCAAAGGAGGGACAGTAACAAAACTCTACATCTGAGGATTTGAAAATAATTTTATTTTTAATTATTTGTATCTGTGTGAGCTTGTGCATGTGGGTATGTGCACATGCATGTAGGTGCCTGGCAAAGCCAGGGACATCAGATCTCCTAATTTTTGAGTTACATACAGTTGTGAGGTATCTGACATGGGTGCTGGGAATTGAACATTGGGTCCTCTAGAAGAACAGCAGGTACTCTTTATTGCTGAGCATCTGTCTGGTCCCACCTGAGGGTTTTTGAGACTTCCTTGAGCTAGAACTAGAACAAATGGAACCTGGAATTGTGTAAATTCCCTACAAGCATTAACTTGTTTGAGAAAACCTTTTACCACTTTACACTCACAGCAAAGAGCACACACATTGCAGATCTCTTATGGAGATAATGCTTTAGTTACCAAGGTCTTCCCATAGCTCAGGACATCATATCTCACATCGTGTTGAGGCTGCAGTTTTCACACACACGTGCGCGCGCGCGCGCACACACACACACACACACACACACACACACACACACACTATATTGATATAAATATTGGGATAGTCAGTGAGCTTCTCTAGGATTCTATAGATCTAGTTAGAAGTTCCTAGGTCTCAGGTGTCAACACATTCTCTACTGAGTGTTACCCTCACATCACAGGCTAAACAGGTGACAGCTTCCCAGCTAGAAGGAAACAGGAAAGGTACAGGTGGCACCTGGGATTGCCCACCCTTTAATAACTCTTTTAGAGCTGACACCGAGGGCATTTGTAATTCATCTCTGCCTCCATTTAATCATCCACGGTTGGGAGCATCCATTTCTGTTTATTTCCTCCGGAGAGGCAAAGCTGTGCATTTAATTACTCCTTCCCTTCTTCATCTCTCTGGAAGCATAGACCTTTCAGTCATATGGGCATAAAACCTAGCGTGTCTCCTGCCATGGGGGAAGCTGGGCTGCACTTCCCATCCTCTGCTGCCTCTTTCCCCGCCTTCCCTGAAAACTTTGTAGTGGCTCCTTCCCTTGTGCACACCCTTCCCTTCCCTTTGGACTCCAGATTAGCTTCCATTCCTGCCTGTTCTCATTGTCTTCTATCCCTGCAATGCCCTCCACCCTGTAGCCAGGGTATTTAAAGAGATCCATCTCACATTATCTCTGTGTCTGTTGTACTGGGAAGAAAGCATTAAGGAAACTTATACAATCTTTGAGTCCTCATGGCACTAGACATCCACTTTGTGTTATTGTATGTCGTTGTGACCATTTCAATAGCTCAGTGAGGGAAACCTTACCACTTTACCTGGGATACATCACAGGCTACATTGAAATGTGTCAGGTGAACTGAATATGGACAATGAGGTGACTCGGTAGGTTGTGTTGGGGAGGGGACTGCACTAAACTCACAAGCAGCCATGCTTAGGGGGTCCATCCACTCCCAGCAAAGGCACTGATGAGTCAGACTTTCACAAGCCCTTGTCCAGGGGGCTTCTTGTTATGGATTTGATATATATTCTAGTTTCTCACAAGCAGACTGTGAGACGCAAAGGCAGTTTAGCTCAAAAAGAGGTCAGGTTTGAAGCAGAATGCACAAGGCTCCCCCGAGCCTTGTGTCTAGACGCTTCTGAAGTTTCTGAAGCTGAGGACACTCGGGAGTACTCCAAAAAGCTTGAGCAGCTGTTTCCCAAACTGTCATCTCCCTTCCAACCCTGACCTGTGTCTCGGGGTCAGCATAAAACCCAAAAGTGACAGGTGCTCATTGTTTATTGAGGTTCACGCAGGACAGCAGCTACTGTATACCTACTATCAAATTTGATTATCCATAGTCATCCTCTGAAATATGACTTTCGATTGCCTCCATTCACAGCTTAGCCCCGGAACCCTGACTAAGGAGCTCAAGAAAATGAAGACAGGACAGACACGTGCACAGAAAGACTGGAATTGACAGGGTTGTGTCCTCCCTGACGGAGTCATGCTGCTTAGCACAGCAGCCCAGATACAGCCCAGAGGGAGGGGCTGGCTGGCTTTCATAGGATGTCTTTCTAGGGAAGCAGTCTTGGGTTATAAACATGTGAGAGGAGCAAGCTGCCATTGCTATTTTCTCTACACTTTGGTTTACTGTTTGTACATGAACCCTGGAGGAAGGCTTTGTTGCTCTTCTGAGCCGAACTCGGGGGAGGCTTTGCCACTGCCTTGGGACTAGGACACTTGTGGCCCATGCCAACAACATTCATCCACTCACTTGGGCTTCATCCACTCTCTACAGCCAATGGGGGTGATCTTTGATGCCACACAACAGTTTTTGATATCTGTGCACATTTGATGGATTAAATTCGCTTAATAATCTCAATAGGCACAGAGAACTCAAATGACAAAATCTAGGATGAGGTTTTGTTTGTTTGCATTGAGACAGGTTCTTATATGATAGCTCAGGCTAACCTTGAAATTGCCAAGTAGCTGAGGGTGACTTTGATCTTCTGTTCTCTCTGTCTCTGCCCCCCAAGCACTGGATTACAGGTGTGTATAACCACAACCACTACCCATCACCCATTTTTTAATTTACATTAAAAAACTTTAATAAACTACAAACAGACAATTCTCAGCCTCATAATTGTTCTCTGTGAAATGCATAGCTACTCACCCAGTTAATAATGAAAAATGTAAAACTTGTTCTTGCAAGAGAAAAATGGCAAATGTGTTTGCTATTATATAATTTATTCAATATTATCCTGCAGGTTCCAGCTAACGCAATTAGGAAGGAAAAGGAGAAGAAGAAACAATAAGAAAAAGGAAGACGAAAGGGAGGTTGTATAGACTTTATCACAAAGAAGGATGTAAAAACATCTCCATGGGGCTATCAAGAAGGCTCAGTGGTTAAAAGCAATTGCTACCCTCGGCAGAAGGTTCGGTTTTCAGCACCCACATTGGGCAGCTCACAACCATTTGAAATTCCAGCCCCAGGGGATCTGATGGTCTTCTCTGGCCCCTCTAGGTACCTGCATACATGTATTTAGGCAGATACACATATACACAAATAGAAAGTATATCTTTAAAAGTGGTCTAGTTGCATATGATGTGATCATTTGTATAAAATCCTAAGGTTTCTGCTAAAAACTCTATGAGAACTAGTCAATGAATTCATCCTGATCGTGCAGTACAAGATCACAGTTTAAAAAAAAGACAAATATATTTCTATAACAATCAATGAATGTTCCCAGAATAAAATTAAGAAAACAGTTTGCTTATAGTACAGCATAAAAAGAAGAAATTATCTAGGAACAAATAAAAAGAAGAAATTATCTAGAAACAAATTTACCAAAAACAGCACAAAAATTACATTGTGCAAACCACAAAACACTGTGAATCGAAGTCTAACTAAGTGGCCAGGCCTCTCATGCTCATAGATAGGAGACTTAAAATTCCCTGCCAAGTGGTGGTCCTTCAAGTGGGCTTCATATTAGCTACACACCTCACTGGCATTACTATTACTAGTTTCTGAAGAAACTGACCTGATCCTAGAATGATGTAGAAATCGAAGGACCCACGATATCTGAAACAATCCTGAAAAAAAAAAAAGCAGAAGAATAGAATTGGGGGAACTTATCCTTCTGAAATCCAAAATTTGCAGACTCCAAGCTGGAGAGAAGCCATGGAGACTGCCCAGTCATCAACAGTGTGTGCGGATCAGCAGAAGACAATGAAAGCACAGAGCGAAGCCCCTGCTTGTCTGGTCAGTTCATTTGCACCTTAGTTCAACTCAGGGAAGACACATTCTGTTCAACAACAATGAGGGCCAAGTGTCTATCCACATGCAACACTGTGAAGTTGAACCACTTCCTCACCCCATACACAAACCTTGTTTCAAAATGATGAATAGACCCACGAGAAAGGGCCAGAAGATGAAAAAAAAAAAGTAGTATATCTTCTTGACCTCTGATTAGGTACCCCCCCCCCCCCCCCCGTAGGCATGATACCATGAGCTCACACTGAAAGGTAAATTCGGCTTCTTTAAAAAGTAAACATTTGTGCTTAAGAATGACTAGTGATAACTAACACACAGAATGGGAGTTGTTATAAGGAACTTATCAGCATATCAGAGAAAGAGAAAGAACTGTTATAAGGCAATACAGACAGCTAACAAGAAGAGGCTCTGTCCCACTCACTGTAGGCCAGTGTTAAAGGTGATATGCACCAAGGCACTTGGCTTCACATCCCTGCAGGCTGTGATATACACAGAAGCTAAAAATGCCAATGAGGATGGGAGATACGGGGACCCACACACATTGCGGCTTGGAGTGTAAAAGAGTCTGGAAGTCCTCAGACTGTAAAGTGACCATATGATTCATCAGTTCCAGCCCAAGGTACACAGCCAAGAGAAAAGAAATTGATGTTCACATGAAATCTTGCTTACAGATGCTTCCGGTAGGCTTACTTGGAAAAGTCAAAGGTAGAAAAATGCAACGAAGTATACAGAGATAGACTGTGGATTCTCAGTTATGGGAAACTGACTTTGCATTTAGGCTCAGCTCCGGAAGAGTGAGCCACTGGGAAGCTCACTCAGCCCCTAAAGGGTTGGATTTCTGTAACTTTTGAAGGCAAACACACGTGAAAGTGCCAAGTTCAGTGGCTCCTCCTGACTGTTTAATTTTTTTCCCTTTTTCGTAATGGTGGAGATTCTAGTATTGCTCCATGTACCTGGAGGAGATTAAACGATGAGGTAGGATTGTTAATTAGTTATTAATTCATAATAATGAGAATCATGACAGAGAAGTGGTCTTGCAGAGATTTCTCTCTGTTCAAGGTTGGCACATCACACCTCCCTTTTCCAGTGCTTCTCTAACTCTTCACAACCCAGCCTGGGAGACCCCAGCAGACACGGGATTTTCTGGGCAGCTGAGCTTGGCTGGAGCCAACCCCCATGCGTAGTTTCCCCATCCACATTTGGGTTTCCCATTGGGTTCAGACTGCTTCTTCCTCATTGTTGGCAGATCTTTTTGGCTCAGAACACAGCCTTCTGATAAGTCCAATCAATGCTCAGAGTCCTTGGAAGGTCAAAGAGCCTGGGACCCAAGTGTTGTCTATGCGGTGACAGCAACCAGATGCTGGTGGCAGCCAGAGCCAGGGGATGAATAAAATGCTAAATGAAATGGCCAGATGCCCAGGGTCCTCTCCTGTTCCTGGCCCAAAGAGATGGAGGACGAAATGCCAGAAGTCCCACTGGTCCTCATTGCATGTGAGGGACTTATTTGGAGGGACACCCTCAGCGAGCATTCCATATCTATTCTGGGAGGGTTTGGGCAGATGCAGCCTGAGGACCAGCTGTTAAGAAAGGGAGGAGTGGGTTACAGGACATGTGTGGTTTCTAGCTCGCAGGCAGATATGGAGCTTATCCATCCATAGCAGTCTGATGGAATGCATGGAATGAAGAATGGGCGGGATATATAATAAAAGCTTATAGCAAACTATTACATGTTGGGTTTCTCCCACCAGGCAGACAACTGACTTGGGCTTTCAGTAAAAGCTATACAATTATGCAATTGTACTTAACCATCCAAACAAAGTCATTTTACCTTTCTTTACTTTTGCAAATAAGGAAACCAAACTCACGCACTGCCATGGGCTCAGTGGTGGAGGAGGAGGTCGAAGCTACCTCTCATGTTGGTCCTGTTCGAAGCAGGAGGTCAGATTCATCTGTGAGGTGTAGAGCTGTACTCTTAGTACAGCTGGCTATGGTTGTGCCCAGGAAGGTTAGTTAGCCAGGACAAAGTGAAAGGAGGAAGGATAGTGGCTGGAAGGAGGTGGAGTAGGGAGCTCTGGAATCTGTTTGTACTTACACTTCTACTGAGAGCCCAAGGCATCTCTTTGGAGAATGTGGGACCCAGTGTGGAGGGATGGGCTCATTCCTACCAGGGGCCTATAAGTCAGCTGATGGATCACTTAGTCTGGTAGGAAATGGACCTTTCTCCTCAGAGACTGACTCGAATTCTGAGTTCAAAATAAGTTCAAGTCTATTCACTTCATCAACTTACTCCTCAAAGACTCCCCAGGAAGTATTAGAGGAGAGTGGAACCTTTGGCTCTGGTCTTGTTTTTTTTTTTTTTTTTTTTTTNTTTTTTTTTTTTTTTTTAATCCAAAACCCAGGCTAGTAGATGGGGAAGATGTGTCAATTCATGTCTGGGATGGGGATCAAGATCAGGAAACAGCCTGGAGGAGTTGTTTTGAGAAAGGGGGAAAAGCCTTCAGCAAAGACTAATGTCGGGATAGCTGCTGACTGTTGCTCGTGTTGTTCCAGGTGGATGCTGTCTAGCTAAGTCCCCTAATTGAAACACTCCCTTCTGGAGGGAGGAAGAAGGCTCATCAGATTCAGGAAGGGAGTGAGCCTTACAGGGCCAGTAAGCTGGTGAAGGCTACAACCCAAGGCTTCTCCCTCCAGTTACATAAGCAGTCACTGTGGTTGGGGATGGGAGACTGCTGCTGGGGAAGCTAACCGAAAGTGGTACAGAGCAAAGCTTCAGGCTGCGGCTTCCATGAGTCGTCACCTGGGCTGCAGGAGCCTCTGACTCACACTTGCTCCTGTAAGTTAACTCTAGTAAACTCATTGGTGAGCTAGCTAGACCTGTGCAGAATGATTTCCTTGGTCTGCCATTGCTCTCCCGTGTGAGGTGAGTAGACTTTTGTTTAGGTCTCCCCGGGAGAAGGTACATATTGGTGGATATGCCCCAGACATCTGCATTGCGGAGATGTTGGCTTTGTGAGAATGATTACTGGAAACACACTCCAGGGATGCTTATGAAGGAGTGGCTTCCTATCACAAAGTCACTAAAATCACCAAACTGCTTTCCAGCAGCCCTCTTTCTTTTCTGTGGTTTTTGAGGAATGTGTTTCACATCTGTCTTTGCCATTTCCGACTGATCTCCACACCTGATTCCTGGGTGGGTTCATCTGTTTGCCAGATCTTAAATCACATGACTCTCCTAAAGCAGCGAGGGAGGCTGGGAAGAGTAGGCATAGTTTGTCTTTTTTAAATTCTTAGAAGTCATATTTACTTGAAAAAGAATCGGTCACAGAAACAGGGATGGACAAGTGGGAAGGGTTAGCCCAGTCCTGTCTCACAAGCTTTTTCACCAGGATGCAGGGCTTTTGTTGATCTGGAGGGGGGCGAAGAAGGGAAGAAGGGAAGCTCCATCCAATTCCTGGTGTCCCCAGCAAGATCTCCGTGTTGTCTTTGGAGGTGCCAGGTACTTGAGGAGTGGCTCAGAATGCTCCAGAATCCGTTTGTCCTGCCACCAAAGAAACTTGGGCTTGGGTTCTTGGCCAGTTAGCTATTGGCCCAGACAATGCATGGAAACTTAGTCCCTTGATGTCAGAGACACTTTGTCTCTACCCTTCTCCAGACCCTAATTTAAACTTCAAATGTAGTCATGAATAAAGCATAGTTCCTATTCATTCCCTAGAGTGGCGTTCTTTGTGTTGTAAAATGTTAATCAGCTTTGTGTCACTATAACAAAAGGCATGGGTTAATTCGTTTATAAAGAGAAAAATGTTTGCTTTGGCTCACAGTTTTGCAGGTTCCAGTCCTTGACTGATAGGCTTCATTGCTTTGGGTTTCTAGTGGAGATATTGGGCCACAGTGGCAGGAGAATGTATTAAACTGCTTATATCATGACCACGGAGCGAAAGAGACACCATTGTTTGAGGTCTTACAACCCCTTTCAAAGATCTGAAGACCTCAGTATAGGCTAAAGGTCCCACTATCTCCCATCAGCCTTGCAGATCAAGCCATCAACACAGAGACCCTTGGGAGACACATATCCAATCCTAGCAGGGAATAAGAAGCAGTTCAAAGTAAACAAATGCTATTATAATGAATTTGTATAAGGAAGTCTTCCTGGAGGAGGAGACAATGAAGCTGAAGTTAAATGTAGGAGCTTATTTAGCAAGCAGATGAGAAATAAAGTATTTAAATCATTGAAGCTGTTCATGTAAATACCATCAACTCTCTACTGGGCCATGAGAGGAATGTATTTCCAAACGCTCCAGAGAACTTTGGCCAATGAAATGTGACTTAGATGGAAAGCTGATGAAACAGTCTTTCACACCCTCCTTCTTTTGTGATTGTATTAGTGAAACTTAATGCTGGAATGCAGCCTCTATCAGCTTGAGTCATAAAGTTTCTATAATAAGCAGACATTCTGCTGTCCCCTGCTTCCTAGTGACAACTCTGGTCATGTGGATGGGATTTATGGAACATTTGTTTCTGGAGCAGTACTTTGTCACTGTGACTAATTCATAGAGGTACCATAAAAGGCAGAGAAAATAGTACTAAAACAAACACCTGGAGGTGAGAAATAGATCCTTGCTAATCAATAGCTCAGGGTGGCTATTGAACAAATCACGGTGCTGGAAAATGGACAGCAGAAGACAGGCAGTGGCTTTCACCTGCTTTGTAGAAGGTTGCATCTGGGTCCTATGAGCATCAAGGATCCATTGGACTTTTATTTCAGAAAAATCACCCCAGCCACACTATAGCGAATGAGAACCCCAGATGAAGCTGTTTTATTAGGTAAAACTAAAACTGGAAAAAAAAAATGTGTTTTTTTTTTTTCTGTACCCCCACCCCACACTGCAAGACAGAGTTTCTCTGTGTATCCCTGGCTATTCTAGAACTTCCTCTATAGACCAGTCTGGCCTTCAGCTCACAGAGATCTGCCTGTCTCTTCCTCCTAAGTGCTGGGATCAAAGACATGCACTACCACACAGCTGAAAAATATGTGAATCTACCAGACCTGGTGAGAAACTGCGTGTAAAGATGAAGGAGAAGCTCACATTCCTTCTGCCTACATGTCTCTCATTCACTTAGCTTCCTTGCATTTGCATTGCCATCTCTGACGTAGAATGAGCAAATATATTCTTTATAAAGGAAGAAATTCAGCCTCAGAGAATGACAGCAAGGCTTTCTTTATAGTCTCAGTGCTGGAGGTGAAGTCTCCCACATCAGAGCTGGTCTCCTTTCTCTAATCCACACTGACCTGGCTCACTTATAATCTTTTAGGGGAGAGAGTAAGATTTTGGGGGGAGGGATGTTAGACAAATACAAAAAGGTGGGAAGTGGACC
>NC_034606.1:32724178-32727590 GCF_900095145.1 Mus pahari
CACACACACACACACACACACACACACACACACACACACACACAAACACCCCAACATTTACTCAGTATTAAAGATATGCCAGAACTAATTGCAGCAGTACTTTATATATCACTCACTTAATTGTTGCAACACCATAGATCATGTCCTCCTGTGTGTTTGCAGATGAAAACCATCAGTCTCAGACTGAGTCACTCCTTGAAGGTCAAGAGGCTGGGAAGTGATGAATAGGTACTCAGAAGTTTTACTCATATTGATTACAGTCCTGGTCTGAAAATTGAATAAGATTTTCCAAGGAGGCAGAATTGTGACAGACCTAAGAGTGACCAATTCATGCCTAAACTGTTAGCTACTCATGTTACTGCATTTCATTTGGGGCTTTTGCCAGCTTGAATAGAGGCTTCCATCTAGTGATTGTTGCCACAGAGAAACCACTGGCATACACCTCCTAGGAGGAGCTGACACTTGAGGTAATCTTTATTGCCAAGAACAGATAATATGGACAGAGGTACTTTTTAACTTTTGATTAGGTCAGAACATGGGGGCTGCATTGTCCCATGTGCCAGATGTGTCACAGATGACCAACAAAACTCCTGGCAATGGTAGCATGGATGTTATCTCTCAATTATCACTTTTAAGTCTCAGATAACTGGGTGAGAAATGACAGACAGCATTGACTGGCCACTTCCTGCATATCCATCTTCAGGTTCATCCCTTCATCATCAAGATCTTTTTAAATTGCCCCTCCTGCATCTTAGATAGAGACAACAGTGGTGATCTTTAGGAGGTAGCTTCTACAGTTTTCTTCAGCTGAAGCACCTACAGACATAGAGACCCACATGTCATTAGGAGTCACCTGGAAGGAATGACTATCCTTTGAGGACAGCCCTGAGGGATAGCACTGCGACAGAAATGCCTGTGCTTACGTGGCTAGTGTCCTGTACTAGTTTAGTGAACAGGGCCAAAATGCTGGGAATATGCCTTTGACCCTGGAGGTTCTCTTGGTCAGCTGGCTGGAGATCTGGGGCTTAGTATCAGAGATAACAATGAAAGGAATCTCTCCTATATTACACAGACAAGAAGGCGCTATCCACTTGTCCAGCTGTAAATTCTGCCCTTGCCTTTCTGCTGCATGGGCTTAGAACCAGAGTGGAGAGTTAAGCCTCACTGTTTGGTGTTTAACATATCTTTTTATCTCTCTGCCACACTTTGCAAACAGCCTACGCATATTCCTAGAATATGAGCTGCCTCATTGGTCTGATGAGCAAGTGGTGTCAGTCTCTCTGGGGATGTGTCAGTACAATGCTAGGGATAAGAATATGAAATGTTTGGATGCCATGCTTGAGAACGAAGGAAATCCCATTCCAAGACATCACCATATCCTATCTTCCTGCATCTCCACAGACACTCAAAGAAGGTGAGGCCCAGATTAAAGGTATGTCTTCCCACCACAAAATCCAGATTAAGGTCTTGTGTCTTTCTACCTCAGAGATCCTCATTAGAAGTGGATCTGCCTCCTTTAAATTAAGCAAAAATCTTTCACAGTATACCCGCAAAATTTGAATTTTAGATAATTCCAGATGTAGGAAAGTTGGCAACACAAATCACTCGATACACAATCTTATCTCTTTATTTCATGATATGCTCATACCTAGAATTTTTGGCTCAGTGGATTTGTATCTCTGGCTAACTGCCAAGTTATACCTGTGCTGCTAGTCCATGAAACATGCCTTAGAGACTATAGCTCTTCGAGAGCAGACAAGAAATATAGATGTGGGACAGGCCTGGGGTTCTACTCTAGGCTGCTCCTGGGGTGAGAGATACTCCCCCTGTTCACTCCAGGGCCCAGGTTAAGGCATAACACTGTTCCCCATGACCTTCTGGGAGCATGTGGTTGGAGCCCAAGAGCATTAGTTAAACCATTCATGTGTATGTCGCTCTTTTCTGACTTGGCACCAGCCTCATTCCATTGTCCAGCAGAAGACTTTGATCTGAGGCCAGCTTGGATGGTGCAGAGAAAGGCTTTTTTTTTTTCCCAAGGAGGCACTGTGAGGGAGGGACAAATTCACAATGGAAGCTATCACTGCCATTAGATGGTGAAGTGTCGGAGTAGCTATCTGTATTGCTTACTATGGCACGAATGGTGAAGCTAGAGCTGGTCTGTATTGGCAAGGAGAGACCTAAGTCTGTCAAAGCTTCCTCCAGATTCTCAGAGGCCACGGTGAGGGGGGAGAGCGTGATCTTGGCACACAGACTCACTGGCAGCTGGATTGTGACTTTGCCCAGCTGAACTATCTTGGGAAGGGACCCTGTGAGCCTCAGTTTACCTTTTGGAGAATCAGAGATGTGAATACTTAACTCACAACACTGAAGTAAGACTTAAGAGTAAACCAGGTCAATTGTGCCTAAGATGGTGCCCTGGTGAGTAAAACCAATAGAAAGTCTAAAGGGAACATAGAGAGGCAAAGTCAGCAGTGGAAGGGGCTCCACTCTGCTACTTACTTATGTCCCACCTTAAAGAAATCCACTTACTTTAGACTGTATATTCTCCTTCCCTTTACCTGGACTGAGTGAAGAGGCTGTCTTTTCTGAGCCTGGGGCCCAGAAAATACTAGAAGAACTACAAAGCCAAGATATCTGATCAAATGCTTTCTTAAGTGTTGTCCAGTTGGTATTACTTCATGACAGGGTCCGGAGTCTGATGTTTCTTATCGGCTAGGTTAACACTATGTGATTGTGTTGTATCAAGCATTGCCACCTCCGTTCCTTCCCTAGAAATACAGACATAGGCATCTTTTAGTTGTATCTAATAAGACTTCAGTAAATCTACCTTTCCCTTGGATGCTTTGCTTTGAAGGCGACTTTCTCTTCTGTTGTGTCTTGTCAATAGAAGTGTGTGACATTATGACGATGGTCAAGTTGTACCAAGGCTGTTCATCGGTAAGAGCTCCTTGTTCTGTGTCATGTTCTTTTTATCCAGCCAACTCAATGAACGTAGCCAGTCAATGCTCATCTCACCCTTAATTGTGGGTCTCAAACGAAAGGCAATTTGCAATCAGTCACAATAACTCAGGTAACCTTACTGAAGCCCTACTATGGGCCAGGCACAGCCACAGCCACATAGTTTTGGGTTTGTTTTTCAAGCATCCACCCCAGCTTTCTTGCAGAGATTCATTGGTAGGTCATTATTAGAGCCTTTCCTCTTGTACTCACAAAACAGGATCTGTGGATGGGAAGGTGGATGACACCTCTAATTGGCTTTAGAGGATAGGCATATGAGCCAGGCCAAACAAGAATATCTTCCCGGTGGATCATGCATAGATTTGAGTTAATCAGAAAATGACACAAATTGACAGTTATTGGATATTGGATCTCTCTCTCTCTCTCTCTCTCTCTCTCTCTCTCTCTCTCTCTC
>NC_034606.1:32727715-32730192 GCF_900095145.1 Mus pahari
GTGTGTGTGTGTGTGTGTGTGTGTGTGTGTATTTTTATTGGAATGTTTTCCAAATAAACAATTAGGGTTGTGAGTTTGTTGTTAATAACGTTGGTAGACTTGAAATTAAACTTGGTTGAGAACAGAATATATATAGAAGACAGAAGCAATGTGAGGGAGCATGGGTTGCCTACCTAGGTCACTGCTAACAGTGACTTTGGAGTTTCTGTTGAGAGAAGTACTGTAGTTAGTGAGGAGAATGGAGATGGGTTGGGGGGATTGGCTGAGGAGGGTAGTGGGGAACAATTATGTTTCCCATGGTCTCCTATAGGCTGTGTCCCAAGAAGATGGAATAAGCTGGGTGAGCTAGGCATTTTTAAGAATTAGGTAGAATTCAGTATCAAATCTTGATCATAAGTTTTTATTCAGAAGGAAAATTTTCTTACTGCTTCTATAGCATTACCTGTTGTGGATCTATTTACATAGGTCTTATCATGTCGATTTAATTTTGGCAGGTCATATTTGCCTAAGAATTTGTTCATTTCTTCTAGATTTTTCTTTTCTTTAAATGGTTTTAGAGCTTTATTGTAGAGAGGCAGGGAGAAAGGGAGAAGGTAGAAAGAGGGAGAGAGGCTGGCCATGGCAGAGAGAGAGAGAGAGAGAGAGAGAGAGAGAGAGAGAGAGAGAGAGAGAAGGAGGGCTAGAGAGGAGAGTAAGAAAGCTGAAAGCTTAAAGAGCTTAGATTCTTCTAGTTCTTTGAAATATAAAATTCCAAAACAGACTCCAGTGATTCACTGGTTTTTATTGCTATGTGTGGTAACAGAACACCTCCATTACATTTCTAATTTTATTAACCTGTGTCTTCGCTCTCTTTTGATCAATTTGGCTAGGAGGTTACTCTTCATATCTTTTTGAAGAACCAATCATCTTTTGTTTGATGGATGTTCTTATGTATTTTTGTGCATGCATATATGTGTGTTCATATGCATGTACATGTATGTGCATGTGAGCATGATAGCCAGGGACAACTTTTGATGCCATTTCTCAAGCACTTTGGCACACTTTTTGAGAAATGGGTACTCAGTGGCTTGGGTCTCACTGATTAAGCCAGACTGCCTGGCCAGCGAATCCCTGCAATTCCCCGACTCTACCTTCCTAGTCCTGGAAATGTAAACGTCTACCACCCCACCCAGATTTTTTTTTTTTTTACATAGCTTCTGAGGATTGAACCCAAGTCCTCTAGCTTGTAAAAGAAACTGGAACTATATCCCCAGTCCTGTGTTGTCATTTTAGTTTTCATACTATTAGTTTCTGCCCTAACTTTTAGTATTTCTTGTTACCTACTGCATTGGAGTTGATTTATTCCTGTATTTCTTATTTCTTAAGTGTATCATTAGGTTACTTGGAATTACTCTGATTTTATAAGTTCTTCTACATATAAATGTACCTTTTATCTCTGTCTTACCTGTATCTCAAAAGTTCTGGGAAGTTGTGCTTTTGTCTTAATTTGATTATTATGAGATTTACTTGATTTATTGATTTTTTTTTTTAAAGTTACACATTGGTCATTGGAGAGTGTACTGTTCAGTCTCCAAGTGTTGGTACAATACTTCTTGGTTTATCTTATTATTGGTTTCTAGTGTTATTCCAATAAGTATTTGTTTTGCTTGTTAAAAGTAGCTTTGTGACCCAGAATACCATCTGTTTAGAGATGATTCCATGGACTGCTAAGGACAAACTGTATAATATTTCTACTGGATGCATCAATATGTAGATATTGGTTAGATTCATTTGATCTATGGTTTAGTTTAATTCTGAGGTTTCAGTTTGGATGTCCTTCTGAAGACAAGAATGATGTATTGAAGCACTCACAATTATCGTATCAGAACCTGTTAGACTCCTTATGTCCATTTGTTTTGATAAAACTGAGAGCCCCAGCATTTGGTGGATATATATTTAAATTGTTGCATCTTCTTGATGGATTTTCCCTTTTACTAATGCGCAGTGGATGATTTATATCTTATGACTAATTTTCATTTTAAGTCTTCTTTCTCAGATAACAAAATAGCTATGCTAGTGCATTTGGGGCTTCCATTCATTTGACTTTTAACCTTTGACTCAAGCTGTGGGCATCTTTACAAATTTATAGACAAATTTAAATCTTGTTTTCAATCCACTATAATTGTTGGTAAGTTGAGGCCATTCACATTTACATTAATTATTGAAATAGGTCAATTAATTCCTTTGATTTATTTGTATTTTTAGGTTACATACTTTTTCTGTCTCCCCTATTAGTATGAAGATTTTTCTGGTTTACTGTGCTTTACATGACAGATTCCTCCCTAGATGTCCTGTCATAATCTGTTTCTTTCTTTTTTTTATTTTAATAGGGTTTATTTTATTTTTTTATGAAAGAAGAAAAGTTTTTATTTTTTTATTTTTTTATGGTTTAAAGTTTATTTTTTTTATTTTCTTTATTTACATTTCAAATGCTATCC
>NC_034606.1:32732004-32744504 GCF_900095145.1 Mus pahari
TCTCTCTCTCTCTCTCTCTCTCTCTCTCTCTCTCTCTCTCTCTCTCTCTCTCTCTCTCCTCCCTCTTTCCTATCTCCTCCTTTTGTCCTGGAACAGTTGATGTGGATGCATATGAAGAAGACATTATGAACCATTCTCATTGGGTAAACAGTCTATGTGCCTATGACAGTGTTTGACACTGAAGTGTGGTGTGAGCTGATCACAGGTGGTACCTAGCCTCTTAGAGACCCAATTTGTTGAGGAACAGAGATTTTTATTTGGGATATAGGTATGATTAAACTTATGGCAGGTACTTAAGGATTGATACAGGGTCTGAAAACTAGAAACTTGACCTGGATAGTCAGATCCCTCTAAATTTTAGGATGGAACGAATCCGTTTTTCATGGAACAATTTCACTTTTCCAGAAGATTCTTAGCAATATCTGGAGACACTTTGGTTGTGGCAATAAGAGACATGGTATGAAGAACCATCCAACTTAATTTTGTTCCAGGGAGCCATTTTGAGTCTGTAGCTAATTTAAATTTCTGTTTACTGTAAAACTTAAGATTCTGTTTTTGGAATTTGGCCTGACCATACCTTGAACTTTCATGGAATCTGACTTGGTCCAAATCCTGACTGAGCTTTGACCTACACCCTCCCCAAACCATGTTTGCCACATAGTCTTAAAATTGCTATCTGCTTTTGTATTTTAAATGCTAAGTTCCTCATTGGAAAGTCCCTGGGTGTATTGCTTTGTTTTGTTTGCTATAAAACTCTCACATCCCCTATGTTTAGAGCTAGTCTGCTGGACCCCACCTTTGGGGGAGACAGAAACCAGCTCTCTGGTGTGTACACAATATAGGTTGCTTTGAATTTGCAATTTGATTTTGTGATGTTTCTACTTGAGTGTGTGGGATTGACTGTTAGTGCTGTCAGCATCTCTTGTGTGGAGTCCATGGTTGTCACTATCTTTCTAAGTGTCAACATGACTAAGAAATCTCTGGCTGTAAATGCCACGTGGTGCTGAGGTTGAGGAACTCGGTTTCAAGGCCTGAATACTAGGTTGAGAACAAAAAGTGATGGTGACAAAGAATGTGTAGAGTATTTCAGAGGAAGAGGGAATCCAGAGGAGGAGAATGAGTCAAGGGGCTTATGGAAGACCAGAGCAACAGGGATAGCAAAGTGTAGAATCTGGCCTTTAGTCAAGAGGGCATAGCTTTCAAAGAGGTTCTTCTTCATACAGCTCTGGGTTTGACTCATTGTTCTAGAATACCTTTGGAGTATACTAGGGAAAGCAATAGTGATTCTGTCACGTGACTTACACTTTTAAAAGATTTCTCTGCATTAAGAAGAGTCGAGCACAGTGGCAGCTTAAGACTGTGTCAAGACCTGTGTGAAATTCTCAGTGATAGATGGTTCTTGTTTGGATCATCATATTGTGAAGACTTTCCTAAGTCCTATAATATAGTGCGGGGCATGGTAGCATATGGCATTGGTGTAAGTGACACTGTGACCAAGTGGAGGTGGGCAAAGATGCCATTTTCTGGGATGGGAAAGGCAAGGTTTATACATAAATATCATTAGTTATGAGGTACTCGTTTGAGTTAGGGGACTGTCATAAAAGGTATAGCCACAAATGCTTTGATCTGGCTCCCTCAGGGGACAGGGGATAATATCTTTCTCCTTCACTGCTCTGTGTGTAGTTTCTAGTGAACAGGATATGAGAAGAGCGATTGGGTAGGACACAGGAAGTTAGATTCCAGCGTGACTGAGGCTTCCATTTTAAAGGCAATCTCCCTTTGTCTTGACTCAATAAATCATCTAAGGTGACAGGAGAAAGGGACATTAACTGACAATGTGTCAAGATGTTCAATCAGCCCTTGAAGTTATAGCTGGTAAAGAACGGATGCCTAAAAATAGCCCTCTGAGTGTGAGCTTAGAAGAAGGCTGTTTCTAGACAAGGTTTGAGATGCCTGGTGCCTTCAACCTTCTATCATATCATGAGGACAATCTTAAGAGTTATCTTGAACAAGGACCACCAGTTAATCCACTTCTGATCCTAACTAATAGAAATTATGAGTAGTATATATTATACCTTTAAAGATTAGATAAATTGTTATACAACAATCAAGACCAAGTGCAGATGTCTTAGAAATTATGCAGGTAAAGGTTGTCTCAGTATCATCTAGACATTTAGTCAAATCTCCCCTGAAGATTTGACCAAAACGGGTCATATGTAAGAGCATACTTAGCGATGATACTGTGGACTGATTCATCTTTAAGTACATGATATATTATTGCCAACAAGAAATGCTGCTCTATTCTTAACCTTATGGTACCAGAGTCAGCTCTGGTCCAGCAGGAACCAATACACTGTGGTTTTCTAAACACTGTAGCCACCCAGCAGCAAGCAGAGTTAACGCCATCCATGTTCCTGATGGTGGGAGTATAAGCTGAACCTGGTCAGGGTCCTCCAAAGCCTTTTTGTCTCATGGCACAGCCAGATAATGTTACTGTAACCACAAAATAGGATTCAGTAAAAACTCTCTGGAATTACCCAGTCTCCTGCCTCATATTTCTATAGATCAAAGAACTGAGGCCAAGACAGAGACACTGAGTTACTTGGAGCCTGTAATGAATAAAGTTCAGAGTACATCAGGGCTGGAATGAGACTGAGATCCACCACTCAGGCCACTTTTAAGGAGGCATTCACATGACTATGTGCTTTGCATGACCCTGAGAACCAGTGTCACTCTTTGTATCCATGGTCATAAAGGTTGGAGCTTAATCTATGCTTATGTTCATTTCTAAGCCATAACTTGGTCCCAACTCTTGTTGTATCCCAGTCCCCTGACCTCATGATTCCTACAGTAGCCTACACTTTCTTCATGAGCTTTGCTATGTTGCTTGTTTTAAAATGTTTTCCTTTCCTCAATTGATCTTATGGGAATTTTCCAAGGTAAGATATATAACACCCCATGAGGCACAAAATCAGCTGTCAATCACATGGATGACTGTGGCCAAGGTTTCTGCTTCTCTGAGGTTTCAGCTTGGACCCTCAGTAGTGCATCTTAGCAAACCTTAGTTTTAAGGAGTTACAGTCCAACTTGGTTTCAGAGATGTTAGAAAATGAAGAGGATGTCTCAGCATGAATGGACACAACAAGATGTGCTTGATATATTCCTTCAGCCTCTTTTCAGATGGGACAAGTGCTTCTCAATAGGTGTCATGCTCAAGGTCATACAGATTTATAGTGTAGATCTGATCTAAAAACTGGTCTTCCCCTGGGACCATAACTACCTTAGTTAGCTTTATGTCACTATAAAGAATACGCAATACTGGCACTATTTAAAGACAAGAGGTTTATATAGATCACCATTTTTATGACTGGGCTATCTTAAGAATATAGTGCTAGTTAGGACCAAGGGAGTCTTGACTGTGTTCCAACATGTCAGAAGGCAGAAAGGCACTGGCCATATGCAGAAGGGAGTGTTTATGAACGAGAAAGCTGGGGTGAGGAAGAAAAGGAGGGACCAGGTTTGTATACTCTGTCATAGCTCAATGCCCAGTTGTAGTCCTAATTTAATCCTGAGAGAGTAGTGATCAATCCAGTAAGACTGTAGCCAGCCCTTCCCTGAGGCTAGCTCTTAGAGCTTCAAGCATCTCAGCATGCCTACACAGGAGGATCAGTTTTCAAGCACATGAACCTTGGTGTTGGAAACCACATCCAAACCATGGAGACATTTGCCCCAGAACTGTCACCTTTGGCACCGAGTTCTAGAGAAAATATAAAAACCCCTTTTGTGGGGGTTAACAAGGGATCCTTCACTGAAGCACTCAGTGTAATGTGGAATACAATGTATGGATAGAATGACAAAGAACATGGCTAAGGAAGTACCTGTGGAGTAGGGTGCCAAGTCCTCTGGACACATAGCTGGATCATATGGGAGATCTACCTTTAGCAAGGGGAGGACTCTCCACATTGATTTCCCTACTGATTACTCCAGTTGGCATCCCAGCACCCATTAAGTTTGCTTTAAGTTTCATTTTGACCATCAAGGCACTTTATGAAAAAACGAAGGGGAGTGTAAAAATAAGCAAAACTAACCCCTGCCACATACGTGCCTTGTTTTCACTGCTTTCCTGTTCCTGGTCAGTATTGTGCAGGGTATGTCAGCTAATAAAAGCACTGGATGCTTCCCTCTGACCTTGCCAGCCCCGCAGTGGAGGTCACAAGAGGTGTTCAAGCTGCAGCTCATGATCTTAGCTCACAAACCTCACCTCAAAATGTAAACGATTGGGAAAAAAATCATGTGGGCCACATTAAAAAGAAAAAAAAAACCAAAACAAACAAAAAACAACAACAACACGAGTTCATTACATTTCCTAAGTAGTCAATCAATAAATCCAATTCTGTTTTTTAAAGTGGTAAAAGTCAAAGCTCAGAGCCAACTGATTGATGAGTGTCCTGGCCTAGCTGAACATTATTGGTGTATTTGGTTGGAAGGGTAGAGAGAGCGATGTCCTGCTCTGTTGTCTACCACTTCCTGATTCTTGCAGGAAACGGCCATCTGGTTGTTACAGAATGCAGAAGAATCATTGGATTGGTTGAAATTGGGTGGGGGAAAGGCCATTGGGCAGCAGGCCAAGGAGACATTTTTTGACCCTGTCTGAAGCAGAAGTTAACTTCCTTTCCTGTGAAACTGTCAGTTCCTTGGCCCACGATTTTGAGATTTAACCAAGTTGACGTACGTAATCATACTTGGCAGAGCACAGATACTGGACACGTTCATTTTCTTCCCTTTCTTTCCTCTAATATCTCCCATCCATCCTTCCACTCTACCCTTTGAACTCCATCTAAGTTTGGATTGTCCAGTTGAACTGTCTGAGGGGAGAGAGTATACACAAATGGTTTGTTTTGGAGACAACCCCAGGAAGTAGGAAGAGAGAGAGAGAGAGAGAGAGAGAGAGAGAGAGAGAGAGAGAGAGAGAGAGAGGGAGGAAGTAGCGGGAGGTTGTCAGATGGAGGAAACCAGATGGACACCATGGCATCTTGATGTCATTAGGTATCTGGGACATGTGGAAGGTGATTTTCAAATCACCCTTCTGAGAGCAGAAGGCTGATATCTTGTTTACTGAGCGAGAGTCACCCCAGGCTACCATCTGCTCACTCCCCTTCACACAAGCACACATCTCGTTCTGGCCTATGCACCGAAAGCAGCAAATGGGAAATAAAAGTGCTTTGCTGTTTGGTTACTGCCACAACTATTCACTGAACCTGTGGGTGGATTTAGATATGAGCCGTGAAGTTCTGACACGTGGAGCCAGAATTGGGTGCTACACGTAGGACCGGTTTGACAAACGTCTGGTATCCCTGGTCCCTATGTGGCTAGGGGCTGTGTTACTTCTTGTCTGGATGCCTTTGCCTCTCATGCTCAAAGCATCATTTGTAACTTGGAAGGTAATTGTAGGTCTGTGACACACTAAGCGTTCAAAAAATGCTGGGCCTGTTTTCCTACCCTCAGCAGGTGTATCTCTGACAGTGACAGGAGGCACTGGTACGTTACCTTCAAAGCCAGATCCACACACATGGAAGATATTTTTAAGCCTTACTCTGTGATATATGGCCAATTCAGCATCTGCATCATCTTGTAGCTATGTAAAAGTACAGTTTCCCCTACCAGGGTCAGAGCTGACGTTTAGTAAGACCCTTGATGTACTTGCATAGTGTTTGAAGCACTGGTCTATTGCACCAAGTTGGAACTTATCCTCACGGTGACAGTGGACAGAGGTCCTCTTCTTCTAGATGCATCTCTTCTTGTCATAGCATCTTTAGGACTACACTTCATCCTGCTGAGCAGCATTCAGCACCTCTGCCTGTTCACAGCTCTGCCCTGGAAAGACCAAAGCATGTTGTATGTTCATAGTCTTTCCTGAGCTCTCTTAGAGGCAGCACACGCTTCAGTATTCTGAAAGTCCACTACTGTCCACTCTTTGTACCTATAATTCTGCATATCTCATGGGCACCAGGAAGACAACCCTTGCTCCAGGAAGCCTCAGTTTGTGCCCTGAGATTCTCCAAGTAGTTCCAATCTGATGATGAAGGATTTTCATTTCTTTAGACTTTCCTGCATGCATTTTACTGTTGGACCAGGATTCTGGGTCCTCTGCATCCAGATGCATGTCTTCTTGTCATAGCATCTTTAGGACTACACAATCACAGGATGTGATGGAGGGTTTCATACCAAATCCAGAAAAGGGCTGATGTTTCCACCCTACCAGTAACTTTTCCAGAGGCCAATTGTGAAAGGTTCCCATGAGGCTTCTTCAGTGGTGAACAGCCCACAGTATCTGGCTGTAATGCTTTCCACCATTCCTACAATGGTGTGCGACACATAAAGGGTTGTTGGAACATTTGTGCCACTTAAATCTTACTAAGAAATCTTGCACACTCTCTCTGGGCCTTGTTTCTGGTTGCTGTCATCAGAACATCTGCCAGGAACAACTTAAGGGAGGAAGAGCTGCCCTGGGTCTTTCCCCCAGCAACTGTTACTGCTTGTATTCTGAGAGGCACAGCATCAACGCTCTTCCCCCAATGGCTTGTTATGTCTCATTCACTCACCATAATGCAAACAGTGATGATAAGAACAAGCTCGTATGGAGCTTTAACCACTTACGTTGATTAGCTCATTAAATCCCCATGATCATCCGATGGGGTATGTCCTGTTACTATAAGTATTCTATTACAAGTATTACTATAAGTAGTACACTACAAGCATCACTGAGGAAACTCTGCACTAATACTTGGTGCTAGGATGTGTAGGTTTTAGTATTGTCTTTGTTATTAGTTAAGAGTCGTGAGGTCACACAGGAGAACAATTGCTGTTGCAAAGAAGATTGGTCATGCATGATTCCCAAAAGGAGAGGCGTACCATACTGTGCTTGAGGGATGGCAAGGGACGCATTAGAGTGGGTGGGTGGCACGGAGGAGGTGGAAAAACACTTCCTGTGCTCTTGTCTCTGCAGGAAGGGAGGGTTCTGGAGATCCAGGACTGACTCTGTAGCTGAGACACTGGTCTTAGCTCTCTGGTACCTGCCCTGTGTGATAAGAGCATGCTATAGTGGCCTGGGTGGGAAAATGGTGGCATGTGGGCCCCGGAATGGACCTACCGGTGCTGTCACTGACTGTCTAGGAATTGGTAGACTCTGAAACTGCCATCTTGTCCATGTAGATCTATCTTCATAGTGGGTTCCCAAGCAGTGACAGTTGTTTGGCTCAAGACTATTAAATGAGAGCCCAGAGGGAACACTTGGAGAAGCTTACTGCCATTGGTGTACCAACAGGGCTTCAGAAGGCTAGACTTCTATCAAGGCATGAAAGACTTCTGGTCTTATTTTATTTTATTTTTTTAAAAGGGGGCACTATTGTAATGAGATGTCAGTTCAGAAGCTGCTCTGTTATCACCAATCAGAAGCTTCTCAATACTGGGATATCGTTCTTATCCCCATCTCAAGTCATATTAAGCCTCTTCTAAATGTGTTTAGAGTTTTTGTCCGAGACTGGCAGAAGTTGGAGGTTGCAAAATCTGAGGAGCAAATGAGTCTCACTGGAGTGTATTGGCATATTTTCTCTGCCACTTGCTGTCGGGAACACTTTTTGGTGGACAGCTGAGCTACCCTCGGTATCTTGATGGGACCCATCATCCCTGTGCGGGAGCGCTACACTTCTTTTGTCTGGGCTTGACCAAAGAATGCTTGAATGATAAAATACACAGGGATGAGAGCTTGGACTTCGACAGCTTGGTCAGCAGTCATCAGAAGCTTTGCTCACGAACCTGGACCTCTTGGTTCTTTGCACTGTCTGTACATGGGTGCTATTGTGGAAGAAGCCCACATGTGACACCCATGCTGAAGGGCTACACACAGAGTGTTCCTAATTCTTATGAATGGACCTTTCCCTCCAGTTTGCCACACTAACGCATTAGACACATGAGCAAAGAGATTGCTCATTATGTAGCCAGGATAAACCATGTCACATATATCATATTCCATGCTATATGGAGTAAGTATTGCTTCCCTAGCAAACTTGTCATCATCCTATAGAATTATAGGATGGGATAATACATAATGGTTTTAAGGCAAAGCATATTTAATGGAAAATTTCAAAAAAATTTCAATTATCGATCATTCTGAGTACTGTGATGATATTTTGTGTTGTTCTGTCCAATCCCATCTGGGACAAGAATGACCCTGTTGTTCAATGTATCCACACTACATATGTTGCCCACTCATTAGTCACTTACTAGCAAGCTTGCTTGCTTATCAAGTCCCGTCATTATGGTACCACAGTGCTTATATATAGGGTTCATGGCTACTTTTAGTTCCAGATATCCCCTGGGAGTGTTAGAACACATCTCCCCTCTCCTCTATTATAGGGCACAGTGCTGTAATAGTAAGGCCCTAGCAGGAGACTGAAGACACTTGAAAGTCCTCGTCAAATTGATTTATGCAGGTCCATCCATCTGAGCAGTAGTTACCTGCCAGGCAACATTTTTTTAAAGTGGAGATAATCAAACAAATGATAGGAGGTGATGGGGGGTGGGGGTGGGGATGACCACAAATTCTGTCCTTGGAATTCCCAGTCAACTGAAAAAGTGCATATGTAAATCTTGTGTAATCTGTTGTAGGTGACTGCTTATAGATAAGTCTGAAGTACAACAGAGGCAACTCTGAGATAACAGGGGCTAGAGGGGAGGGAGAAGGGAATTCTGGGAAGGTGAGTGCTGCATAGGAATTACAGGGTGGGGGGAGTGGGGCAGAAGGGATGCTTGGGGAAGCATTCCTGGTGGTGTTGTATAGCAGACACACATAGGTTAAAGTGGTCAGAAAACAAGCTGAGAAGGAAGGAGAAGGTGACCTTGGATAAGACTGCCGCGCAGCTGCTAGTATCCTTAGTGTTTCTTTCTTTTTTTTTTCTTTTTATTTAATTCTTTCTACACACTATATTGTGGTCCTATTCTTCCACTTCCCCAGCTCTTCCTCAGACTCTTCCCTCTTCCTACACACCAAATTTTAAGTTCTCTCTCTCTAAAACAATAATCACCCCCCCCCAAAAGACAGCAAGACAAAGGAAATCCCTTACCCCCAACATGGGGGGTCCAATTGTCTACTCCTGGGCATGGGGGGTTTGGGTGGAGTGTGGTTGATATATCCAGTGACACTCCTCTGGAACATCTCTAAGCAGCAGAAGCTACCTGTTTCTGTTTCACTGGTTTCTTATTCCCCAGACAGGCATGAGAGGTCAAAGGTCACAAAACCACATGGCACCGAATAGTGCCCATACTCCAAACTGCTGCATGGCTGCTAAGGTTTTGCCATCTAGAGGTAACTGTTTCAGAATGTTCCCCTGTCATCTCTGAGGAGAATTTTTCAGAAGGAGCGAATAATTAATAAGATGGTGTTGTGTTAATTAAAAGGGGAGAGTGGGGTGAGCAAAACTGATGGCTGAGGCCGTTTCTGGTGTATCCTGTGGGTGCTGGAGTCTGAGATGGCTGAGTTCCAGCGTAGACAGTTTCGGGTGCCAGGCTGCTTGTCTGTAGGCCAGGCCAACTTCCTATCCAAACAGCCTGGAGAGGCAGAGCCGGCGGGCCAAGCAGGACTGTGTCTCAGGAGGAATGCCTCTTTATGATTGTGAGGTGTCCCACTGATGCACTTAGTGGGACTGGAACCTGTTCCTACTGAAGGTGAGCTGCTTCGCAACCACTTTCAAGGGTGAACATGGATTTGGTCAAAGCTCCTCTTCCTTCCTTGTGTCCCTCCCTTCTACTTCCTTCTTCCAGCTTCCTTTCCCACCTTCCTTCTCCTTTCCTCCTTCTCTGCTGTCCTTACCTTCTTTTCCTTCCTCCCTCCCTCCCTCCCTCCCTCCCTCCTTCCTTCCTTCTTTCCTTCCTGTCTTTCTGCGTAACTTTCTTTTCCATTTATTCTATATCAGTCATTCACTGTAGTGACCAGGGATCCATCCATACTAGCAGCCTGAGGTGCTTAGCCACCTCACAGAACTCCCTACTTCCTGACTAAAATCCAGCAACTATCTCTTGAGCATCTTTCGTGTGCTCATTTCTCCAGTGTCCCTGGGAAAGTTTCCCAAATTGTGGTGGTGAAGATACAGTTCTTCCCCCCCAAAGATTTCCCCCTGATGTCCAAGGCAGAGATCCAAACCAGGAATCATGATAGGCAGGGGTATGTGCTAGGAATAGGTTGTGCACACCCTCTCAGGGCCTCATGTTCCTACCTTGTAAAACAGGCAACTCATTTCTCCCTTTGTTTCCTGATCTGAACCCCCTGTGCACTGTATTTTCAAAATGCAAAGTTAGAACAAGCTGTACTGGGTCTTCCAGCTTGTATTCACACTGACACAGAACACTTGTGTTCCACATTGTCTGCTTTCCAGAATCTTTTATTAAATAAGGAGGGGCAAAGTCTTTAAAAATTTATATTTTAAGCTTTAACATCCTACAAAGTAATAACGGCCCCTGCACAAACAAATTTCATGTGAAATTACAGAGTTCTCTGTGTCAGTGGAGCAGGGGATGCCTCCCAGATACGTTCTGTTCTCTGCCCTATAAGACTAAATAATAAATAACATTGAGAGAGGTGGTAAATATTTATATGAGGCAGTAAAGTTTGATTCACTCATAAAAGAGTTTGAGGAAGAGAAAATTAAAAAGTATTAAAGTATTGACATATGCATAAGAGGGGGATAAAATAAACTTAAGAGAATCAAATGAAATGTTAATAGTACTTTTTTTTTTTTTCTGGAACTGGGGATTAGATGTGAAATTTATTTTCTTTTTCTTGTTTTCATGTGACTGCCAAAATATTCTGCAGTGAACATACGTCACTCATAATTCTAAGGAAACAGGCATTACTTAAAGAAATTCTTGGTGATGTGCAGGGCCATTTTCATTGGTCCTCTGTGGGCTCTTGCTTGTCATCAGCTTCCCTGGGGGGATGTGGAACTGCCTGGTGTGTGAGCGTCATCAATTTTAAAGTTAAATCTGAAGTAACTTTTTTTGAGGAGGACTCCTAGTGGGGCATCAGCACGTTTACTTGTGCAAGGTGAGCTGGGGAGTGCTGTAGCCTAGCTTTCTGCACAGGAGGCTTTGCCTAGACTAGTGGTTCTAAGGTAGTGTAATAAAACACCAAACCAGAAGTGAGTTCACACTCATCACACTGGTGCAGCACTCTCCTGCGCTCCGTGCTGAACTCCTCATATGCTAATTTATTTATTTTTACTAATTATGACTAGGTTAGCAAGCCAAGAGAAAGGATTCAGAAAAACTAGGGCTTCACCATCCTAAACTCTGGGCACAAGTTTCCAAACTGCAAAACTAGTTTGTGTCTCCTTGGAGGCATCCCAGGGTGAGGTGGGATTATGTAAGTGAACTCAATTGTCAGCACTTCACTAATTCATTCAGTAAACACAGTAAACATGTAGTTTAATCCTTATTTGATTTCATTTGATTTGATACTGAGGAAAAAAAACCAGGACCTTAAGCAGTCTGGAATTGTTCTTTACCATGAAGGGATACCCCCACCCTCTTGAAGTCCTATTCTCTGCCTATGATCTATCTTTCCCTCAATCAGCAGCTCTGGGATTATTCCATGGTTATTCTGTAAATTTCTACAAGGGAAATGTAGCCACCAAGACATTTTGAAGGCCTTTCAGTTCAGAGATTCAAGCAAGCATGAAAAGTCTTCAAAATAAATCAGTTTGACCTGAATCTGAACATATTTTTGTTTCACAATTATTCCCTAAACAAGACAGAGTAATTATTTGCAGCAAGCTACATCTTATTAGATATTATAAGCAATCTAGAAATGATTTAAAATATGCCAGGAGTTGTAGGTAGGTTATATGAAAATACTGTGCTGTTTTATAAGTAAAGAATTTGAACATCCCCAGAGTTTGGCATGATAGGACTATTCTTAGACATAGTCCAGAACCTCCCTTAGATACCAAGAACAACTAACTATATTAGCATAGAAGCAAGTTCAACTATAATTTCAGATGCACTTTTCTATAATTTTAGAGATGATTTTATATTGTTATGCATAATGTTGTGATGTCCACCTTGAACATGCTCAATTCCTCACTACTGCTAGGACTGTAGGTTAAGATTTTAAGTCTTTTTCTTCACTCTAGATGCTATCTCACACTGTAGAATTTCTATAGGGTATTTGCTTGGTTCAAAAGCAACTTAGGACAAATGGCTAACTGTGATGCCTAATAGCATACCAAAGCACCTGCTGGCCTCCAGGGTCTCTCAACATCTCAAATTCTTGTTACATAGTCCATGCTGGCATTCTGGCTCTTCTACCCAAAGCTCTAATCTAAACTTCCGTGGACATCCCTTCACTAGTTTTTCATTCCTATATAACCTTTTTTTTCCCTAAAATTTATTAATTTTATGTATGTGAGCACACTGTCACTGAAAAACAGACACACCAGGACAAGGTA
>NC_034606.1:32747004-32772004 GCF_900095145.1 Mus pahari
CAAATGCAGGATCTATTCATCTCCACCCCCGGGAACACCATCTCTCACTCCTTTGGGATTTTGCCTGGAAGTCATCATGGCATTGTTCAGGAAGTGTCTTTATTCTAGGGGCAAATAATTATCTCAAAAAGGGTATAGAAGGACATCAGGACATCATGTTATCAGCAGGTAATGGTCTGGTGGCAGAGATTTTTCAAATAGAATCCTCTCATCTCAGCCCTGAGAGGTGAGGCTATTGTTGACAATGGAATTGTGGCTGCCATCATCATGAGGACATAAACCACCGCTGTAAACTTGGTGGTGTCCAGGACATAGTACATACCCAACAGACATTTATAGAGCTACAGATTAGAGACAACATTGGTGACCGTGCTAAGAACTTGAACTAGAGCACACTGGCATTCTTTCCCTTTCCTGTCATTTGTAAGTTTTGTGTCCTTGGCCATGTGGCCTCCCTCTCAGGGTGCTGTGACTTTGGACTTGGCTCTGAGCCACAGGAAGAACCAAAACAAATTCAACAAATCTCCTCACCTCACATTCCAGGTTCAAATAGCTGTGATCTCATAGTATGTTCTTTACTGTATTAGCGAGCATTGCTCTGGGGCATCCTTCAAGGAAGTAGGAGCTGGAGTAGGGAAGAAGACCTTGAACCGAGCAAATCAGTAGATGCTGGACATACACCTGCCCATCCTGCCTGCTAGCTTTCTAAAGGGGCATCTACAGCCAGAGCCCCTCAGGGAAGGGAGCAAGGACAGAGTTCTTTCAGTTGAGTCCTTAGGAAAATAAGCATGGATTCCTCCCTATGTACAAAAATCTGCATGGAGAGAGGAGATGGGATGCAGCCTCACTGGGTATATTACAGATAGCAACTGAAAATGGCAGTTCCCAGGCAACATATCTGGCTTAAGTAGGCTAGGAAAGTTCCTGACTCCCCATGGCCACTCTATATTATTAGGGGAGGGCTGGACATGAGCACGGACCACCAAGGGACATTAGATGATTATTCTCCTAGCTGTCAGTTTGGGGGAAATAGATGCCAGGAGATTCTAGAAGAAAGAATGAGTGCAGATTAAATGAGACTCGTCTGCCACAGAGGCCATCAAAAGACCCAGAAGGTACAAAGTTGGGACATTGATCTAATTTTCATTGACACTGGGTGCTGCATTTGTTAAAAACAATAGCCACCACCATGAAAACCACCACCACCACCACCACCACTACCACCACCACAAAACGTCTGTTAAATAAAGAAGCAAATCCCAGCGTTTGCCAATTCTCAGGGTGTCACATAAAATCTGATTGTTAGATTTTTCAGGGAATTTGCAAACTGCAATTGATATTGACATTCTGGCAACCATGTCAGGTCAACATCAGCCTTCAAATGACCTCAGCGGCTTCATGGTGCTTGACATTTGAAGTGATGTTCATGTGTAGAGTCACCTCTCATGTGCGGTGAGCATATTGAGCAAGCTGCTCACTAGCCCGAGTGTGTGGAATACTCAGAACTGAATCTCACTACTCAGTCTTAGAGTGGGAAAGAGAGGGGTTTTTTTTGGGAGGGGGTGGTTTTTTTTCAAGACAGGAATTCTGGGTGTGTAGCCCCAGCTATCTTGGAACTCACTCTGTAGACCAGGCTGGCCTCGAACTCAGAAATCTGCCTGTGTCTTCTTCCCAAGCGCTGGGATTAAAGGTGTGCACCACCACTGCCTGACAGAAAGAGAGGGTTTAACACATCAAGGGGATACCAGGGTTAGGTTTGAGTGAAGCCCCTCTGGCTCTAGAGCCCAGAGCCTGTAAATAGTGCCTAGGAGCGTTCTTAGAGAGGTGCAGGACAGTTTTGGGAAGAGCTCCCTTTCTCCTTCCATGTACAGAGAAGTAGAAAAGTATCATAGAAAGTGCCTGGATTTCAATTGTACAATCCAGGGTATAGCCCTGAAGTGGAAACTTATAGTTCTTTGGAAAGTTAGTTATAGCAAATGATGTTTTGCTGGGGCACACAGGTGAAAGGATGTCTTGCCAAAGCAAACAAGTGAAAGAGTATTTTCATGAAGCAGGCACAGGTGAAAGGATGTTTGGCTATCACAAACACATGGAAGGATAGTTGATGAAAGATTATAAATATAACCCCACAGACAGTAGGAGATGAGCACTGAGCATTGGTTAGATTTGATCCTCCTTGGTTCACCTTACATAGGATTGTTGAGCTCAACTTGTGATAACTTCGACATCGAGGGAAACTCCTAAGAACTGCTCAAGAGGTTCTTGCAGCAGCTTGCCACTTCAGCAGCTGCACCTCAGGCTGATTGGTGAGCCTGGCGGTTCCTTCGGGATTGAATTATGGCTTCCTAGTGTCTGTGTGCTGAAAGGACTGGACTGTAGCTGCTGGTTCATGCGTTGGCATCTGCCTGCCTGGAGGACTGGTCTGCAGCTGCTGAGTCGTCTTTGGTGTTTGCTGTGGGACTGAATTGCTGCCCAAGAAGATCAGGCTCACCCCCAAAGAACTCTTGCTGAATAGGTACACTTCCCCCATATCCTAATAATGTTTTCTTCTACAACCTCTGCTGGGTGGTGGACTAGGTTAAAAAAAATGTATGCCTACATCAGCCCTAAGTCAGTCCCTAAGCAATACAGCGTGCTTGCACAATCAATTTGGCCTTTCTGAGTCTCCACACTCTCATTTGTGAAATACAATGAAAACAAGGCTCACCTTTCAAAGCAGCCAGCCATGAAACTCACTGCAGATTGAGAAAATAAAACTAGCTAGCAAGGTATCTTCAGGAAGCTGGGGGTCCCAGTCTCCTCTACTGATGAAGTCTGCTTCCTGTGAAGGTGCAATAGTTGACTGGAGAACCACATGATACTCTAGGCAGCACCTAGCCTGAAGAATATGAGGGAACTGGAATTCAGGACAGGGGACAGAGCAGGATTCTCTCATGTTCACATTGAATTATATCCCCAGTTATGTTGAGACTAGCTCTTGTAGGTTGTCTCTCCTGTCTGGGCTCCTGCATGTTACTTTTACTCTTAATGCCTATACATGACTCCTCAGTTACTTCTAAAAACTTCCAGAAGGGTTTGACAGTCTTTCATGGACCCATCCTTCTTCCATCTTTCTCCCTCTTCTATCTGAGTATCTGAGTAAATGTTTCAGTACATGTCGCAGACCACAGCTCTCTAGCTATATCCTTGCATTCAGTATAATGCCTGGCTCTAGGTGCCTGGGTGCCTGGTAAGATGCCTGGGTGAGGACATTGTGCCACTGTGCATTTTTTATCTCTCTCTCTCTCTCTCTCTCTCTCTCTCTCTCTCTCTCTCTCTCTCTCTCTATATATATATATATATATATATACTACTGTCTAGCTATTATCTAAATATTATCTGTCTGTGTCTCTCTGTCTGTCCATCTGTCTATATGCCTATCTATTTGCATGCATGTGTACAAGTATCCCATCACATGAGTATGATGGTCAGAAGACAACTTGAGGGAGTCAGTTTTCTTCTTCTTCCATAATGTGGGTTGTGGCTCAAGGCTCATGGCTCTTCTATGCCTACTTTGTTTCTGCTTTGCATCTGTCAGTCATACTGGAAGCCTGCCCCAAGCCCCAGCATAATTCTGGTGCTTAGAGTGAGCATCTAGGTCTTAGAGGCTCAGGGTATGGAGGTGGGTCAATTCTAAGCCACATCATCTCTGACTGTTAAGCTGCTTGGTGCTTATTCATCTGGAATTTGACCTTTATTTGCTAATCAGAATAAATACAAGCACATGCACATTTTTCATGAGGAACAGCCTAACCCATTGCAGACTTTGTTAGTGCTACTGTTGTTATTATTTTGAGTATTATGTTTTATGAAAGAGGGTTTCACTGTGTAATTCTGTCTACCCTAAAACTGTGTCTATAAAGAATTTGTGTCAATTATGATTTTTATGTCCCCTATTTTCATATTGTAAGAAGGTAGTAGCAGTCTGTCTTGCAGATATTATTTTTACCTGGTGTGACTTGCCTATTTTTGCTTTTCAATTTTTATAGCACAGATTGAACCCTTGAGATCCCTTCTCCGTGAGGCACTGGTAAAGCTGTCATTATTGCTCTCTGGCTAGTATCATTTCACAGGAGGTCTTGATAGTCTATTTAAAGGAAACTCCAAGGCCAAGTTCCACGGTTCTACAGAAGGTTATGGTTACCAATGGTATGCTAACTAGTTTTATGCCAACCTGACAAAAGCTATTTGCCATCTGGGAAGAGGGTACCCTGATTGAGAAAATGTCCACAGCAAATTTATCTGTGAGCAAGCCTGAAATGCATTTTCTTAATTAAAAATAGATCTGAGAAGTCCTAGTCTGTTGTTGATGATGCAATCCATGAGCAGGTGGTCCTGCGATGAATAAGAAAATAAGCCAAGCAAGCTACTGGTAGCAATGCAGTAAGAAGCACCCCTTCATAGCCTCTCCTTTACTTCTTGTGTCCATGTTCCTGCCCTGCTTGAGTTCTTGCTCTGACTTCCCCCAGTGCTGGATTATTACCTGGAAATGTAAGATGACTGTTAAATTACAGCAATTGAAACAGTAACTAAGACAGTGGGAAAGAACTCATCCTACCTGAGTAAGAAGACACAAAGTCTGGCATTATGGTACAGAGAATTTTCTAATGAACACCAACTTTCCAAAGATCCTAGTATGTGTATTGTCTAGGACTGGAGCAAGAGGGCTGGAGTTGTGGAGGAGACTTGCAATTCAGAAGCAAGTGCAGACAGATAACTGGCTATATATGCTGGGCAAACAATACCAGCATTCTCCAGTCCCTTCTCATACATTCTTTTGCGAACAAAGGTATTGTCACCTTAGTGTGAGTCTGGCACATTCATTCTCTGAGGCTTCTATTTTACTCAGTACAGCATAGTTTCTTCCAAGTTTGATGTGCTGTACATGCTCCCAAATGATGCCTAAGGGTGCGTTCTATAACTCCAAACTCAAACGTGCTGGAGTAGTAAAGACAAACTGTTACTGCTTAAATCTTGCTTCTCTTCCAAAATTCATGTTGAAACTGAATTCACAACATGTCAGTACTGGAAAGTGTGTCTCTGGGGGAGCTGACTGAATCACAAATGCCAGGACATTGTGAATGGAATCAGGTGGCCATATGAAAAGACTTGACAGAGGGCGTTCAACCCCTTTCACCTTGTATGAAGACATAGCCCTTCTCCTCTACTCTGGAGGTCACAGACTTTCAGGAGCCATCTTAGAAACAGAGCAGAAATTCTTCTTCTGTGCCTTTCCCTGCCCACCATTTAGAATTGTGAGGAATAAATTCATGTTCTTATAAGTTACCTAGACTGCGGTATTTGGTTATAGCAGCACAGACAGAATTAGATATGAGTGAAGCTCCTTTTATCACCCCTCAACTACTAGACCTCATCTTGAGGAAGATAGTTACAAGGCAGCCGTTATCCTTGCCTCAGAGTATCCATTTACAATTACAGCAATAAGCTCCCCTTACAGAGATACTGTGAGACTTGAATGGCAGAGTGTGTAGAACGACTGCACAGCACTCTGGACTTGACCAGTTCTCTCCATTCCACTTTCTATTTGTCAAATGTTGAGTTGATGATAAAGTTTGAAGAACAAAGAAACATACCTCATGCTGTTGGCCTAGTCTAGAGCACCTCCAATGTTAGGCTTGAAGAAGATCCCTGTGGTTCTAACTTAAAATAGGTGTTGAGGTAATGTGAACACTTCTAGGTTACTTTTTTAGAACTTTGATCTCATGTACCTATCTATCATCTTTATCATGTATCACTATCTATTATCTATCATCAGTATCATCATTTATTTATCATCTATCTATCTATCTATCTATCTATCTTTGTAGCTGTTACTCCACCGTTTCTGTCTATTCACCACCAATCCACCCATCCTTTCATCCAATCATCCCTGTCCCTCAGACTTTAATTTCTTGAAACTATCCAATAAAACATTCAAGTCAACACATGCACTTACATTTTAAAGCAAAGTTGTTACATCTTTAATCCCAGCACTTGGGAAGCAGAGTCAGTTGGATCCCTGAATCAAAGGCCAGCCTGGTCTATGGAGTGAATCTCAGAACAGCTAAGTACATACAGAGAAACCCTATCTCCAAAATCAAAACAAAACAAAATAAAACAAGACAAAAAACTAACCAAACAATGACACCATCCCCCAATTTTTATTTAAACAAAGTTGAACTTTCCTGTTAAAAAGTAAATTGGATTTGGTGGATGGGGAAAGGAAAGGCCAATCAGGGTACTGTTGCAGGCTATTTAATCACACGGTGAAACCCAAGATTATTGTGTTTACTGGAAAAAACCATTTTTAGTTGTGGTGTGGCTCAGCCCTACCACACACCTTTAATCTAAGAACTTTCTGCTTATTGTAAACAGGATTATATAAAGCCAACCATTGGTCAAGAGATAGAACAAGTAACCAATTGACAGGGAATGAACATAGGGGGGAAAAACATATGAGAGTAAAAAAGAATTAGGAGGACAAATAGAGAGACACATGGGAAGTAGAAGGGAGGGACATTCAGTCAGAAGGTTTTTGAGAAGGCATGGAGACACAGTTTGCTTTCCCTTTTGGGATATCAGCTGAGGAAGAAGGCCAGCTGAGTGCTTTCTCTGCCTCTTTGAGCTAGGAGGTTTTCCATCCCAGCATCTGGATCCCGTGTCTTTATTTGCAAAATCGAACATTTGAGAGAAAAAAAAAAAAAAAACACCCAGCGGGGTATATAACCTATATTTTCCATAAATTAGATTATTAAATTTCAACTCCACGTTTTTGACAAAGAAGACTTGACATATTCACTCAGTCCTGCAGAACCACAGTATAATGTGCTAGCTTCAAGCACAAAGCGTACATGACTGTGCTTTCCCTATAAAACACTAGTAAATTACTTTTTAAAAAGCGAGCTATCTTAGCAAGGTTTTTAAATTGACTACATGTTGAAGTATTTTATGTTGACTGTCCTGGGTGAAATGAAGTATGCTTCTTAAAACAATTTCACCCTTTAAATACGAATACATTGTATTCCTCCTGGACATGGCTTCTTCATATAGACCATCCCTTGGAATCATATAAGTGGATGGCAGCATTTTTAGATGTCTGTTTATAGTGTCCCGGTGAATGAAGGTTTTTATCATTTTTTTCCACATTTACCATAGCAAGGTCTAGTACTACACATTGAGAAACTTTGGCCAAGAGACAGAGCCTAATGCCTAGATTTATGCCTTTTTTGAATTCTACAATGGTTGCAGAAGGCTCACGTGTGACTTACTGAGTCTTGTCAAATACAAAGTATGTAACTTCCCTCTAGTTTCCACGAAGGCCAACCAAAGTCATTCTTTAAGAACACAAGCCTTTTTTGCTCTGAGACTGTCTAGCATTTGACAAATAAGGAGAAGCTCCCTCCTACTCTGCCTCAGAAACAGTGTGTAAAGTCAACCGAGAAGACTGGCTGAGAGGCAACAGGGTACAGTCAGGGCCCATTGCAAAGACTAACTTGCTGAGTTATTCTCCTCCCTGGTTAAGGGTCCATAAAGAGATAACACCAAGTCCATGTCCCTCCATCTTCATGGTCCATCTATGGTCTTATTGTTTGTATTCCCCTCCAGTTTATACATCACTATCCCAGACTCTTAGGTGGTAGTGGTTGGGGGTTGATTATGCTAAGTTGGTGCCCTCCTAAGTAGGATTAGTACTTTTACAAAAGAGGATGTCAAATGATCCCACATTTTCTCCAACCACATGAATTTAGGTGATAAGCCACTTCTGAACCTGATTGGGCCATCAGACACTGAATCTGGTAATATCTGGCTTTATGAACTTTTTACTCCCTAGAGTTATAAGTCTTCAGTATTCTGTTGTAACATCCCAAACAGACTAAGAAATCTTCAAGTCACATTTTTTTCCTGAAGGTGGAAAATTGCACTTTTATGTCTCAGAATGTGGTGCATGATGTCAATGAGCACCTGTGTCAAAACCATCCATTCTACAGATGACAGTGTTGTACTTAGGCTGGGAGAGATTCAAGATCATATAATATGTGTGTCAGGTTAATGCCTGAATTGTCCAGGATTTATCTTCAGGACATCATTGTCAAAAACTTCTTATTGTGCTAAAACGTACACAACATAAATTGTGCAAAAACATACACAACATAAATTGTGCAAAAACATACATAGCATAAATTGTGCAGTTGTACATGTGTACAGTATTAGGCATGTTTACCTCATGAAACCACCTTCTGCAAAACATTTTATAATCTCCAAAGAAAGCTCTATTATCACAAACATTGTCTCCCTCACTACTTCTCTTGGAATCTCTACTCTGCTCTCTGTTTCTATAAATCCAGTAGCACATGGTGTAAGTAGATTTGCTTGTGCCACCATGTATTAATTACTTCCCTTGTTGTGACAGAGTACATGACAGAATCAACTTAAGAAGAGACAGGCTATTTTTGACTCGCATTGTTAGACTCTCTCATGCGGTGAAGGAATGGTTCTGCTGTGGTGACAGGACTGTGAGGTGACTAGTCATTGCTCTTCCAGTCAGAATGCGGAGACGACTAAAGGCTGTTAGTCAGGAGCTCTCTGCTTTGCATTCCTTCTGGGTCCCACCCCAAGCACTGAGCTGCCCACATTCAAAGGTCTTCCCCCACCTCAGGTCAACCTCTCTGGGGGGACATCCTCCCACACATGCCTTGATGTTTGTCTCCTACTGCTGTGTGACAATATTCTTGGGAAGACGTGAAAAATTAGAGTGTACTGACAACTGACTAAAGAAACAAAGTACAGATAGCATCGAAGTCTGACTTGGTGAGAGTTTTATTGGGGTTACTTGCAGGAATACGGGTGATGGGCTACTTACAGGAGCGGAAATAACACAAAGACTGCTGCATCCCCAAAACTCTCTCCAGCATGCATGAGAACTCAAAAAAACTAGAATCATGGAGCACACTGCACAGCCTATAGGCAGCTCACCAGGTTGGAGAGTGTCCATTCATGATGGCTCAGTTGGTCTGAGCTCTTCTGCACTTCTGGGCTGGTCCCCGCTTTTTCCAGGTCGGAGGGTAGGTTTCAGAGGCTTCTATGCAACATAATTTGTCTGAGAGCGATCTCCTCAGTTCTTGTTTATATACTTTCGATGAGGGAGGGGCCTAGTGAGTCTAGTCAGTTTCAGGGACTTGGTGAAGCTATTTTGAATGTTTTCCCATCTTCGTGGAGCTTCACTGCAGGATGAAGTGCTTTCCCGCCCCTAGAAAAGCCTGTTGTTTCCTTGTAAACTGCCTGACCTAAATAGTCCATAGTTTCACTTCCCTTTACACCTTCTATTCCCAGAAGTTTCCCTCCAAGATGCAAGGGGAAAATGGTACTGCAGCATCTGGGTGCTGCCAAATTCTATCAGACTGTCAATCAAGATTACCATCAACACATATTACTTCATCAATGCCCTCGGGGTACATTGATGTTATAGCATGCCTCAGAGCTTCCTTCCTTGAAAAACTGAATGAGACCATATCCTACTGATGCACAGTCATTTTGTTTATTCACCTAGATGTTGATGGACTCTTGGGCTGAATCCACCTTTTGGATATTGTGAGTAATGCTGCCATGGGCACAGGTAGAAAAGCATATGCTTTAGCCATTGCATTCAGATCGTTTGTATATACCAGAAGCATGACAGCTGGATCATATAGTAACTCGTGTTGACTTGTTCAGGAACTACCATACTGGTTTCCATAGCAACCAAGCCATCTTTGATTCCTACTATTGGTATTCTAAGATTTCAGTTTCAGCATATCCTCACTAATACTTGTTCATACTTCTTCTTTGAACAAGGAGTAAAGGAGAAACCCTATTAATAGACTCTTTAGCAAGTGATTTCCCCCCTACCCCATGATGACTACATAAATAGCCACCAGGGTAGTCATCCAGGCCACTAGAACTCTCAATGCCCAGAGCCACATGCAAGAAGAAAAGACAGGTAGAAGACTGAAGTCTGCACAAAGTTTTCTAAGGATAGGTAAATGCCTACCTCTGTTGCTCCACACAGCTTTAAGGCAATAGGAAGCAGGCAAACTCTCCCTTGAACCCTGCTCTTTCTGCAGTCCTCCAAAAAAAATAGCAAGTGTAGCTGTTGAGTACTGACTTGCATATTTGTCTCAAAAGGCAACCTTAGTCCATTAGGAACCCTCGTCAGCTCTGCCTTGAGCATCTATCTAGAACACTATGTTTTCTCACCTCTTCCAGCCAGATCTAAGCCACTTATTCTACATTGATTGGTTTTGCTTAGAGGGGCAGAGTGACCCTCTCAAAAGTCAAGGCATCTTTGAGTGGTCAAATTCTCAGACTTTCCACAGCTGCCCCCTCTTCCCCAGGTAAATGTCTATATAGACATTTTGAATCATTCAGAGTCTTTCTCTTCCCTTGCCTGGCAACACTGTACAGTTCTCTAATTCTTTTTAGTGCTCACCCACTTTTCCATGGCCTTCTCAGTGTCTGATTCCTTCAAAGGATGCTCTTTTGCTGGCGTGGCTTTCTCCCCATCAACTCTACCCTAATATATTTCATGAGGGTGGATCATTCCCACCTCCCTCTTTAGGCAGCACCGCTCTCTACCTTACTTAAGCAGTTTGTTCATGTGTATTAGTTTCACAAGGCTGTGATAGCAGCTGCCACAAACATGGCAACTTAATTCAATAGAATGTGTCTCCTTATGGTTGTTCTGAGGCCAGAAGTTGGCATCAAGATGGGAGCAAAGCAGTTGACCCTATTCAAAATCTTGGGGGAAAATGTGTGATTTCAGTAGCCTCTGACACCCCTGGGTTCATGGCTGCATCATTAGAGACCTGCCCGTGCCTTCCTGCAGACTTTTTGTGCCACTCTGTGTTTGCTTTGATCTTTTAGAAGGGTAATTTCATTATAGTCTACCAAAATCCAGAATTTCCTCATCTTCAGTATTACCTTAAGTATACCACAAACACCTTACTTCTAAAGAAGGTTAACTTCTAAATTTCCAGATGGGCACAGACTTTGGGAAAAACTCTCTTTAAGATATAACATCTCTCACTCTATTTTAATTTCTCAAATTAAGTTCATCTTATACAGTTTCTTAGAGTTTTCTAACTCCTACCACAAAAGGCTTCAACAGACAAGAAATCTGAGTCAATATGGCAGTGTTCCCTGTGGGGTCTGATACATAATAGGGACTCCACACTCACATGTGGGCTGAAAGACAGTGCTGGCTGACTTATCAGCCCATGTCTCTGAATTTCCCCCAGGGGACAATGTGTCAGCTGCTCTTCACTGGGATAACAACTCCTTAGGAACCAGATGCCCTGTTCTAGGGCACTATCGCTAGAAAATGCAGGGATAGGTACAATAGTTAGGTTGGCTAGTGAACAGAGCCTGGGCAGCTCCTACTGCATACTATTCACCAAGCACTCTATCTATGCTTCTCTGGTTACAGAGATAAATCTTGGCTTCAGAGTGATCAGATGGTCATGTCAGTGATTACGAATCACTTCTTGGCTTCTTTGGTGAATGGTACGATTGCTTATTTATTGATTTACTGTTTAAGAGTTTAAAGTGCCAATTAAGTATGTAAAGATAATGTAGAGTCATTGGCAAGAAACAAGAATCTTAATGGTAAACTATGAATAAGGAAGCGATGTCTGTAACTGCATGTGTTATGGGCAACCATCTTTGGCTTAGTCTCTTGAATTTTCTGTGTCTTGTGAATCTTGAGATTACCACCCATATTCAATTTTGAATCATGCTCTTTCCCCTTAAAATTAGACCCTAGGGAGTTTTGACGTCATTAGAGGCATCATTTGTGCAGTGCTTACACTGTATATGTGCAGAGCCAAGTGCTCCATTCAATTTATCCTTTTAATTTTTATACCAGCTGCCTGTGGCTTGAAGGGAGGATTCAAGAGCCAGATGACCCAGAACTCCTCAGGGCTCCAACCCTTTTAAGCTGTGTAAGTTTAAGCAACATGGGTGTATTGGTGTTTTGTGGTTTCTGTGTATAACTAATGACCCTGAACTTAGTAGCTTAAAGCAATGATTCTTCCACAGTTCTGGAGCCAGAAGCTGGAAATTAAATGGCTGCTGAGCCAGGCTTCCTTGGAAAGAGCCAAAGGGAAAAGGTCTTTTCAAACTCGTGAGTGAGTGTTGCTGTCAGTTCTCAGTCTTTCTCAGCTTATGTATACCTCACCTCAATTCCTGTCACTGTATATCCAGAGCCTTCACTAATGACGTCAGCCACCGGATCTGTGGACTGCCGTACTCTATCTAACATGACATGGTTTTAACAACTCGTATCTAGAAAGACTCTATTTGCTAATAAAGTCTCTGTCTAAGGCTGTAGCTGAGCATGATGTTTGGGGAATACTCTGCCATGTAGCATGCAGTGCTCTCTGTGGTTCACCTTTCCCATTTGTCAAATCAGGCACTAGAGCTTGTCTCATTTGGAGTGTTGTACAAGGCATGGAGGAGGATATATGTTGTGCCTGTAGCAGGAACTGGGCTAGCACATTGCCGTTTCCAGGGCAGGGCTGCTATAAGAACAAGGCAGTTTATAATCATCTATGTCAGTCCAATGAGTTGTTGCATCAGAGCACCTTAACCTAGGGGACAGAGTCAGTGCAGATGGCAGGTCTTGGGGAAATTCTTTGAGAATAGCTTCTTACTGGAGAAAATCTAAGGAGCTGTCAAGAGAAGTGATTTTCATGATAGTTGGGGCTAGGAACATCTCCCAGCTTTAGTCCCCAGCAATGTGGCTTTGGGTGACTGTGATGATTAATACGGATTGTCAGCAACTAAAACCACTGAGAAGAGAAGCTCTGAGCACACCTGTGAGGGTCTGTCAGGGTTAGCTTATGAGATGTCAGGACCTGCCTTAAAAGCGGCCATTATTCCCTGGGTTGGGATCCTAGACAGAATTAAAGAGACAAAGTTAGCAAAACACTAGAATTTATCCATCTCTTATTGTCTCAACATTTTATCTTAGCAATCAACCTTGTTTCTTAGATATAACAAATATTTACTAAGCATATATTAATGAGAGACTGTAAGTGATTGTATGGGACTGCAGATTGCGATTCTTTCTAGAAGGTTATGATCCTCCAGCTATGCCACTCAAGCAATTTTTCCTCTTGGCTTAAATGTGGTTAGTTAGGACACAAGGATAGTGACCAAAAATGGGTTCCTTACTGCCTAGGGATTGAGAACAATCTGGATGTGTCCTGATTCCAGTCATAGCAATGGCCTATTGGAAAATGGGGAGTCCCCCTCCCATTACCAGTGGAAATATCTACTTCTAATTGTGTTTGACTAAGCATGGAGAGATCTTCCACTGCTATTCCTTTCTCTTCCCCTTCTTCCTTCTCTCCATCTTGAACCCAATCTTAGCATTGTGCAGAACAGCACAACAGTTGGGAATTCTGACTCTAGAGCAGGTACCTTGGATTTGTATGTGTTGTTCCTCTTTCTAGTTTTTTGCTCATGAACCATCTTCATTTAGAGTCTTTGTCGCAGCAGATATCTTGGAGGTGTTTAGGTGTCTGTCTGGGTTAGCAAATGGATATTATGTACTCACTTTGGAAGTTCCAGGGATGCCCAGAGTTCATTCCAACCACAAACCCTGCTTGCTCTTCACTGATTCTTCCTGATCCTTCCTGGGTTTTAGGAACCCAAGTTCAGAAGCTCACAGTTGGCCATATCTGGTTATAGTGAGATAAGTTAGTCTGTGGAGAGACCTGAGTCTATTGGCTGATGGGAAGGCCAGAGGTTAGGTAGGTTCTTGAGTAGACATCTATTAATCCGGGGAATTCAAGGCAGCCTTTTAGTATTGTTTTGTAAAATAGGGCAAAAAAGTTTAAATGGAGATCCTTCATCCAAGACTCCAAATTCTGAAATGCCACCAGATGGTAAAAGTGATAATTCTATACCTCAGTGGACTAGTCATGGCAAAACAAAGGCACACCAAAGTTACTATATACAAAGTTACCCACTTTATCCGCCTATGGAGATAGAGTGAACAATACACAAGAAAGTGTCCTATGCTTAGACTTGGATGTCCTCGCCAAGATATTTCTGTATGTATAGGCAGATACTTCTAAATCAAGATAAAAAAAATACCACTGGTCCCAAGAATTTCGCATAGTGGATAGTCTGTGAAAACTTCACTCTTCGAAGTCACTTGAGAGTCAAGTGACAAAATTTGTGTCAATCTTTGTAAATTCCAAAGTACTAAAATAAACAAAGAAGGGAGCTATCATACATGTAAATCATTTACCCACATGTTTGGAGACACACCGTTCAGGGTTCGGCCAGGCAAAACTGAGAGTGAGTTTGTCTAATCCTCCCCAAGGTGCATTATTCACTTCAAAGGTATAGCATAGATGGATGGCTACCAGGGACTTGAGCATGAGAAGTTATTGCTTAAAGGGATACTGAGGTTCAGGGAAGAGGAAAAGATCTGCAGACAGCTGAGCAGTATTGCTGCTGCTGAACTTACGATCAGGTGAAGTGGGGTTGGCGATGTGGCTCAGTTGGTAGAGTGCTAGAATGACAAATGTTCCCTTCTGTGTGCCTTTCCAAATTTAGAATATAAAGGTGAAACGATGTGGGAAAACACACAGCACAGAACCCTCCCATTTACCTATAGAAGGTAGGGAGTAGGAAGGGACCTAAAGACCCTTGACCCTATGCCAGGTCCAAAATTACTTTCCTGCAGGTGAGGGAAAAGCAACTGTCAGGGCAAGGTGACAGGTCTGAGTCAGGCAGAGGGCAAAGCCAAAGTGGGAGTTAGACACTGGAGGCAATGCAGTCTGGTGTTGGGTGCTTTCCATTTTGAAGGCAAGTTGGGAGTGGATGTGGTGCGAGGAGATGACAAGGAGATGCCTCCAGGATGAGATTGGCACAGCCGAGTATCAGCGCTCTCTGAGTCATCTCCCCCAAGGGTGCAAGCGAATGGTTGAAAGGACTGGGAACAGCAGTGCCTTGTTTAAGTTAGCATCTCCGACAGCTCATTGTGACAGCTGCAGGTTACTGAGGACCACATGGGCAAGAACACGAGGAGTAGCAGTGGTAAATAGGCCAAGTAGACAGACAAAGGGACAAAGAGGGCTGGATTGCCTTGTGAACATCTTAGAGGGTGGGGAAACTGAACTTTTTTTTTTTTCTGGGTGGGTAGGTGGGTGACGACGCTTGGGTGGTGGGTAGGTGGATGCATGGGTGGATGTATAGCGCCTGTCTTTCTGTAAGTCTCCATGCACTTAAATACATTGTTCATCTCCAGATGTTCTAACTCAGTCCTTGAAATGTGTCTCAACACCCCCCCCCCCCAAACTCCCCGTGACTGTCTCCTTCCAGGCTCCCTCTTTCAGGTTCCCATGGCATCCTGTAATTTTCCATTTTGAAATACTCTATTAAAAGTGTCAGTTTGCACTGCTGTCTCTGTACACTTTAATAATAATGGAGGGCCACCTGGTTCTTCTTGGTGCTCTTAGTGTCTGGCTTATAGCAAGTTTTAAGTCCTTGCGTATTGATGGACCTGTTACATTAAAACAATCTCAAAGCCCTACATATTCACCTGATGATAAGCCCCAAGGCAGTAGCCTGCTGGAGTCACAACTCTGTTCCAGAATTTTCCTACCAAACATGAATTTTCTTAAAGGGCTAGATATAAAAATGTGTCTAAACAAACCCTTGACCTAAGAGACTCCTCTGGTCTACAGGGCTGTAAGTTACACCATTTATTCTTAGTGCAATATATGCTTGCAGGAGAAAACCTTTCTCCTCAGGGCCTGAGGACTTGGCACCCTCACACTCTCCTTCACTGTTTGTTCATTCATTTGCTCGCTAATCCTTTTAACAATAGCTTACATCCTGTTCTTCTCACAGACCTCCAAGTGTTAGGACATTGATTCTAGACTCTTGAACTCACTTGGCCAGTGAAGGGAAATGAAGTCATTCTGAGAGGTGTGGTTCTTCCTTGGAGGTCTACTTGGAGATAGACCGTCTTTCTTCATGCTTCTGAAGGCCTAGGCTAGAGGTAGCAGTCATAGGTGAGTTAGAGGACACAGGTGAGAGCATCCCACCCACAGCCAGAGGAGGCTGCTCTAGATTGGAAGGTCCATGGCCATCCTCTGAGAGGATCACAGGGTAGAAGATGTGAACTCTAGGCTCAATTTAACACTTTGATAGCTTAAGGGTAAATTTCTTAAAATTTCACTTTCTATTTTTCCATTGTGTGTGTGTGTGTGTGTGTGTGTGTGTATTGGGTTTTTATTTCAATTATTTTGTCAGTTTCTCAAGATTGAATAGCCACATTTTCTAAAACAGGACAATGACTGAGACCATATTTTGTCTGAATCTGGGCTGGACTGCTTATTGGCTGTGGGACCTCACAGTAGTTGCATGACCTTTGTGGTCATCTTTTTCCATTTATGGTGTGAGGAGACCCATACCTTGATGGCTGTCTGTGAAGATTACATGAGATAGTAGATGATCTTGGGTACCAAAAGCCACTTACTATAAGCTCTACCAGTTTTGGCATGTGGTCATGAAGGAATGGCAGAACTCATCTTTGCAACTCGAACGCAGAAAAGAAAGATGAAGGAAGGACGATAGATACCTCATTATACTTCACTCAAGTTTGCAACTTTATTTTGGCCACATTAATGGCTACCTGTGGCCTCCTGTAGCCACACATAAGACACACCCTAGGAGTGCCACCATGTATCATGTAACAGATGTCCTCCATGGTATCCGTGAGGGCACACGTATAGGGGTTTCTGAGCGATATTGTCTAGAATCTTGGACTGGTTGGCCACCACACGTGTGTGGGTGTTAAACTAGCGAGGAGCTGCATACGTAAATAGCTATGCACTTTACTTTGTAAGTTCCTCCTCAACGAAAGCAGAGACAAATCCCAGAGGGACATACACACAAAGCTCTTGCATTCCTGTCATCCACGAGTAAAAGAAAGGTCAGAGCATCACACAGGTGTCGGCAGTAGTTCTCACTTGAGTGTGTGTTCATAGAGTTTAGGCAAGGAGTGAGTGTGTGTTCATAGAGTTTAGGCAAGGAATGAGTGTGTGTTCATAGAGTTTAGGCAAGGAGTGAGTGTGTGTTCATAGAGTTTAGGCAAGGAATGAGTGTGTGTTCATATAGTTTAGGCAAGGAATAAGTGTGTGTTCATAGAGTTTAGGCAAGGAGTGAGTGTGTGTTCATAGAGTTTAGGCAAGGAATGATGATGTGTCAGCTCATTGCTGTAACCAAGTTCTAGACAAGAGACCCTTGAAGGGAAAAAGCATTTATTTGGCTTACCATTTAAGGTGATCACCCTGTTAGGGTGAAACCCTGCCCATCTCCTGTGCAAGCTGGAAAATCCCATCTGCCCTCCTTCCCCCAATCCTAGCCACACAGAGATCCCCAGCTCCTGCTTGGAGAAAACTCCAGGCTAGCTAGTCATCCTTCCTCATGCCCAAGTTTCTGGCAACCCATCCAAAAGTGTCTGCCCAGAAGTTCAGGCTTTGACCATGTATGGGCACAATCCTAGGTCCTAGCTGATACATGATCATTCCTCGCCTAAACTCTATAAAATCCCTTTGCTTTAGCCTGGATGTGTGTGACTTCACTGACCTCCATCTGTGAAGTTGGTGAACCCACCTGAGAGCTCCTCTTCCTGTTGCCACATCTCTCATACCTGCCTTTATCTACTTTTAATCTGGAATACATCTGTGTCCGAGGGAAGGAAAATGCCCGTCACATCCCATCATGGTATGAGAGATTTGGCAAGAGGAAGAGGAGGCAAGTGGGTCACATTGTATCTGTAGTCAGGAAACAGATCGGATACAGGAAGTGGGACCTGACTGTAAAGCTTGTCCTGAGTGACCTACTTCTCCTGTAAAGCTCCATCTATCACCTAAGGATTGTACAAGCTGCTGAACCTCACCAGCAGCCCAGGGACCATGTACCCAGACACATAAGCATGAAAAGGATATTATACCTTCAAATCTCAACAGCTCTGACTCCCAATGCCCCGGATATCCCACCCCTGGTTCGCTTGATACTTTGTTTCTCATTGTCCACTTTTTTCAGTCCTGTCTCTAACCTGCTGCAGTGACCCCCAGTCATTCGTCTTCAGAACTGCTGAGCCTGAATCATACCCTAGCTAGGCCTGACTGGATGAGGAGGCAGCAGCTGTGCCCTGAATCCCAGGGCTGCACTCTGTGTGTAGCACAGGAACCACTCAACTTCCCAGGAGTACTGCCTAAGGCGTCTTGCTTCCCCCACAAGGCCCTTGCTACCAGCACCATAGGTTACCACCACCTGTGCACACCAAGGTCTCTGAAAAAAAACATAAGTCCCACTATTCTCTGGGAGAACTCTCTCCCCAGGAGCTGTTTAACCTCTGTGTATGGAAGACACGGAATGCCAGGACCACTCAGACCTGAGCCTGGAATGTGTGGGGGAAGCCAGGAATTTGCAATTTACTGCTTAAGCTGAATCTTTAAAAAGGGCCGACGGCTATATACACACTGGTGCTGTGGCAGGAGAGGAGGAGGGGGAGGAAGAGAAGAGAGAGAGGGGGCAGGGGAAGGGAGAAGGGGAGGAGGAGGGGGAGGAGGGGAGGAGGAGAGGGAGAGAGCAAGCTGGGGGAGTATCAGGAATTCCAATTAGTTCTATGCTCAGGGATGACTAGAAATATTTGGCCCATGATGTGTTGACACGAAACTGTTTGTGCAGTTTTCCTGTGGGAATTCAAGCCTCAAGGATGGAGCCTAGTGGCTCATTTTCTGTCCCTCATTAGAGTCCTATGCTGAGAAACTGGGGCCTCTCTAGGGTAGATGTGGTGAAATACACCCAAGTGTATATATGTGATTACTTGGTGTGGGGTAGAGAAGGATCTGCGTATTTTAGTGCTATCTGGATTGCTTGGCAATACAAACAGACTCCAGTTTGCTTAATGAAGGCAAAAGGGTGGACTTACTGCAAAGTCCATAACTGGCTCAAGCAAACTACTTCAGGACCTGAAGTGATCTGGGAAACCTGAGAAGCCATGGTTGGGCTTCTCAAGGTAGTGACATGGACAAAAATACTTGTATCAAGTGCTAGATAGTAAAACTTGCCCTTACCGCCTTACTTACCAGCACTCTACTTCCTTATAAGGGTTATTATGATTGGTAACAGATAGACACTGCTTGACTCTAGGCTTATACCAATCAATTCACAGACTTGATACTGGTCTGAGTAATACAGTGAATGAGAATGAGACCTCCATCCCTCTTTCTGTTCCCTTGTTCTTCCTCTGACATTTCCATGACCAAGATCAAGGAATCTGTGATTTTGATCAACTCAAAGATCCAAGAATTTCTCCCTGTGAAGCTATACTAGATTGAGACAATTCTGTGTCCAAGAGCTGCTTGGTTCTAGGGAGTGTAAACTGGAGTGACAGATAGGTTATCCCCTGGTCCCCAGCAAACCCAGGACCAGCGAGGAATGCCACCAACCAACATAAGCATATGGTATACCTCATACGGAGAAGGACGACAGGGTGTGCCCGAGGCAGAGAAGGTAGCTCAGGCCTGAGGTAGGAGTTCCTGGTTCTGTCTGAGGCAGCCTGGAGTGTAGTTGAAGTGTGATGCACAAGAGATAGACACCTGCCTCATTGCAGAAAGTGGAAGACTCTGGTGCATTCAGGAATAATAGCTTCAATGCTTCATATAAAATCTGAATACTTAGAGACAAGCTTGGAGCAATACCTTCATGCTGTCTCAGCAGGTGGAATCCAATAAGTAGATCCAGTTGTTACAGTTGTTATACTAGGTAGGGATCTGGCCTTTTCAGGGTGATAACTATAAGCCCCAGAGACACACAGTCATTACTACGTACAGATTGTATCTGAGGACAGATTCATATCAACAATAAGTCTGTGTTCTAATTGTAGGTCAAGAACTTGTGTTTGTTACTTGGGGACAGTCATTTTATTTCCATGAATTCAGTTAGCACAACATATACAAGGGATGACTCAAATCTATCTCCGAGAGCTGTTGTCAGGCTCGAATTCATGGGTGGGGAATCCTGGCACACTGTCAGTGCTTAACAGACACGAGGTACGGGGAATGGTGGTCACGTATGCTGTGATACTTACACGAGAAGTTGGGGGAGAACTTGGACCATTTATAGGATTTCTGAACCTCTACAATTTTGACAGGGAAATGCAAAAAAGCTCGTACCTCTCCATCTGTGGGGTGGACACTCACTTGCCTTGTAAATTAACGTTTGTCTAGAATTAGTTCGCCCCAGCTGCACGTGAGGGCCAGTGGGGAACAGAGGAGACCTTTAATGCAGCACCACCTTCCTACCAGCTGTGCCAGGGGGGTCTTTCTCTTTTTAATGCTTTCTGCACCACTGAAACCTGTCCTGTGTTCCCAAGGGTGAACTCTGGAGGCAGAGCACTCAGTCCCCAGTGCAAGATTTTATAGCCTCTAGCCATGTATTTCTGTAACCTGCTAGGGGTGGTATCTTAGGATCTTTAGTCCCCGTTCTCCTCACCTGCAATGTGAGGCGAGTCACAGTGCAGGCTGTGTTGGGAAAACAGAGTCACTAAATCAATTCGTTCACAAGCTTAATTCACAAGCATCTCACAGTCTCAGTGTGGTTCCTGGTACTAGAGACTGAGATAGCCTCATCGTTATGAGGATGAGATTCAGCGCCATCTCTCTCATCAATACATGTTATTCCTTTGGATGGTTAATACCAACTGTCCACATGACAGGATCTGGGGTCATCAAGGAGACAAATCTCTGGGCAAGTCTGTGAGGGAGCTTCTTCACTGAGTTAAGAAGACTCACCCTAAGCCTGTGTAGTGCCATCCTATAAACTGGGGTTCTAGACTGAATAGGAAGGAGAAAATGGGCCGAGTGCCAGTATTTGGCTCTATATGTTTCCTGACAGCAGATGCAAGACAACCAGTTCCCATTGCTGTGCCTTCTCCATCATGCTGGACTATACCTTTCCAACCGTGAGTCAAAATAAACTCTCTTTCTGCAAATGCTTCTTCAGGTATTCTGCCCTAGCATTGAAGAAAGTAACTCATCTACTTTTCACATAGTATTTATTCTCATTTCCATTTTGCAGATGACTAAGACGGAGGCAAACGGAATGAACAGGGGGCCTTCCCAAAGTCCCTTGTGTGAGTATACAGAGCTGGGTTTCAACAGCAAGGCCTCAGGCTTAGGGCTGGGCCACTTGTAAAACCTCACTTTCCCCTGCATCAGTGACACATTCCTCTTGGCCTGTATGCTCCTGGTGATTTGACCCTGGGTCTGGTGCTCTGTTGCTAAGCTTCTGAGTTTCTCTGGGGGGCCCCTGTCTTCCCATAATGAGTTCTCTGTCAATGATGAACTCCTGACCCAGTAGCCTGCAGGGCAATGCATTCGATTGTTTGGTCAGGCTAGGATCTGAGCAGGACATATCAATTTGAGCAGCAGCTCAGTGGTCAATCACAATGTAAAACAGACAGCAGGGCGACCTCATGCCTAGAAATGTCTGGCAGCTAGCCAGCCCTTCTTCCCAACTACGACAGTCAAATTCTCAGTGTGCAAGCTTCCATTAGACATTGCATGTGATGGTCAGCAGGTCCTAATTACAACTGGATCGCACTAGTTCTCATAGGACCTATTAAGCCCTTTTTATGCTGGCTCCCTGGGGTTATTCTCTGCCTTTGGAAATAACATGGGGAAAGACATTTCCCCTGACCCTTCCTGGGATACACTTCTCCTGCCAAGACTCATTTCTCCATTAGCAATTTCTTTAAATGGCTTAAAAAAATTCTAGTAAAAATTAATCCTGGTGATTGGTGTACAGGGGCTGAATGGGGGTTGCTTGATTTCTTCAGTAGGCCTTAAGCCTGGGACCCAGACATCTGCTTCTCTGGGGAGTATTTGTTGGCAAATGGACCTTCTCTTCAGTAAGTGTTCACTGGTAGAAACCTTGCCAAATTGTCTTTGTGGTCTCTAAGGATTTAATTGGAAGTTTATGGAGTTCAACACATACCATCTCTGAGGTTAAATATGTGTTGATTTAGCATTTACCTCTAACTAGCCAAGGCTTTGCTTTAGCTGCCATCTCAATAATTGTACATGGCTTGAGGCTATCTACACTACATGGCTCTTGACAAAACTATGATTCCATCCGGTGCTGAGAGTCAGTGTTCACTGAAGGGGTTATCAGCATCTCCTTTGGCCAGATGCAGAATCAGAGCTCAGTGTGATTCAGTCATATACTCAAGGCCACACTGCTGTGACACATGGAGAATGGGAAATGATGCCCTTTGGAAGCCAAAGCTCTTTTCACTGTGTGCTTCGGTTTGCGCATTTATTCCAAACCCACTTACTGCGCTTGGGAGAGAAACCACCAATAAGCACTTGAATGCAGTGAGAACTGCTCAGCCAGAGATTGGAGTAGGGTAAGGCTGGGAGAGGTCCAGCCGTGGATAACTTTTGTGGAGGACACTCCAGCAGCATCTGTCCAAACTAGACACATTCGTTTTTTATCTAGAAGTTTGGTACCTAGATTCTTTAATCTGAAATGTATTAGCTTGCATGTAAACTAACAGGGTTCAAGGATGTTTGTTGTATCAAGGAACTAGCCAAAGAATGGGAAGAATACAGGTATCCCTCTGTCACTGGCAAATCCTGAAGAACAGCCCTGGGTAACTATTTAACAAGGTAACACAATTTGCAAACAGATAGGTTACAGGTCAATTAAGTGCCCAATGGATATAGATAGATAGTTGGAAATATGAAATGACATCAACAATGTTTTACTAAGTTAAAAATGCAACTTGTAGGGCAATGCATTTAGTATCCTCTCATGCTCTTCAACCAACCAACCAACCAACCAACCAACCAACCAACAAAACAGTTACCTGTATAGGCCACCATTAGGAAGGACTTCAAGAGAGAGGAGATGAGTTACTTTTTGGGATATCTGGGATGGATCCAAAATAACTTTTGCCCCTTCCCCCAACTCCATATAGTTTTGCATGTTTTGAGTTTTCATGCACTCCATAATCCAGAACACAAAACAAGTAAAAATGTCACAGAGACCATGGTCGGTCAATTGAGCTCTTCTTGTAGCATGGGTGAGAATGAAATTTGACTGAGGAAAGGGAGGGAGCCAAATGATCACCAAGGGCTCTAGCTCACCCCTAGTACCCTGGAGCACAGGCAGCACAGATCTAGGCATGAGAAGCTGAAAGAGGACCAGTGTGGGAGAGCTTGGGGAGAGCTGGGAGAGAAGAAGCTGTGTGGATGAGCCCTGAGATGGGACATCCGGACTTTGGATTTTCTTTTCCCCGATACTAAAGGTTTCACTGGTAAATATGCTATAGGAAAGCATGATGAATCTCCCAATCCCAAGTCAGTGGGATGAGAGGAGCACCCAGGAATGCAAGTGCTGCTGGTCCATTGCTATTCTTGGGCCCAGTCAGAACTGTTTGACGTGCAATACACGCATCTTTTAGACTGGAACCACAGACTGAAAGGGAGGGAGCCAAATGATAACTAAGGACTCTAGCTTTCTTGCAGAGGAAACTCCTCCCCACCCCACCACTAGTACTGGTTTCTGGCTCATTTCCATGACTCATGAGCTCATCACCTTGAATGATGATGTGGATGGCTGGTGCAAAGTGCCTAGCTTAGCACATGCACAGGGTTGGTCTCCTCAGTCCAGGGAGGACAGTGAATAAGGAGAGGGCATCCAAATACTCTGCTAAAGCAAATAAGAATTCAAAAAGAATAGAGTGGGACAGAGACTAGATTTGGAAGTCATTGCACTTATCACTTGTGTATTGGTTTGGCTAAGAATGACACCCCCCACCCACCCTCCAGGCAGCTCACCAGCAGCATCTAAGAAGGATTAAGAGATATGGGCTTGTGGCAGTAGGTGTGGCTTTGCTGGAGGAAGTATGTCACTGGGGATGGGTTTTAAGGTTTCAAAAGTATATGCCAGGCCTATTCTATCACTCCATTCATCTCTCTGCCTGTGGATCCGAATGTAGCACTCTCAGCTACTGCTCCAGCACCTGCCTGCATGTCACCAATGCTCCTGCCATGATGTTAATGGACTAGATCCCTGACATTCTAAGCAAGCACCTAACTAAATGCTTTCTTTTAAAGCGGTTGCCCTTGGTCCCGGTGTCTGTTCACAGCAATAGAATAGTAACTAGGACAACTGGAGGCAGGAAGCTAGCCTGAATGGGATAGAGAGGCAAAGAGGAGTGAAATACAGGGTTTTAAAATGGGTTTAGAGCAAGGAATTAAGCCTGTTGAAAGACTGAGTATATGAGGTCAACATAAGAGAGAGTTGCATGGTTTCTACTGTTTTGATTTGAGCAATAGGAATCAGGTTTCATATGAAAAAGCATTAAGATAGAAGACTGGGTTGGAGGAGAAACGAACAGTTCTATCTTAATGATATTAGCTTTAATACTCCTATTGAAATCACAGTGGGATGGCAAGTAGACATTTGTGTATCAGTTGAGGGAACAACTAGAAACAGGGATTTGGTTGCTATGAAGAATCAAATAGTGTCGCTAACTATAGCATCGGAGAAGAGAAGGTAGAATCCAGGGGTCTCCATCTCTCCCAAGTCAAAGAGACGAGTGAACGTGGAAGAGGCATGGTGTCTCAGGAACATTGTGTCACTATCATCAAAGAAAGCAAAGGAGCTCTGCTGAGAGGCAAAAATATGAGATATCTAATCCATGTTGACAGAAGCAGCAGGGCGGGTACATGATAGTATTGAAATCAAATATGCATGGTCCTGCCATTGGAAATGATGTGAGCTGATCTTAATATTCTACAGTTCCTTGTTAACCTAGTACTGTTTCTAATGCTGGCGATGGCTTTCCCTGTAACATTTAGTAGATCTCTGATCTTCTTCAGGC
>NC_034606.1:32774165-32779262 GCF_900095145.1 Mus pahari
GTGGGTCAGTTTTTGGATGGTCCATCTGGTTGTCTCAGCTCCAAACTTTGTCTCTGTAACCTCTTCCATGGGAGTTGTGTTCCCAATTCTAAGAAGGGAGGAAGTCTCCACATTTTGGTCTTCCTTCTTCTTGAGTTTAATGTGTTTTACAAATTGTATCTTGGGTATTCTAGGTTTCAGGGCTAATATCCACTTATCAGTCAGGGCTAATATCCACTTATCAGTGAGTGCATATTATGGGAGTTCTTTTGTGATTGGGTTACCTCACTCAGGATGATACCCTCCAGATACATCCATTTGCTGAGGAATTTCATAAATTCATTGTTTTTAATAGCTGAGTAGTATTCCATTGTGTAAATGTACCATATTTTCTGTATCTATTCCTCTATTGAGGAACATCTGGGTTCTTTTCCAGCTTCTGGCTATTATAAATAAGGCTGCTATAAACATAGTGGAGCATGTTCTGAACATCTTCTGGATATATGCAGAGGGCACATTCTTATAGGAAGCTGACTCTTTCCCTGCAGGAGGTATCAAGAGCTCCTCTGTTAGTGGAGGCCGATGATCTCCTGCATCCTACATGCTACAGGCTGACTGGCTTGATCTTCTGTAGGCAACCAGATTTGCTGTGAGTTAACACGAGCAGTGGTCTTGTCTATCCCAGAAGACATGTTTCAATCCATTTACTGCTGAATGGATACAGAAAATGCGGTACGTGTACATGTTAATATACGAGTGATCTGTGACAAAAGAATGAAATCCTTTTCTTTATGAAATCTCAGGGGTATGAGGGAGGCCCAGAATTTCAAGAACTTCTTCCTCTGGATTAGAAAACAGTTGATTTCATAGAAGCTGAGAGACAAATGTTGATGATCAGAGGCTGGGAAGAGTACAGAGAAGGAAGGGAACAGAGAGCAGATGAGTGGGTTCTAAGCTGCAGTTGAAGAAGAGTAAGATGTGATGTATATTTCAAAAAGCTATAAGAGACCAGTGAGATGCCTAAGAGGGTAGAAATGCTTGCCACCAAAGCCAATGACCTGAGTTCGATTCCTGGGTCCCACATTGGGGATGGAGAACCGATTCCCACAATTTTTACCTGTATTCCACACCTACATTGTGTGACAGAAGCATCTTTCTTTAGGATTTTGGGAAGGTACAGTGAAGGAGTGCTCAGCCCTATGCATGAAGTCTGGCAGGTATGAGGACAGCACAATGGCTTGTCTATCCCTGGGCTTTGTGACTGGGCAGACTGAGGCCCTGGAATCTGTGGTCAGGCTGACTTTGCACAGATGAAGGGACAAAGATATCTGCCTTTATTGAATGGTAACTTGACTTAGAATCTTTCCCATTATGAAGTTACAGAGTAGATTCCCAGCCACAAGACAGGATGTCCTCCAATTTCCAAACCACAGTGCTATTTTTCCAGTTTTAAAGTAGAATTAGTTTCCTGAGGAAGAATTGAGCCTGTAAACCACCAGAGCTATTGTGGAGTTTGGGTACCAACCTGATGCTTGGGGTGGCTGATTTGGTTACTGTGGTGGGCACAGAGTCCGGGGTCACCTAGTCCACCAAGGAAAGGTGGAGCATCAATGCCAAAAGTGAGGAACTCAAATTCCCAAAGGGCAAACAAAGCCTATGGGAGTCAGAGGGCCTAAGCCTCAGGGAAAGCTAAAGATGAAAAAGGGGGAATGCTTTGGAATGTAGGAAGTATCCCCTAAGTCACCAGAGTCCTGAGAGGATATATCTGAGTTAGCACAAAGTAAGAATTTAAGATCAACTCCTCAGAGTTGCATTGCATTATTCTTATGTAAGCATTAAGTTTCAAACTTGTGTTACTCCGGGAAGAGAAAGGGTGCATTGGTTTCTAAAAGGGCATTTAATTAGCTGTTTATCGTGGTCAGCATCATACAGTTAGAATTGAGAGGAACAGAAAACCCAATTTGAGAGAATTCACACAAAATGAAGAACAGATAAGCATATGTAAATAAGTTGTTTTGATGTGTCTTAAGCCAGAAGCACAAATCAAGATGCTAAGACCCAGTGTTCCCCTATCTCTTCATCCATCATTCTAGCATGGCGTTGCTTTCAGAAACAGCATGCCAGCAAGAGAGAAATAAGACACTGTCAAACATGGAATTCATGCTGCACATTCTAGGAGTTCATCTGCTAGTTAGATCATTAATTCTTCACTCTGTAGGACATCTACTAGGACCATTTTCTAGTTATCCCCTTAGATTTTGTAATCTTCTTTTGTGAAGGTCTCCTTCCTTGTGAGAAGGTAGGAGCAGGATGAACTGAAACATTCAACATTTGTCACCCGTAGATATCAAACTTTCTGGTTTTCAATGTTTAAATGTAGACTGAACCCCATCACTGCTTTTCTTGATCTTGTAACTTAATGCCATATGGTGGGTCTTCCTGGTCTCAAAGCCATGTGAAATGTCTCCCAAAGTCCTCCTCTTGTATGTCCAAATTGCACATGGTTCTTGTCTCCAAAGACCTCTGATAAAGACCACCTTACATTTTCTTTAATAAGTTCTCTCAGAGATATAGAATCGCCATGCCTTATATTGGCTCCTTGACAACTGTTCAGTCATGTACAGATGGGTGAGCAGTATTCCTTTCCCCATAGAACACTTCTAGGTATTTTCTCTATTTTCAGAGTGTTCTGAAGCCATTTCTCTCTGATATCCTAAGATGATTGAAGGAGGAATATAAGATGTTATTTTTGTTAGGAAAATAATATTGAAGATAAGACTATATTAAAAAATGCTCCAACACTATCTTCCTTGCAATAATACAATTCTCAGAATAGAACGGTTTGGTTTTAACTGTTGAATCTCCATACAATTTTCAACAGCATAAAAGATGGTCACAATCTTCCATCAGTGTAATCAAATGTTTTTAAAACTCAGTTATATCTTTTCAATATGAAGAGCTGATCAGTTTATTGAGGTTATAGATACATCTAACTGGATTTAAACATGACACAGTATAGAGACACAACAAGGTATGATACCCCATGAATATGTATGGAGATATTTTATGTATTCGTAAAAATAAATTTAATAAATATACTAAAATTGTCAGGAAATTGCAACTTTTAAAGCTTCAGATTCTCCATCAGAAAGTGAGGTGAAACAGCTCCTAGCCTTGGCACCCCCTCCTATATCCACACCTGGTACAGGAGACATTTCCTTTCTACGGTGAACACCCTTGAGCTTCACCCTCATTGCTCTGAAGATGACCCTGGACTCAGCCCTAATTCAGTCACTGGTGCCTGAGATGTGTTTGCAGATTGCCACCTACATTGACTCAGTCCCCACTGCTGAGAACAGGAGTGAGGCAGTCCCACCAAATGGTGTAGACCGACGGAATCAAAAGGATCCCCCCCCCCCAGGAGAAACTCAAGATGTTAATTATCATAGAAAAGAGACGACAGCACCACACCAACCAACGAGTGGTTCTGGTTGCCGAGATGAGGATATGGATAGCTTGTCTGTGAACACAGTTGCAGTTCTGAAAGCAACAGGAAGCTTCTGGGTTCTCACCCTTCAGCATGTTGGGAAGTAGCATAGCTTTGGAAGGTTGCCTGTTTGAGTGTCAAAGCCATCTATACCGTGGTTGACACTCTCTGTAATGTATGTAGCCTCTCATGTGTCTTGTGAACATTAAATTGAGTTCATTACATGTAAGACGTGCAGACCAGCATTAGGTACATAAAACAGGCTTGGTGTTGAAGTTATTACCCAGGGGAGATCTGTGGTCAGTGATGCTGAAAAGACTCTGATCCTTGTCGCTGACCACACAGTTGGAGCAGGCTTCAACTGCCGAGAAGCCTTATAGGTTGGCTGCCTGCATGAAGAGCTTCAGATCCCTATCCAATAGTGTAGACAGGCATCTGGAATCCTTTAGCCGGGATGTGTGAGGTTAAGACATCTATGATTCCTAGCTCAGGAAATTATGGGTAAAGAACAACACGGTCCTGCCTGAATCTAAGAATCTCTGCTGGATTAAAATGCACTCTGACACCAGGCTCACAAGTGTTTGGAGAGTCATTAATGACTGGTACTCTGTTGGAAAATGCCAACAGCAGACTCCATAGGGAGGGAAAAAAAAAAAAACAATCGATTTACAGCATTTGCTGTTTTCCATGGTGTAAATGATGCTACCACAGTTGACTTTAAGCTAACAGTGTTATACAAGCAGTTGGGAAAATGCTGTGCACAGTGGGTCCCCTCACATCTGTTGAAAAGTCCCCAGCATACTTTAACTGCATGCTCTACCCCCTCCTTAAGTGATATCCAGAGCAGAGTGTGAAAGGCAGAGCAAGCTGTGCCCTGCACACCTCCAGGGGAGCCATGAATAAAGGTATACCTTGTGTAATGTAAACCCTAAACAATCGCACATAGGAGTTCAGCATCCCAGGTTTTATCTTCCCAACAAAGTCCCCCTTATCCTTCTAGGCAGGGTTCTCACTGTTCTACATGGTTATAGCATCCTAACTTTTCCCCTCATTCCCTTAAGTTTAAAATTTCCTCTTTTCCTATTCGTGGAAAGAATCTCTTCAATGTCTCTCTCCATTTCTATTTTACAAACTCTTACCCTCTGTTACTCATTAGCACTGTGGGAAGTAGTAGTCTTGTTAGTAAGAGGGTGAGTCTGGAAACTGGAGTGCTCAATTAAAGTCTTATTTCAACCCCCTTCCTCTCTGCATGGGGTTGGTGAGCTATTCAGCCCCTTTGTCCTAGGATCTTTAACTTTAATACGATCTATGATTGAACCTATCTTACAAGTGTGCTGAAGGATAAAATTACATCACATATGTCAAATATTTAGATTAATGTCCAAATTACAGGTTCAATTAGCAATTTTGTTTTTTGAACATAACACGTGTAGTCTGTAATCAGTGTGTGTGTCTGGATGCTGTTCTATAAAGCCTAAGAATCCCTTCTTTATCTGCCTGTGTCTTACCCATGTGCTCTGACTTGCTCTTATTTTATGATTTGAAATAACTCTTATTTTTATTTTTAATTTTATTTTTTTATTATTATTTTCTTTATTTACATTTCAAATGGTATCCCGAAAGTTCCCTAT
>NC_034606.1:32779804-32796204 GCF_900095145.1 Mus pahari
TTCATAAATTCATTGTTTATAATAGCTGAGTAGTACTCCATTGTGTAAATGTACCACATTTTCTGTATCTATTCCTCTATTGTGGGACATCTGGGTTCTTTCCAGCTCCTGGCTATTATAAATAAGGCTGCTATGAACATAGTGGAGCATGTGTCCTTATTACCAGTTGGAAGATCTTCTGGGTATATTTTTTAAATTAATTATTTTAATTTTTTACATTTCAAGCATTGTCTTAGTTAGGCTTTTACTGCTGTGAACAGACACCATGACCAATGCAAGTCTTATAAAAGACAACATTTTATTGTGACTGTCTTTCAGGTTCAGCGGTTCAGTCCAGTATCAAGCCAGGTACATGGCAGCATCCAGGCAGGCATGGTGCAGGAGAAGCAGAGTTCTACACCTTCATCTGAAGACTGCTAGTGGAAGACTGACTTCCAGGCAGCTAGGGGGAGGGTCTTAAGCCCACACCCATAGTGACATACCTACTCCAACAAGACCACACCCCCTAATAGGGCCACTCCCTGGGCCAAACATATACTAATCATCCAGGTTCCCCTTCCATAAGCCCATCCATCTCACCTCTCCCCTTCACCTCTATGATGGTGCTCCCCTACCCACACTCCAACTCCTACTTCACGCCTCTTACATCCTGCTTCTCTGGGGCATCAAGCTTCCACAGGACCAAAGGCCTTTCCTCTCTTTGATGCCAGACAAAGCAGTTCTCTGCTACATATATAACAGAGACCACGGAGCAGCCCATGTATGTTCTGTGGTTGGTAGCTTAGTCCCTAGGAGCTCTGAAGTGTCTAGTTAATTGTCACTGTTATTTTCCCTATGGGGTTGCAATTCCTTTAGCTCCTTTAGTCCTTCCCCTAACTCTTCCATAGGGGTCCATGGGCTTAGTCCAATGGTTGGCTTATGCACCTGTCTCAGTCAGGTGCTGATAGAGTCTCTCAGAGGACTACCATGCCAGGCTTCTGTCTGCAAACTACCATGCCAGGCTTCTGTCTGCATCACATCTTGGCATCAGCAATAATGTCAGGATTTGGTGCCTTTGCATGGTATGGATTCCAAGTTGGGGTGTTCTCTGGATGGCCTTTCCTTCAGTCTAGTGGTTTTCCCTGTCCTCTCCACACTGCTTCATATTTCTATTCATTCTCCTGGCCTGCTGGGCTTCTCCCCTGCCCAACTCAAATGCTTAATTCCTTTCATGATGACAACTTATTTATTTACACTTTTATAGTTGTTTTGATTTCTATTTATAATTATGGCTTTTCTCCACAGCAAATAGATGTGAAAATTCTGCTTCATTATAGCAGAGGAGTTTTAGCTAGAAAATTTCAGTATAAATAAAACTCACTCTAACTCCATCCTTGGTAGCTTCAGTACTGATACCTGTTTGACATTTCCTTGGGAGACCTGAACAAATATCTGTTCACAGCAGACAGGGCACAGAAAGATGAAAGAAACAGTTCCAAATACAGGACGCTGAGGCAGTGAGATTTTGGGGGTTCGTTATAGGCACATGCTTGATGGGACAGAAGCTACTAAAAGACCATCTCAACGTGATTGACAGCTCATGAAAGCTGCATCCCTGGATCTCCCTGCCCAAGCTGTAAGCATTGCATCCTAGTGTCTTTGTACTCCTGGTGGCTGTTTACTTTTTCTATATCTTTGGAGAGAGACCTTGTTAATCTTGCAACTTTCTGAGTCTCTGAGAGTTTCTTTAGTTTCCTGTGCTTCCTAGCAGGAGGGAATGCTTCAGTTCAGGAAGGAGCTACACAATAACTCCAGAAGGATCAGACTCTTGGTATTTAGTAAGTGCTACCTGGGTCCTAGGAAGGAAGGAAACCTCCCTGTGCTTCACTTCCACTGAGCTTCACTAAAGTTTCTGGAATGTTCTATTTCTGCTCTCTACCTTCCCTCTATTTACTCAAAGTTTTCTTTTCCTAATTTTATCAAGAGTAGCAATTTGTTATTTTAAAACCACCATTTAATGTTCACGAAAAAATGTCCTAGGAGAGATCTTTTCCCAGTGAAATACTGTGGAGGGTCAACCTGTGGGTCTCGACCCCTTCGGGGTTTGAACAACCTTTCCATAGCATATAAGATATCCTGCATATCAGATATTTATATTATTATTAATAACAGTAGCAAAATTACAGTTACAAAGTAGATATAAGAATAATTTTGTGGTTCCAGCTCACCACTGCCCGAGGAACTAAAGGGTCACAACATTAGGGAGGTTGAGAACCACTGCCCCACAGCATCTTACAGTTTAGAGGCAGTAGAGAGCTGCTCTCCAGGGACAGAGGTACTGTCGGGACAATCACAGCATAGGACATGTGTGCTAAGATGCTTTCTAGTCACATTCACCAGCCAAAATATGGGCACAGATTGACTGCCATGGCCAGCATGCTGAAATAAGACATGGAGGGTCATTATTCTGTGAATGGCCCATTCTCCAAAGATGCCAATGAAACCCTAGATTCTGCCTCTAATGATATTCAGAACTTCTTCTTCACACTGCACACATTTTATTGATTGCAGAAGTCTTCTTGAATGTTCATCAGTACCATCAGAGAAAAAGCTGAGATTATCCAGGGAGGCACTTAAACCAACCCAGTACAGATGCCAACATCAAAAATGCAAATCACCATGAGAGAATCGCCCTCCTTCCTGTGAATGAATTTCTTAAGATCCCAGTGTTAATAACGAAAAGCATTGCATTTCTTTTTATATGTTCTTTTTCTTCCAAGTCTGAAAAAGATATGCAGAAAGTTGATGAGGGTTGCAGTCGTCAGAACCTATATGCATAAAAGGACATGTGATCTTGTCTTTAAATGAATAAGGAATAATATGCCCCATGTGTATTCCCAACACATGGACTTGCTTATATCTAAAAGTTCATTTTCAATGGTACAATGTTTGAATGTCTATGCATGGCGTGTATGTCTGATCCACATACATTTAGGTGCTTGAATGAGTGTCTTAGTGAACAATGAGTACATGTTCCTTGGTCAAAGCTGGGATAAAAAGAAGCCTATATGTATTGGTTACCTAAAGTAAAGCCTGCTGAGAAGATGCCTCTCACCCTACTGTCCCTAGAAGTACACAGTCTCATTGCATTTCTAGGGAGAAATAGAGTGAATGTCTTCTCCAGGAGAAGTAAGCTTGAGCCATCTCTTCAGTGTTGGTTCTTCTCTGGGAGAGATGACTTCGTTATTAGCTTACTCCTGAAGGACATGTAAGAACAAGGGTCTCTGCAGCAGAAGCAAATGCTCAGTGGCCAGCTTTCCTAGGTCCTGACACTTGTTGTGCATAGACCAGCACTAGCTGGTCTTCATTATGCCCCCTGATGTGTCTTTGCCTGAAGAGGACAGAAGTGAACAGGGCTGGCTGGTCCTCACTCATGGCCCCCCCAGTGGGCCTTTACAGGGGATACATGCTACCATCTTTATCTGCGGATTTTGTATCTGCAGATGGGATTGTCCCTGCACCTGTCTCATGCCAGATGAGTTCAATGTCTGATTTCCAAGTTCTGTCCACTTTGGGTCTATCTTGTTCACTATCATTGGTATTGACGATTGCTAACACTGAAGGAAGTTGAGGTAGACCCTGTAAAGCAGAAGGAATGTTAAGGATGTAAACTTTTGAGACGCCAAGACTTAAATTCACTTCTGGAGCTTTGATGGAGAGTTTACTCTCCAGGATAACCTTTCAGGGGTAGCCAAGGAAGCAGGCTGGGCAGGAAAGGAGTTACACTGAGATGAATAGGCTTGGGAAGCCTCAAACCCTGTGTAGTTCTAAAGCTGGAGAGGCCTTCTGCTGTGCCACAGTGAGGGGCATATCAACCACTGTTAATCTCCAGGGCATTGTTTTTTTTTTTTTTATCTTAGAAAAATAAAGCCTGAATCCCACTAAGTGACAATGCCCCCACAGCCCCTCTTTCTTGTTCCTGGCAACCCCTCTTCAACTTTCTCTATCAGTGATATTGATTGCTTCAAGGTTGCACAGGTGTGGAAACTCATGGTACTTGTCTCCTTTATGAATAGCTTATTTCACTCAACATAATGTCCACAGTGTTCACCCATGCTATGTTGCACCTCAAGTTTTTTTCCTTTTAAAATTAACAGTGTTCCTGTGACTGGACGTCCCCAGGTGGGATAGTACACAAAGGAGGGCTCCCCTTCTCTGAGAAAAAGAAAAGGGGGTAATGAGGAGAGGGATTTGTAAGGGTGGAACTGGAAGGAGGGGAGGGTTTGAGGACAACATTGGTATATAAATTGAAGAGAGAGAGAGAGAGAGAGAGAGAGAGAGAGAGAGAGAGAGAGAGAGAGAGAGAGAGAGAGAGAGAGAGAGAAAGGAAGGAAGAAAGAAAGAGAGGAAGGAAGAAAGGAAAGATAGAAAGGGAAGGAAGAAACAAAGAAAGAAAGATTAGCAATATTCCATTGTTTCTGTCCACCCACCCATTGATAGACTCATTTTACTTCCATATTTTGACAACTGAGAATGAGACAGGTATAAATATCCCTTTAAGATTCTGTTTCCAGTTCTTTTATGCATTTACCTAGAAGAGGAACTGGTGTATCCTATGGAAACATAACGTTCTACATTTAGATATGGGGAAACTGGAATGCCATTTTCGACAGTAGCTGTGCTAAAGAGGCTGTAAAGGCTCCTGATCTTCAGGAGAATACAACCTCTGGCCTGGGTGGAGACCTAACTTTCCAGTTAGATTGGCCAATAAGCCAACCACCAAGGCAGGTGAGTTTAGCTTTACTGCAGAGATAAGTAGAATGAGTAGGCCTTTAATGAGGAAAAATATTTGTTCTTTCCACACACAATAGCTTAAGGAACCATGGCCTGACTTCTTGGTTAAGTCTTCAAGATTTTCTGAATAATTCATAAAAGCATAATTTTCCATGTAACTGCTTGTCTGTCATGTGTCTGACCTCCATTGCTGCCTTATGGATATGGCTTTATGCTCTTCCTCTTCTCCATTTTTCTTCCAGCAGCTGCTTAGTTTGCCTGCCCTGGCATTTTTCTTTCAAACTCAAGTAAAATAACTTCTCGTTGATTCCATTCTTAAATATTTTTTTCCTAATGAGACTAAGAACCTCAGCAGGGGACTCTAATTTCCTGGTATCATATGGCGGTCATTAAAGGACTCACCAAAATTCCAGACACATATTTGGTGGTCTGCATGGGGATATTTCAGAAGCTCCTCTGAAGATGACAGGTGACCATAGTTCCAGGACTGTAAGGAAGCACCTTCTAACTTGATGAAAATGGAAGATCAAAGGCTTTTAAAGAAGATCCAGACTGATCACATATTAGGGGCTCAGTGGATTGTATTGTTGTTTGTGTTGATGGGGATGTTAATGATGTTATAGATCCCCATCTTATTGCTTTTCTCTTTCCTGGACATCACTGAGACGCAGTTAACATATGGATACAACCCCGAGAAAGCAAGACACAGGCTCCTCTTGAGTTCAGTGCTCCGTATGTGCCCCCTTCCCAGCTTCACATGAGTTTTCACAGTGTGGAGGATTCTGAATTCTTGCCTACTGCTATCTGTAGACGGGATCTTGTTTCTACAAATCTGCCCCACTGGACACAAAGAAGTGTGCTTGGGTTTATGGTTTATTTCACTGCTTTCTCTTGGAATAGATGAAAGCTTTTGGTAGGACAAAGAGTGCCTGGGAGAGTAAGAACACATATTAGTTCCCTGTTTAGGTTTTCAACCAACAAATTTCCACACATCATGGGGACTGTAGAATAGGAACGGGGACACTGATTTGAATATCCAGAATTATAGCACAATTTACTATTTTGGGGATTTATACTACATTGCAATATTGTAGTATATATATATATATATATATATATATATGCTAAGTTATCTCAACTTAGCACTTTACCCACTGGGTCACCTCTCCAGCCCCCCAAACTGGTTATCTTAACAAATATCAACTTTGATTTGTTTACTGACTTAATCTGACATTCTCATCTGCTGCATAAGCCAAGATCCCAGCCACATTTGTGTAGAAATCCCTCAGGAAAACTCCTCAGGATGAAGATTGTGACATCAAGCTGTATCTCCCATGGCCATTGATGGTTTCAGAGTTTCAGGAAAACATCCAAATACACTGGGAATCTTAACATTTTGAGGTCAATTTTGAGGATAGATAAAGAGTTTCAAAATGACAGCAGACTAACACTGAGAAGTGGTAGCATTCTTCTGTGTATAGTTCTTGCAGTCATGGAACTCTTTGGCTAAACAAGTACCATATGTCTATGTTACAATGTCTGCTTATAGGATCTTCTTCATATTTGACTCAGGTTTCAAACAGCTGGTGTGGCTGTGTGCACGAAGGCATAATTTTATTCACAAAAGCAGGCTGGAGAGGAAGAGTCATCAATGGGTAGGGTTAGAGAATATATAGAACTATGTTCTAAGTCCACCTTCTCCACAGGAGTTGGGTCATGGAAGTATCTGAGAAGGTGAAGAACCATGTCCAGAATTAAGGAATGGTTAGAAATTAGGACTGGTTTGAACCCATGATTTCTGATTCATCTTCCATGTTCCAAACATCCATTTAAGATATAATTTAGTTGGTAGGATTCGTGGAATATGGTTTCATTCTGGATCTGTATATTATTCCAGTCTTCTCTTTGGCTATATTTTCTGATGTCAGTGGATCAAGTTGTCACTCGAGTGAGGCTCATTTTGTAAACCTCCCTGTAGGTTAAATGAGTATTAATCAAGGTAATTAGTGTTACTTATCATAATAAACAATACCAAATGTCAGTAACAATGCATGTCCCCCCAAACAAAAACCCAATGTGATTATATGAATTATATAGACTTTCCCACGAGCCCAAGTGACTCAGTAACTGACATCTTCTAAGTAGTGGGATAGAGGTGCTCAGGCCTATGGAAATCCTTTCCTCTGTCTTCTTCATCCTATCTTTTATACAGTATGGATGCATCACCTGTCAATTAAAATGCTTATGGCCTTTGGCTTAGTCAGGAAATAGAAGGTGAGATATCAGGAGGCAGAAAGAATTCTGGAATAGAGCCAGCTGTGGCAATTTCTGCCCTGGGATGATGTGAGGAGACAGATGCATGGTATCTGAGCACAGGTAACAAGCTAAGGGGCAGAATATAGCTTAAAATAAATGTGTTATCTTAAGTTATGATTCTAGTCAGACAAGAGCCTAGCTATATGGACAAGGTGTTTTTAAAATATATTTTGAGTCTGAGTCTCATTTCCCAGTATGGGCTGGGAGATTGAACCAGACATAATTTGAACAAAAATAATTATTAGCAGTAAATTAAGCTTGTAGCTATATTTCTTTACCTTATATTAGTCCACAATAACAATAACCACACAGAGTAACAATATTTATTTAAAACTACACCACAATAGCTGAGCAGTAAATGACATACCTTAACCTTTTAGGCTAATCTGGCTACCTCCCCGCTCCATCCCATGATACTTCCATATTATTACTGATCTGGGTGGTCTTTGGACCCATTATTCATGGCTCTAGTTCCTCCAGCCAGCCAGCAGATCTGCTTCTCTCTCTCTCTCTCTCTCTCTCTCTCTCTCTCTCTCTCTCTCTCTCCCTCCCTCCCTCCCTCCCTCCCTCCATCCCTCTTTCCCTCTCCCTTCTCTGCTTGGCAAATGTCCCGTTCTATTTTTTATTCTGCCCAGTAACTGGGTAATCAGAATTTATTGACAAGGCAGAGAATAAATGGTAATAATTGTTTACACAAACTTGAGACAGGAGATTCTTGGTATAAGCATTATAATGCCATGTACAGATTAAAACAAAATATGAGGGCAGAGAAATAAGCATTGGAAAAACACAAGGGTAAACTTTGGACAGTGTACAGAAACATTATGCCTACATAGAATTAACTTGAAAATACACTTCCAGGTGTGCCTATGAGGGTGTTTCCAGAAAAGTTTAACTCAAGTGGGAAGACTCTGAGCATGAATATGGGCAGTATCAATCCATAGGCAGGGGTATGGGAGTGAATGAAAGGGAAACTAGCTCCCTCATGCTCTGTGTGCCTTACCTGACATTGCAGACTATATCCTCTCAAAATGTGAGCCAATATAAACTCTTCCTCCCTTCAGCTGCTTCTTGCCATATGTTTGGTCATAGGATTAAGAAAAAAAACGATACCCAAATTTCATTGCTTTGAACTAGTCACACTGTTTGTATTCAAAGATTCGGAGACTACAGTTTGTGTGCACCCTAGGAAGAATGTGATGACTACGTAGCCAGATTATGTTGGAATGTTTGGTAAGCCTAGGGGGGTATTTACGTAAATAATATTTTACCTTTCTTCATTTAAAATTTATTTTAAAAAACACTACTTGTTCAAAATAATGTGGTTTCCTTTTTTAGCTTAGAAAGTTCAAGAAGGTTTCTTCTTCCTTCTTCAATACCTGCATTTTTTTCAATGATTGCATACATGATATTCTAATTGCTCCCATTCTTACCCTTTCTTAGCCAGTGTTACTCCTAACACCTCCTTCTTTCTACTGATTCCTTCCTTTCATTCATGTCTTTTTGTTCTGTTCTGTGAACTTCGTTTAACCACTTCTGTCTGTATGGGGTATATTAACCTAGAAAGTAAAAAAAAAGAAACAACAAAAAAAACAATTGAGTTATGAAGCTCTTGAAGCTCTGTCTATGATCTTGGTTTCCTTTATCTTTGCACTTATTTGATCACTAAGTAAATACTTCATTCTTCTTCTAACTGAGGATATTTTACAGGACCTGTCTCTTATAATTGAAAAGATTCTGACTAATGTGTGAGATCATGTGATTTTCTCAAACACATGGGTCATAATGGTTGTAATTGCAGCAATGGTAACTTTTCTATGCATTCCATCTAGGTACTTCAGAAATATTAGCTTCTTTCTCCCAACAATTTGTAAGAGACCCAATTTTCTCATACCAAAGACTGGGTTTGCCACTTCATCACATGATCTCTCCTGAAGGAACAGGCTAAATAGCCATGAGGACGAAGAGAGAAAACAGGGGACATGGTCTAATTAATTACCTAAATAGTTGGAAGGATTCTCTACCAATAATACATATACTTTAGGAAGAGGTTATTGTTATAGGAGATTAAAAATAATGGACTAAGAAACAATGAACAAACCAGAAAAGAATTTCCATGAGAAGAAGAATAGATAGAAGAAATGGATTTTGTGTTGATTTTTGGTGCTGTCACGGTGTTAGCAGGAGGCAGCAGTTCCTAGAGTCAAGCTTGCCTGAATTAGCTGAGTTATGAAGAACACTTGGAAGGAACCTGGGCCTCTGCATCTTATTTTGACTTCTCTCCTTGTCTGGTTTATGCTTTTCTTCTGTTATAGACAGTGACTCCACAGTGCACAACTTGTGGGGAAGAGCTTGGCTTTCCTTCCTTGCTGGCAAATGCACCAAATCTTGGATACACCCAAAGTCTGGATTCCTTAATCAAGTCTAGCCTTTGCTCTTTTGTAAATTGCTCAGATGACGAGTGATTTACTTGAATGAAAGAACCTTTGGAATGAACTGTTTACTGTGAATTTTTACTAGAGTGAGGTGGGCAAGGAACCAGACACACCATTGAAGTCAGACCATCTGAAAGAGGAAATTGTCCCCACAGTCTTGTCAGTGGTTGCAAATATGTTGCATGAGTTGGCATTGTCCCTCTCTGGTATTGAGTCAGCATCTATGCCATTGGAGTAAGGGGATCTTATTCCCCTAATAAAGCATTTCTCGATATTCCTCTCCACTCCACAAGTCCTTAGGCTTGCTTGGGACTTAAACCAGACCTTAATCTCACCCTTTTTCTAGCTGTGTGTACAACATTTTTCTCTTAGCAAATTGACTTTTAATATATGTCTGTATTGAAATCTTCACCTGGATCTCTGACCTGGAGAACTCAACCTGTGTCAACTGGTTCTCGGAAAGGACCAGGAAAGAAGAGCCTAAGTTGAATAAACTAAGTTGAATAAACCACTTCTTTGTGTGACTGAGAACTCCCTTCCTGATAGCAGGTAGAACGCAGAGAACCACTGTCCTCAAGAACAGGACAATTGTTCGTGAGATGGAAAGGTAAGCAATGGAAAGTTCTATTAATTGACATGATGGACCAGACATTCTTCATATGTGATATAGCATAAATCGAAGGAAGATGGAATGGAGTGGCCGTTGCCACAGTCGGGGCTTAAGAAAATAGAAATCCAAAGGCCAGAACGACTGAGAAGTAAGTGCTAAGTGTGAAAGCCAGTTTTACTTCCCAGGAAGAAAGGGTCTCAGTCGGTGGGAATAGAGGATTTGAGGGCTTCTCTGAACATTAGCTCTCCAAAGGAAGTGAAACTAGTCACTTAGCAGGTCAGCTATGCCAATGTCAAGGTTTAGCTAGGAAACAAATTGAATACCACTCAATCTTGAGTTCCTAGAGTTTCATGACCCTCTGGGTCACTCCCCTTGCTTACAAACTGGTATTTCTCTTCTTGCTGAACACACTGTTGAAGCCTGGCTTCTGCAAAGGAACCCAAGCTACCCTCAGAATGCCTGCTCTCTGAATATTTTTATAGACAGTGGGCTCCAGAAGTGCGTATGGTTTTTCAAAGCCAATTGATAGTAGTTGCTACCAGATTTCAGGTCAATATAAATCTGTCTTCTAAGCTATTATCTTCAAAGTCATTTGTATCCTGTGTGTTTTCCTCTTCAATATAGTTTTTTTTTTTTTTAAAAAAAGATCTATTGGCAGTGTCTTAATTTACAGATAGAGGGATAACTAGGTAATATCTGTGAACTTCATTGCATAGAAAGAAACAACACAATGTTTAAGAAAATGAGCTGAGTGTCTGTGATTCAGTCATTCATCTTTGACTTACTTAACACACTATAATAAGTTCTGACTCTGGGCCATCCCTAGGCAAGGTACTAAGGCTATATACAACAAGCAACAAAGTTTCCAGGTTCTCATTTCCAAAATATATTTCTTGTAGTGCAGAAGGACATGTAAAGAGTTAAGTTAAATAAATCACTTTAAAGGAAGATAAATGATAATTCAGGCTTCTGCCTACATAATTCAGGAGACTCATTAAGCATCATTCCCACAAGAGAGACCCAGAATATGGCTTCTATGATAATCCCTAGATAAGTGGATCATCAGGCAAAGATGCGGCAGAAAACTCATAAGCATTTACTCCCTTGTGCAGATCCACTCTCAGCCTGCTATCCCACAGAAAGAAATTGTAGCCAAGGCTAGCCAAGGGATAGCATATACAGGTGAAGCCTAACAACAATTTATAGTCAAAACAGGATGTTCTAACATTTTCATTTTGATAGCTTCACCTGGGATAATTTGTAATGCTAGCAAGGCTGAAAGGCAGTTCCTTCCACTACCATATAAAGCATATTGGTACTGGTAAACAGGTATGGAGGGATGTCATACTTGAGGGTGTGGTATCTCCTATTCTTATTTGTCTCCCCATAGTTAGTCACAAGTAATATACAGGTGCCAATCTACTCAATGCGTGTATGCCAGAGCCTCTTCTTTACTTAATAGGGTCATAGGTAAAGGACAAGTACTGTGTATTTAAAGTTCTGCAAAATAAGGAAGAGGATGATTATTAAATGGGGGGGGGAGGAGGGCGGAAAGAAGAGTGAGTACCGCTTTGTTTTTAATTCCAAAGCCCAAGGCCACATGGCTGTGAGGAGTCAGGAGGGGTTGGGATCCTGTCCATGAATAGCAAGGTTGGCCACGATCACAGTGGTGTCTGTGTCGGGAAGATACGTCAGTAGGTGATATGGAGACAGGAAAGGAGCAGAGATGGCAGGAATAAGTGGCCACTTTTATGAAGTTGGCCTGAACACTTCTTGTTAATAGCTACCTGCCTCCTTTGTTAAACAAAGCCCTTCTTTACTAGAATGTTTTTACTTCCCTCTCTCACCTTGTTCGAACTGGATCCTTGTGGTTTGGTGCACTAACTTCCAAAGAAATGGAATGTTCTCCATACCTGCCGTGTTTTCAACAGCCTAAAGCATTATGTGGAACATTCCTTTGGTCAGAGCTATGGCCCATGTGTTCTAAGCATCGAGCACTTTCCACATTTGGCTCAAAGGTAATTATGAACTTTTCCTTCTTCCAATTTGCCCAGGCAATTAATTAATCCTTCTGTTCTATAGGCTTTATGGTCGATAATCGCTTCCCCTCTGGAAGCCATTCATGTGTGAAGGTGAAGTTTTGACATGGCTGAATCGGACGCCTTCAGCATAGATTCTGGTGTTTGCTATCTTCCATTAGCCATGGGGAATTAGTGATGCCTAGAAGGAACTAATGAGTGTGCATCTCATTGTGGTACTGCTCCAGCCCTCCATGAACTCTTTAATGAAGGCTTTCATGGAAAGCAGCCAATGAGATTAGCAGTTCTCACCTGGAAGAGCACAACTTGGGGTAGAATTTAGTACTCAGTACACCACCAATAAAGGACTCACTGGATTTTTGATCCTCACTTTGTTGGTGTATTCTACCCATTAGGAATCAGTCTCTGGAGAACTTTGCCTGAGGCTCTCTCAATCTGTACATTTAATGGCCATTCTTTTTCACTGTTGACTTTAACAGAAGAAGCAGAGCTCCTATGCCAGAAAGCATTCCTGAATGCATGTTCCCTGGAAAACAAGGGCTTCCCCAGTGTGCCTCAGGAGTAACCTATAAATCCCTGGGATATTTTGTGTTTTATGGCACTGTCCTTATCCAGCTTGCTTCCTGTGGTCCTTACTTCAATAAAAGCTGGCTCCTGGCTATGTAGCTATGGGTTGTTTCACTCATGCCTATTTCTTTTGCAAATCTGGTAAATAATTGATGCATGATAAGTCCCCTGTTGTACTGTTTCCTTCTCTCTGCTCTGAGATGGAGCTGAACATAGCTGGGCAATTCCCTTCTATTACCCTTCACTATCGTGGCCTTTGGAAATACAGTTGAGTGTCTAATTTTTCTAGTTAACTAGTTAACTGCAGTTCTCAGACGATTTTCAAAATGGGATGCTCCAGATAAATGCTATTAACTGATCATGACAGTGGGTAACGCATTTCTATGAGTGAGTAGATCTTACTACCTAGTGGGTGAGGCTCTGATCATTATGCTGGGGGCTTTATTTTCAAGGACTCTGAATTTGTACAAGATAAAAAAAAATGAAGTTCAGGGATACTGCATGCCCTGACTCACCATGTGTGCTGAAGATGGGAAGAATAGATTCTCCCCAGAGCATCCTTTCTCTGGCCTCACCTGTACCTTTCTTACCACCCAGGTACCTGATCAGACCTAGGAAAAGACCTTTTACAACAGCACATTGATGTAGCCATGGGAACTTGCCTTGTTGTCAACCATCTAACAAGACAATATGTATATGTATATGTGTGTAATGTATGTATGTGTATGCACATGCATAGAAATGATTACTTATAGAAATTTAGGGAAAGGGAAGAGACACGTACGCAGTTCTAGATTTCCCCCATAGTCCCTCTTGCCTTTGTGGTTTGTTTTCTTGCAAGGAAGGGGAGAGCGAAGTGAGTATCACAGTTCAGCATTTGGCCTGTGCATACTAGGGACCCTCACAGGAAGATGGGCAAAGCATCTCCCAAGTTCCTTGCCCTGTTCCCTTCCACAACCTTGATGGTGCCTCTTTACTTTTATATTACTTTTCTGTTCTAATTTGCATATTTGAGATAAGCTCTGTGCTCTGTATTTTTCTGAGTCTTGTTTATTTCTCTGCACACGAACCAGTCCCTGGCAAATAGAACAGACTTGTTCTTAATTGTAAGGATACACAGGCAGAGAAGAAAAACCAGCAGACTTAGTTTGAATTCTTGCCTTTGTAGACCTGCTGCCGAGCACCTATCTAGCTACGGTAGGGTTGGGTCCAGCTCCATTCTGGGCACATGTAAGAGCTCCTAGTCTCTATTGACTGTCCTAGTTATAGCCAAGAATGCATAGTCCTTACAGCAGTGCTTGCCACTAATTGATTGTCAAATAAGTGAAGTGATGTCAAAGTCTGCCAGTATAGTTTTACAGTGAGAGGCTTAGCAGAACTGTCTCAAGATAGATGTCCCTGAAACTTCTGTAACCACGTTGGCTCCTTCCTTTAGATGGGAAATGAAGTGAGAGACAGGGGTGGTGAAAGCAGCAGAAAACTGAATAGGTCTTAAGCTGGTGATTCAGTGCTGAAACTTTGGAAACCCTTGTGAGTTTGGGTTGAGTATTCTGGGAAGGAGGATCATAACCAAATTAATACTTTCCTAGTTTTCTATGTCTTCCTCTAATTTTGGAATAGTCATTCTTTCTCCATGAGTTTGTTGAATGGCTATCATGGATAAGTATTAGGAGATGAACTATGTGGGGCTGGGCATGTAGAAGAGTTGGTGGAATTCTTGCCTAAGATGAATAACATCCTAGGTTTGATCCACAAAACCACATTAAACTGAGTATAGTGGCGCATACGCTAATCCTAGCATCTAGGAAGTGGAGGTGAGAGGATCAGAGGTTCAAGGTCATCTTCAGCTACATAGTGAGTTAGGTGACATTCTGAGTTAGATCCTTTATAAAGCAATAACAAAAATTTTAAAAGAAAGAAAAGTAAGAAAAAAAGGAAAAAAAGAAAAAGATGTTTGATGTGTAAAGTACTATGACATCCTATCTGTCCCTATGTCCTTTGGAAAGTCATGTGAACAAGAATTATTTTTCATGGTATTGGAGATATGGATGGTTCCCAAGCTTACGTTTGGATGACTGCTCTGTGATCTCATCTATCCTATGTCAAATACCAGGAGGTGGGGATTGCCATTTACAGGGGGAGGCTCAGGGATGCGAAGCCATGCATCCAACCCCCCGTGCCTAGGGAGAAGCATTATAAAGCCCTAAACACCAATCCTCCCAGCTTCATCTCTCTGGTCAACCTTGACCTTGCTCTTGGTTCTGGATATGGCCTTACTGGAGAAGTTCTAGCTTTTCCCCACGCTTCTCTCCAAGCCACAGTTTTCATTTGTAAACAGGCTAGGCCAGGCGGACTGTGACATTGGGGAGTTAACAGACGTGTGTAACGAGAACTGCTGTTAAGTGTGTGCCTTCTTTACCGGTCATCAGTTTCGGATGCCCTTTCTCAGAAATGGGGTTATTCCAAGGAAATGTTCTCAGTTCTTCTTAGAAGATTCCCATAAGGTTGAAGGGGAGGGCGGTGAGTTGGATTTCAAGGGAAGAGACGCTGTATTGACTGCCAAGACCATTAGAAGAAAGTTCCAAGAGGTGTGTGTGTGTGTGTGTTCCAAGGACATGAAGACACTTCTGCGAGGTTGTGTTTAGGATTGCGGAGGATTCTTAGATACTGAGAGTAGTACACAGGGAAAAATCTAACTGTATCCCTCAAGAAGGATGTCAAAGGAACTTCACGTCAGATACTTGTTTGGCTCCATCCACAGGAGAATTGACCCCATTGTGAGTTCCCAACAGCCTGTTGTCACATATCAGTATGGAATTGACTCAAAGGTGTATGATTGTCATACCCCAGCTGTATCCCGTCCTTTCTCCTCATGGTATTCCTTTTTTTTTCTTGGAAGTCCCATGTTCTCCATCTTCTTACCAGAACTGCTTCATCATGCAGCAGTAGCTGTTGCTGTATAGCCTCCTCTCACCTTAGCTACAGTAAGTTCCCTTCAAGAACAATGTGCAGTTGCCACATCTTCTCATATCTAGGTCCTGGTATTTTTGTTCCTTATCCCAAGGACTTTCTTTGACTTTATCCTGAGCATCACTCAATAGGACAGGTAAAAATGTCAGCAACTTGGAAAGCCTAGGGCAACGTTGTAGCCAGGGAAGGAACATAATGGATGAACAAATACCAGATCCTGATCTTTTGTGTGGACAATTCTAAGATGTCTTTCAGTACAGTTGCTTCCTGCCCACTGATGCTCCTTTAACACATCTATTTCTCCCTGGTTTACATTGTCTTGGCTTATTATCACTTCCTGAGATCATTTCCCAAATAAACTTCCTGTTCTCAAGCTCTCCTCATACTTAGAGTCTATGTGAGCATGAGTGATAGCTATTAAAGCACATATGAATATTTTCTTATCCCTCAAAGACTTCCTGGTCACCTCATTCAAGATGAAAGCTCGTATTCCTTAGAGGGGCAGACACATGTAATTTCTTCTGACGTCTCAGAATGGAGCATAAGAAGTTTCAATGGCTTTTTCATCACTATGTTGTGTGTCCTTGGAGAAGAGAAGCCAGGCAATTTTTAAAAATAATTTTTTCTTTTCTCTTTTCTTTATTTCTGATTTCTTTCATCTCTTTCCTTTCCTTTCCTTTCCTTTCCTTT
>NC_034606.1:32797325-32822913 GCF_900095145.1 Mus pahari
GGCCTAGTCAGCCATCATTGGGAAGAGAGGCCCCTTGGTCTTGCAAACTTTATATGACCCAGCACAGAGGAATGCCAGGGCCAAGTAGTGGGAGTGGGTGGGTAGGGGAGCAGGGGCGGGGGGAGGGTATAGGGAACTTTCAGGATAGCATTTGAAATGTAAATAAAGAAAATATCTAATTAAAAAAAAGAGTACTGACCCTTAAAGATTTAATAACCTGTCCCTGGAAATATGCCACTAGCCTTGGATGACAGCCCCTACTGAATACATCCTTTTAGAATTGTTATATTTTGATGATTTATAATGATGTTACCTGTTCTGCTTTTGATTCACTTAATATATAGTTTTGGAGTTGTAATGCTTGGATGGTTTTTGTGTTTTACAGAGCCAAATGATTTTTGTTGGTATCTGTGATTGTTTCATTGGATATAGTTTCTAAGAGATGGAATGTTTGGTTTTTTAATGTACAAAATCCCCTGCTTGGGAGCTGCAGAATACACTCAGATTCAAACTTCCTCTGTATTTTTTTCTGTTTGTCACTGCTGAATCCTTACCCACCTAGCTTCAAGGACTCTCATTCCAAGGACCCCTATACCCGACTGGGGTGGTCCGAGACATTTATATTTCCAGTGGCCAGCAGAAAGGAGGCTAACCAGTAATATTTACTTTCATCTGCAGAGTTCACTCACTGCATGGCTCCTTTCCTCCATTTGCAACTTGTGATCAGTAGCCCAGACCTTATGAGTTATATGAGGACCAGAGATGGCTCAAATCAGCTGTTATCTGGAGTTTTTGCTATAGATAAAGCTCTGTTAGAATTATTGTGTGGACAGAACAGACAAATTTCCAATGAGCAAGGATGTGTCAATTTCATACTCATTTTCTGGATTCTGAAATGCTTTAGCTTTCTAATGATATTTCTCATATCTGAGGCTTTTGCATTGTATAAATGCTGCCACAGAGTTAGGATTACGGGCTTAGAATAATCCTGATCCTGGAACATATGCTTTCCAGGACCATGACCTTCAGGGTGAGTCCATATGTTCTTACTCAGAGGAAATCAGGTCAGATCGTGAACCTTATATAGTCTGGGATGGGGTGCCACAACATTCAGGTCACCATCCCTGTATCATCCAGGATGGGGTGCCACCACATTGTGCTTTACTTTGGTTTATTCAAACACACAAAGAAAGTGATTAAGCTGAAATTTCCAGTCTTTTACTACCTCCTTCTCTGAAAGTTTCCTTTCAGAAGAAATATAAAAATTACCTGCCCTCTAGATGAGAGATCAGAAGGGCAGATTCATCAACTAAGTCAATTGAAATACCCCTATGTTCCAAGCTTCTATCATCTGGAGAGCCATGGGCAGAACTTTTTGGAAACTTACTTCCCAGGATATTTTTGATCACAAACATCTTTTGGACATCTAGGAAGAGCTGCAGTGCCTATCACTCAGAGAAAGGCTTTACATACACCCAGTCAGATACAACCTTAAGGGCTCTGGATCCCAAGGCTTTATTAGATGTGGAGTTTTGAAGAACTTGTACAAAACTATCTTTCAAGTTCATGACAGATGAGACTCCACATTATACACAAGTTAGGGTAGGGTTTAGACAAAGCCAAAAGACTGGCTCTATCCCATATTCCTCTGTCTCAGACAGAAATGTCAGAAAAATTCACCAACACCAAGGTCCAAGTTGAGGGGTGATTTTGCTTTCAAAAACGTTTAATAGGTTGGTTTGTTCAAAGTGAAGGGAATAAATGTCTGCAGAGAGTCCAAATATAACTAGGACATCTATATCACATCCTCTCCCCCTCCAATGTTTAGAAAACAAATTAGAAGAGTGGGTAGAACAATTGTAAAAGCCAGCAGTTGGAAAGTATTCCTTTGAAGCAGTGTTTTCTGGACATAACAGGACCACTGCTCTCTTGAATTCACAGTAACTGTATGTGCCTGCATAAGACCTTTACAGGAACAAGCCACTTTACATGCTAGCATAAACAAGAAAGACTTCTGAGGCATTACCCCTTAGCTGAGAAACTATTAATAATTAATAGTTACTGAAGGAGAGAGAGAGTCAGGTTTTTTTCAGAGGTGTGGACATTAGTAGATTGCCTATGGTACAGTCGATTAGACTTAGTGGATTATAAAACAGACAATGGGGTGTAAAGTTGGGAGGGAATGATGGTAGGAGGAATGGAGATAGAATTGGAAGGAAGAGTTGAGGATGCGTTTGATCAAACTATATTGTGTACATGCATGAAATTATCAAGGGAGAAATAAAAATATTGTATTAAAATATTATTGAAGCACAGTTCATATACTACAAAATTCATCCAATTTAAGTACACAGTTTGATGTCTCTTAGTATGTTTATGAATTATGGGGCTGACCATTTCCAGAATCTAATTTGAGAACATTCCTGTCATCTCATAATGAAACTCTGTGTCCAGTTAGTAGCCTTTCCACATTCCTACATCCACTTAAAGTCCATTAATCTGCTTCTCATCTCCCCTTTTTTCCCAACATTTTGTGTGATCAATACAATCTTTTGTGTGTTTGCTTCTCTCATGTAGCATGTTTGTAAGGGTTTTCTGTTGTTGTTGTTATTGTTGTTGTTGTTACTGAATTTAATTCCCTAGGCCAGTTGCTTAAAGTTTATAGCACACTATTGTGTGTATGTGTGTATGATTGTTCATGTGTATCTATGTGAGTATGTATGTATGTATATGTATGTACGTGTGTACTTCTTTCATCCGTGTAACCAAATACTTGACAAGAAGGAATTTAAAAGAGAATTTGCTCTGTGTTATTGTTTATGAGAAAGACATGACAGCTCAAGTGGCTCATGGTTGGGCAAATTGCAGGAAGTTTAGGTGACTGACAAGTTGCATCAGCAATCAGGAAGATAGCTTAAGTGGTGTAACGCGCTACCATCTCTCCAGCAAGAACGACGCGACACATCATTAGGATCCTTCTGCAGTAAAGCTTTAATGCATCTCGAGAGGCAATGCATAAGCTACAGGAAAGCAGAGACCCCGAGGTGAAAAACCCTCTCCCTTATATAGGAAATGTTCTCCGCCTATGACGTGTAGCTCCCTGGTTGGCTGCTCACTATCAGCCCAGATGACGCCACGGGACAGGCAGGGCGCAAGGGATGGAAATTTACCCGGCACATGCGCAGACCGCTTGTTTACTAGTTAGAACACCGGATGCCAGCGCCGTCTTGCCATGGAGATTGTGAGGACGGCTCCCCACAAAGTGGGAAGTGCAGTAGGATTATAACTGCTAAAAGGCCAGCCCCATGCCCCATGTCTGCCAGCTAAGCCCCATGTCTCTAAAAGGTTCCACAATCATGTGGTACATCTCCCCTACTATCCTCACTGCAATAGAGGCAATTTAATAATTGCTATCTTTGGAAAGAAGTGAACTTGTCTTGTAACCATTCCTATGAGATCCTTTATTCCACTTCAATAAGGGTCAAACTGCCATGGATGGTTTTTGAATGACATGGTTTTATTTGCTAATTACAGTGGTGGTTTTAGCAACTGCCTGCTGTGTTCTGCCTCTTAACCAGATTAAGTTAACTTTTCTCACAATTCATCTCTTAGCTTTCTTTTTCAACCATCTTCATGAACAGATCTGAAAGTCACAAGAATCTTGGCACACATGGCTGCTTAGAAGTTGTCTTAGAACAAAGTGAAGACTTCCCATAAATTGCAGGACAAAGAAGGAGGAATGGGGGTGGGGTTGGAAACTACAGGGACTAGAGGTAGGGGAAACTGCAGACAGGATGTAATATATGAAAAAAATAAATAAGAAGAAAAGGGGGAGGAAGAAGTTTGGGGCAATAGGTCCTCACATCTTACTGGTTCTGGTCAAGTGTTGAAAGTTTGTTCCAATTCATGAGACTGCACCATGTCAGTCATTCTGTATGATGCATATAGGATGCTAAGGCATGGGCTGTGCACTGCCTTTAAGGAAAGAAGACCCAAGAGAGTCAAATGACTGCCACATGGCATGGCTGGACTTTTAGTAAAGACCCAACTCCAATGCCATGGTTCTAACCTAAATGCGCAACTATCTTCTCTGATGTGCCACTGACTACCACTTCATAATTCTAACTAGTTAGTTGGTAAGGGAATTCAAAAGGAGGAATAAACTATAGAGTATAAATGTACTCCTTCTGTCTCCAGTGTTAGTGGGGTGCTGAGTGAGGGCAGTTTTACAAGGATCAATTCTCCCAGACTGAACAAAAGCTTTCACTATTAAAGACAGACCTAACACATTCTTGGAAAGAGGCAATGGCCACTTCCATGGAACAGATAACATCTTTCACAAGTAAAGGAGGGAACCCTTCTTCTGTCCACCCAACACACTATCTAGCAGACAGTAATTGCTACTCTGATAAATGTTATCTCAGGAGTTGATATTTAACCAGCATTGCTAGTGCTCAGACAGGAGGCTTCTGCTTAGGGGCCCTAGTTAGATCTTTTTTACTATCCCCTCTTCTGTGACTGTAACACTGAGGACTATGAAGTCATAAGAAAAGACACAGGGTGCAAATCATTATTTTGTTTGGAGAACTAAAAGTGACCCCCAATGATCAATAATACAGTGTGGTACAGGAGCAGGCCCATGAGGCAGAGCAAGAAAAGTCTGGATTGTGAGAATTCTGTGTAAGCACAAGGTACTCCATCACTTACCTTCTGGGCCTGTCCAAATCCCATGTGAAATAACACCTACTTCAGGTACCTCAGTCTGTGCCACCTTGCCCCACTTAGGCTAGCAAATTCCTTGAGTCCATTTTCTCAGATCATTTCAGGAGGCCCCAGTTTAGCAATGAAAGCTAATCATGATGCTCAGTTTCTGAGTTTCCTGAGGCTCAGGAGCCAACAAGGGGATGTGTGCCTTCCCATAGAAACTGTACAGTGTTGGTGGAAGTTGCAGAGACCACAAGTTAGAAGAATTTTGAGGTTGCTCCTAGTCTTGATGGTGAAGAATTCTGTGATTGATTAGTAATGTCTCTCTTGGGTGCAGGATATGGAAGTGGTATTACCTTTGCTAAAGAACAGCTATTTCAGTAACTATGGAACCAACTTATGGCTACAGAAGAAAGCATCATTTCATTTATTTTTAATTGATCTTGAATCTGTTCTACTAGGAGTGAACTAAAGATTTTCTTTTATCCTTAAACTACACTGCATAAATAGATATGATTCCTATTTTAGGTATCAATAACCTGTGTTTAAAGAGCTTGGTAAGGCCATACAGAATTACACACATATTTAGCCAATGCTAGCTTGGTTCTCACTGCTACTCATTATTACATTCTGTGCCTTACAGCTTCTTCCAAGCAACTACTGAGTTAACACGTTACGTGTGTGTGTGTGTGTGTGTGTGTGTGTGTGTGTGTGTTTGTGTGTGTGTGTTTCCTAAGGATACTATTGCTGTGATGAAATACCATGACCAAAAGCAACTTGGAAAGGAAAAGGTTTCTTTGGTCTATGTATCCTGAGTCAGAGTCTAGTGAGGGAAAGCAAGGTAGGAACTCAAACTGGGCAGGAACCTGGAAGCAGGAGCTGATGGAGAGGCCATGGAGGGGCGCTGCTTATTGGCTTGTACCTTATGGCTTGCTTAGCCTGCTTTTTTATAGAATTCAGGATCACCAGCCCAAAGGTGGCACCAACCACAATGGTCAGGACTCTCACATCAATCACTAATTAGGAAAATTCCCTCCAGGCTTGCCTTTAGCCCCATCTTAGGAAGGCATGTTCGAAATTGAGGTTTCCCCTCTCAAGTGACTTTATGTCAAGTTGACATAAAATGAGCTAGTGCTGTGTGTTTGCATTTGTGTGCATCCATATATAAAACAATTAATTTGAAATTATCTCTAAAAGTGTTTCTCAGCTAAAGAACAAAATCCCAATTTAATAAATTGAAGTCCTACTACTGTTACAGGGAACTCAAAAGTCCCTTTAATATTCTGCTCTAGACTTAAAAGGAAATAGTTCCTGAGAGGCATTGCAAATGCTTGAAAGGTGACCCCAGGCATTTCCTGAGATTAGCCCAAAGCAGATAAAGATAAGGGTTTTTATTAAAGCAATTAGAGCTAGCTAGGGACAAGGTCCTCCTAGGGCACATTGCCTCTAGGCTACTTTGGCTATAAGTCTGAGGCCAAGACAGCCACAATACCTTAGGGTGGATGAAAAAGTAATTCCCCTTCTTAACTGCAAAACCAGAAAGACCCCAGATTGGATTCAACAAAGATTTCTTCCTTTAATATAGTCTTTTTCATGCTGTCTATAATTCACTTTTTAATTCTTTCCTAATGTCTAATATATCACATGCCATATCCTATGATTAAATGAAAAAGAACAGATAAGAAAGATACAAAATAGTGCCTGAGGCTTTATAGTTCAGAGACTACTCTCTTTTATAATATAGTTCTTTAAGATATATCATGGTATGTCTGTCTTGAGATACAGCCTAGGTATTGCAGGCGACCAACAGACTTGGGAGGGAGCCAATCACGAGCCATCTTAAATGGCATGCCAACATAACCAGTTTTCTTCCCTGTGTCTAATAAGCTCCCTTCAGACAGTTTAAGGAAAGGATAAACATTATCAGATTTTCATTTGTGTATAGACCATTCTACTTAGTGTGGGGGATATAGGCTGGAGGTGGAGGGACAGATTGGACACTGTCTCCTTGAAGACAGGTATACCCCTGACTCAGTCATATGTAATTCTCCTCGTGCTAAGAGCAGTGTCTGCCCTGGGAAGGGATTTGCAGCATTCTTTCTTAAGTGGATGAATGATGGGGTTTTGGTAAAAGGAAATGTGTAGGGAAGGATGGTGGAACCAAGACAAGTCTGAAGTACCTGAGCATGGCAGCCTGAGGACTAGAAATTCTCTCTATGAGATGGAGGCAGCTGGGGACCAGTTCTCCAGAGTAAATTAGAGGGGCCTACAAAATAACACAAGCAGGATGTCTCAGATGCCCAGGTCTCATCTAGGCTGCCATATTGCTCTTGAGCTCTGCCCTTGGCATGGGCTCTTCCCTCTACATCAGAAACTCTTTCTGCCCTCTTCATAGTCAACCCTTCCATGATCTTGACCCATGATCTACCTCACTGTTGGGTCCAAAAGAAACTCATGGCAAATGGATGATATTCCTATTAACATAACAGAGCAGGTTCTGCCTGCCAGGCTCTCTGAGCATAGCCAGTACCTGTGACAGAGTCCTGGCTCTGGTCAGCACATCTCACTTCGTGCTCTACCCTGAGCCTCTCCAGTTCCGAAGCTCCCCCTGCCTCCCCCTGCTTCTTTTACTATAAAAATCTGCCATTTTAGCCACAAGATCTTTTGGTCCCCATTCTTTGGTCCTTCTCTCTCCCAGTCTTTTGCTCCCTCTCTGTTCTATTCCTCTCTTGCTCTCCACCTCCTCTTCTCATGTTCCAGTCTACTTTGCTGGCCATTTTCCATCTGAACGCTTTGAGATGACTCTGGTTGTTTTCTTCCCCATATTTACAATGAGAGCCTCTTCTTAACCATATCTGGAGCTATGATGTCATCATCATTTTCATTCACCTACTTGTTCCAGAAGTCCCTTCTGGACCCACCTAGACCTGTCAAACTCCTTAGAACCAGGTTCTAACTCAATTTTACTCTTCTGGACTGACCTTGGCTGGCATGTATATATCTTGCCCTCCAAAGACTAACTTCATAAGACCTAAAAGCTGTATCTCTGTGGACACCCAGTGACTCCTAATAAAGGGTTCTGTGCTTGGTACATGGTAGTAACTCAATAAACGTTTAATGATTAAATACTAAAATGAATGATTGAACACTTGTTTGTGTAAATAAATGAACGTATTGGTAAACAACTGATAGAATTCTATCTCTTAGCACATAGCATGGTTTGGACCCCACTTAGCTTCTCAGTTAGAATTGAAGAGGCAGTTTGGCAGAGCAGGCAAAATCTGAATTTCTGGATTTGAGTCTATGTCCTTGCCACATGCAAGGCGTTTAACAAAATATTGATTGAGTCCTATGTGTTTCCTTACCATGTTATCTGGATGGCTTTAAACAAGAATATAAAGTTCAGGGAGGCACTATTTTTGTTTATCAAATAAGAAAAAATAACTGTCTTAGTTTTGACTTTAGTGGGAGCATAGTAAACTAAACTACAGCAATACTAGCAACAAAAGATACCCAGTATGGACTTCTGAACAGCCTCTAGGCTAAAGAGATAATAGAAGTCTGCAAAATTGAAGAAGTCAAATGTAAATGAACATGACATCAAGAACCCCCTCATCCATCACTCCAAACACAAAGGGAACACACACACACACACACACACACACACACACGCACACCCCTGACCTCTGTTCCACATCTCCCATCCACCTTCTGCATCCAGCTACAGTCCCTCTGCTGCTTCTAGTGAGTGATGTGGGATTGTCAAGGAGAAAGGACAAAAGCCTGATAGATACTTCTGATTAAGGTTTTAAATTTTTGTCAGCATCAGAGAGAGAATTTAGAGACATGACAACTGAGGAATTGGAGGAGGCTTTATTATAGAGCAAGGTTGAATTCAGGCAGTCTCCAAACAAGTTATGCCCATTGGGATAAGTCAGTATATTTTATGGTTAATATTAATGGGAGGATAGTTTATGAACTAACTGAACTAACTGAGAGGAGTGAGGCGAGAACAGGCAGCTTTTGGTTGTGGTCTTGTCCTACATTGTATGAGAAAACATGTGGATTTTTGTCATGATTTGATATGCAGATTCTCCACATTTATGGGTGTATGTGTTTCTGTGTGTGTCAATGCACATGCTCATTGTCCACTGTTGGATGTGGGGCAGGCACATGTTGAGGGCAAAGCAAGACACTGGGTATCTGCTGTATTGCCTTGAGACAGGGGTCTCTTACTGATGTAGAGGCTCATGATTTTGGCTAGGCTCAGGATCCTCGCCAATGCTGGGGTTACAAGCATGTACATGCTCAACCTATTATGTTAGTACCGTGGATTTGAATTTAGGTTCTCACTCTTACAAGGCCAAGCACTCCCATCCACGGCTCCATTTCTCAGCCCTTCTCTATGGTTTTTAAGGCACAAGAGTTACCTGAAGCTGTGAAACCAAGGAGTCTATGTTTTTAAAGCCAAGTCTCTGATATTAAAAGAATCTGTTCTGGGAAAGACTCACGTTAGTAAAGCTTGATTCTTTCCTTATAACTCCCTCATGCCTGGTTCAGATGGTGCTCCTAGTTTGGGGGTGCAGACAGAGAAAAGGGAAACAGATTGTTGAAGGTCTGAAGGTCGAGAAGGTCAAAATGGAGGGTCATTTCCAGTTGTCTATCACTAGAGGAGTAAGGTTGACGAAGCTCTGTCTCATGTTGCTTATAAAATTTCTATTGTTCTGAAGTTGGCATTGCTTAGCATAGGAGGCATGCCATGTTGGCTCTTGCCACTGTAACCTTGGCACTACTAATTAAAGGATGCTGGTGGAAGGCCACCCTGACGTTCACAAATCCCAGGGAGGCAGCTGTATTAAAAGCCAACATTCGGTTTCTAGGGCTTTGGGGCTCCATGTGGTGGGGAGTGGGTGGTGTCCAGGAAACTTGGTCCTGGAAGTGTATGTGCAGCTCCTGGCTACAGGAGAGTTACAGGGGAGGGGATGGAGGCTTCTCAGATCACTGGTCCCTTCCGATCCTGGAAGTACTGAACCTCTGGTGATGGTTGGGGAAGATATTTCTTCCTTGCCTCACTCCTTTCCATATTTTGCTTGACCTCTAAGGAAATTTTTTTCAAGATGGAGGGAGATAAAGTGGCCTTGAGAGGAGACATGCGGTTCCATTGTTTGAAGCCCACTTGAGATTTTGTTTTACAGTACGTAGAGATGAGGGAGGGAGATAGAAAAAGAAAATTAAATGATTAAAGTAAAAGTAAAATAAGAAGATGCCAGTGTGTTACTCACTCCCTGAGCCCTAGATACTAAGGGCTTGTGTCAGTTCTATGGCTTGCTACCATTATAATGGAGCCTATTGCCTATTGTCAAGGCTTTGGACCCTCTCCTTCAATGCTTTACTGAGCTGGATGATACATGTGAGTTATTTTGTCTCTTTCCCTGTATATATAAAATCATGCTCCAAGGCTCAAGCTATATTAGATATACACATACATATACATATGTTTTATGTATATATACAAAACACATTAGTGAATACATATGTTATCTATTATCTATATAACAACATGTGCACATACATAAAATATGTGTGTATATATATATGCACATCTATGTCATATATATGTATATACATATACACATGCATGTGCATGTGTATATGTACATATACATATACATATATATGTACATATGATCTATGTGTAGTTTGGAGTCCCAGGTGAGCCCACAGCTTTCAGCTCTTAGTTTGGCTCCTTAGGCCCTTCACTGTGTTCTTGTTTATGACCCAAGGATCTTATAAGGCCAATGTCCTAATGTCCATCAGTCCTGGCTTCATGCCTCTTCCTAGTTCCTTGACACTCACTTCTTTGCCAGCTGCTGCTGCTGCTGCCCTGAGATCACAGTGTTGGAGGTAGAAATACCTCCTAGTGCTGCCTATGGTGACCCCACATTGTGTGTCACTAGGCAGCTGAGTGATCTTCAGGCTGAAATTTCATCTTTTCCCAGGCAGGCTAGGCTCAGAGCAAAGTTAATCCACGTTCATCCATGTGCTGGCTGGTGCTAAAGCCCTAGTAAGATCTTCTCGAGTCCCTGCCTCAGAGGATTCTGACTCACTTGGCATCTGGCCTCACGTCTCCTAGACAGCCTCTAAGCCATGGGCCCCTACACAGGTTATTGGTGCTTTAAGTCTTATTCTACATCTGGTATAACTTTTATAGTGTAACTGCCAGATATTGTGACAGAGTAGTCAGGCCAATCATGGTACACCCCATCTTACAGTTGAGGAACCAGCAGGCATCTCTGCTCCACGTTATTATACAGCTAATCCCAGGGTCCTGGAGGTGCTGCCTGTCATCTGACTCAGAAGTCTTGTGCTGTGCTCTGTCTCTTGATGTAGCGAGAGAGCTGAAGGCATGTGGCACATTTGGCTGCAAGCCCAATGTTTTGTAGTGTGGTGCCAGGCCTGCTCTGAGCTGAGACCAGAAGTCACAAGCTCAAAGCCTGCATGTCGCAGGAAGCTGCCAGGGGCATTGACGATGGGGGCCAGAGATACTGTGTCAGTGAACTAGCTTTGAAATAGGCCAAGGGAGAGGATGGAGCCTAACCTTTTACAGGGCATGTGTTCTGCCTTAGAAGGACCTGTGGGAGGCCAAGGCTCAGTATTGTCAAATAGATTGAAAATGCCATGCACTAGGGACTTGAGGGAAAATTACTACCTAAGAGTACTAATACACTCAGTGTGCATGCATGTGTGTGTGTGTGTGTGTGTGTGTGTGTATGTATACATGCACTTATCTTCATGCTCTGTTAGCTACAAAAACACATATGTCAAGAAATTTATTCAGACAAGCTACCACTTTTGTACTTCTGATGTAAACTGTTTTATATCTTGATAAAGTATTTTGTTAAAGTGACTGATAAACATAATTGGTGTATGTTTATTTGGTGGGTACATTTTACAAAGCTACTGCAGCTACCCACATACATAATGGCCATCCGTCCAGAGACACAATGATGAAGACAGCTTGATTTATGGTGGAGAGGGGGAAGGAAATCAGGTGGGGATGTTGGTTTAACAGTAGCACTGATTTGGAAGGCCCTATGGTTGAAATCTCCCTCTAAGAATAAGCCTCTTGGCTGAGCAAAAGAAAGACTCTGTTCTTCCAGTTGTCCCCAAGGTGGCATGTGGGCACACACTTCAAAGGGACAGCCTTATGTTTGCATCTGCGAAGTTCCCAGGGTAGAACATGGGACCCAAGTGACCCCATAAATGCTAGTCATATGGCCAGCTCTATCTGTGAATCCCAATGAAAGGTAAAACATGTGTGCTTGTCTGTCCAAAAATTATTAATAGTTTTTACTTATTTATTTATTTAGTAATATATAATATATTTATATACAGATATATAACAATGTATAATATATATAAAATAAATATTAATATTAAAAACAATAATAAATACAGAGAAAGAAGAACATACACTGAATTCAGAGCCCATCAGAACATCATGCTGAATGAAGTGACTGTTCAGCCTAAACATCCTTGAAGTCTGATCTGGGAAGATACCATTAGCTAGTGGAATCAGCATTTGCTAAGCAGGAACTATGTGCTTGACATGACCCAAAGCGATGCCTGTTTTTTTCCTATTTATTTATTTATAAATTTCCCTGTTGTCTTCTCTACAGCCTCATGAAGGAGATATGCGTATGATTCCATTCAAAAGGAAAGAAAAGTGAGGCACTGAGATGTCAGTTCAAGCGATTGCTGGAGAATGGCAGGCTCCTACTTAACCCAGGCTGTCTGACTCTGAAACCCACAGTAGGAGCTGTCTGATCATTTCTTTCTACCACATTATTGTTAGATTGCATTAGTCTCCACTTGGTCTGAAACTCTTCCTCCATCTGGCCTAAATGGAGCACCCAGAACTCCCCAGAGCCAGGCACAGGGACCACACCCAGCCATCACACTCCCAAAGCCATGGAGGCTGAGGTTCCCACATCAAGACAGATTCACATGTGCCTGCCTGTGTTGAGAGGTCTGTGAAAGGAGTTCACCGGAGGACACTCCTGCCTGCCATCATCCTGTCACAGAAGCCCCGGGGACAGAAAGCACAGGGCTTTTTTCTCTGATTTGAACTCTGCAAATCAGTCTGGTGATTTGCTCATATTACCCTGCCCTGCCTGACTCAGCATTTTCTGACCCCAGCTTTGTAACTGATCCTGTTCCCTGCCACATGTTGTCTAGAGAGCCAGGTACCCCAGGAGACCTGAGGATGCAAGTGTTATCTCTTGAGACCAGACAGGTGCCAGCTCTTGTCCAGGCATATGCTTTCTGGCTAACTTCTGCTCTTGTCATAGAGAAGTGACCTGTGCTGTTGTGGTCCAATCTTTCTGAAGTACTCGTCTAGATTCTAGGTTTTAAATGACAAGAGAAAGACTGATATGACAATTTAATTCATAAGGATGTTGAAAACAGAAAAAGGTGGCCTGCTCTTTGATCTCTTGGGAAATGATTTAGTTTTTTTTCTTCTTTTTTATTTATTTAGATATTTTCTTTATTTACATTTCAAATGTTATCCACTTTCCTGGTTTCCCCTCTGAAAACCCTCTATCCCATTCCCCTTACCTTGCTCACTAACCCACCCACTCCTGCTTTCCAGTCCTGGCATTTCCCTACACTGGGGCATCGAGCCTTCTCAGGACCAAGGGCCTCTCCTCCCATTGATGACCAACAAATCCATCCTCTGCAATGTATGCAGCTGGAGCCATGAGTCCCACCATGTGTTTTCTTTGTTTGGTCGTTTAGTCCCTGGAAGCACTGGGGTTACTGATTATTTCATATTGTTGTTCCTCCTATGGGGATGCAAGCACCTTCAGCTCCTTAGGTCCTTTCTCTAGCTCCTCCATAGGGGACCTTGTGCTCAGTCCAATGGTTGGCTGAGAACATCCACCTCTGTATTTGTCAGGCACTGTCAGAGCCTCTCAGGAGACAGCTATATCAGGCTTCTGTCAGCAAGCACTTGTTGGCATTCACAATAGTGTCTGGGTTTGGTGACTGTATGTGGGATGGATCCCCAGGCGGGGCAGTATCTGGATGGCCTTTCCTTCAGTCTTTGCTCCACACTTTGTCTCTGTATCTCCTCCCACGGGTATTTTGTTTCCCCTTCTAAGAAGGTGACAGTGACGATGGTGGTGGTGATAGTTAGTCACAGCAAACAAATGTTAGGGTCTTACTGTGTTCTGGCCCCAACACATACTAAATGTTCTGATGGAGCTATCCTTGACACCCATGTCTGTTTGACAGAGATATATCCCTGTTGCTCAAATCATTTAGGGTATTTTTTTTCAAGTTATAGTAAATTAGAGCTCAGACGATTTACATTCACTTACTCCCCTTAATGAAATATTCAAGGCTGGATACTGTGAGCACTGGGTTGAGGACTTGTGAACTCATTTAGCTTTTGCTCATGTTCTTTCTGGCTGTTTCTTTGGGGACCGAGTAAAGAGTGCTAAAAATGAGAGTTATAAGCAGAAACCTGACTGAGAACTGAGCACCTACCTTCTGCTCCTGACTTTCTTGTATCTCTTGACACGGTGCCCCAATCAAACTCCAGACCCACAGTCCCCCTTTATAGCCCTGTGACCCTTTGTTTAAATCCCCATGCTCAGTCCCTCCTGGAACTTTCATATATTTTAGTTTCTCCCAGAACCACTTTTTCTATTCCCTTTGCCTGATTAATGTCCCCTTTCCACCCCTCCTCTTGGTGTCACATTATAAGGGAATTACTTCCCCACCCCACCCCCACTGGGTCTGGCTTCTCACTTAGTAATACAGCTTCCTTCCTAATGGTAGTCAAGGCTGTCCTCGGACGCTTACCTACATTGGTTAATGCATCAGACTCTACACATGCAAAGACATGGAGAGCCTGTCTTCCTTTGATTGGTTTTGCATCTCTGCCACCCAACCCGTAGTGTGGATTTAAAAACTGTCTATTGAAGAATTGAGTAAACAGGAAGATACAGATGTGTGTCAGTTCTTTGTATGTGGTGACAGATTCCATCTGAGCTGGTCCCTAAATCCATGCAAGGGGAACAAGGTATTATGGCCACTGCCAGAGTCAGGATCCTGAGAGTGTGGATGGTCACATCAAAGACTTCACAGGTCATTATTGTGCCAAAGTGGTCACAGTCAGTGTATGAGTAAGCCTAGCTGTGTTCCAGTAAAACTCAGTGACTTGAATTTCACGTCATTTGTTTGTATCACGGAATAGTTTTCTTCTTCAAACTTTTTGTCTACAACTGCTTAAAATGTGAAAATGGCTCTTAGACTATGTCCGTTGTGCAAACATAGGTAACCTGTTGGATTCAGGCCATTGGCTGATCCCTAGTTGATGCTCTTGCTATCTACCCTGGGGTGTTTCCTCTGACATTTCCCAGAAGGTCACACTCGTTGCCTGCGTCTCATTGTCTCTGCGGCCCGTAGAGTACTACTCAGTTTTGGGTGTTCGGGAACATAGTGGTTGGGTGACCTGAGTGCAATGGTGACCTCTGATGGTAAAGCATAGCTCATGTATGAGCATTTTGGGGGTCTTGGACATGCTCTTCCAGCTGTGGGAATGTAAGGATGTCTGTCTGTGGGGTGTGTGTGTGTGAGAAAGACACTGATTGATAACAAAAGGATATTATCAAGGTGGGAAAGCAGACGCTAGACTCCTGAACTGCGGGTAGCTTTGACGGGTGGTGGTGGTGGGGTGTCTGTCTTCTCATCTGTTTGGAAATTCTCATATTCATCCCCAGAATTGAATTATATTTCACTCACGCTTTCCCCCCCAGCAATACCTCACGCTTATGAAACTCTAGCCTTTCCCCCACACCATTCATTCTCACCAAATAAGGCTTGACATCTGTGAAGGGTGAGTGGAGATAAGACTCGGGGTGGAGCTAAAGGATGTGAGAAGGGTTACCACATGCAGCGTGTGGGCAAAGATCACAGATGACATCTGTTTTCAAAAAGAGAAGAACCTAACCAACCAGTTCTCAGTCTTCTCAACCTGATTCTTCCGGTAAATGCCGACAGTGCGCATGTGTCGAACCCGGCAACTCCAGATTGCTTTGTATTTCACTGTCTTTTTCTCACAAGTGCGATTAACCATGGCCACCTATGTATATGTCCCTGTCAGACACTTGGAAGTCTCTGGCCTTCTTCCATGTCAGTGGCCACTTCTGTTCAGCAGGGCATCCTTTCTCACAGGGATTAGATTTGACTTCTGTACAATTACCAGTCCTCTCCCTGTGCAAACAGACATGCTAGCTTACCTTTCCTTATTTTTTTGCTTCCTTTCCTGCACTTGTATCCTGTGCAGGAGAATCTGGTCGTATCAGTTACCTGACCCAGGGACTTAGAAGAATGAAAATGTTTAGGAGACAGATATTGATGGTTGTCCCCAAATTTGACCTACTAATGCCGTGGAAATTCCCCTGGGAAAAAAGGGCTAAAATGGTAAATTTTAAGTTTTACTGTATTAGAAAATTGATCTTTGTCTTAGTTACTTATTTTCTTTCTTTTCTTTTCTTTTTTTTCTTTTCTTTTCTTTTCTTTTCTTTTCTTTTCTTTTCTTTTTCTTTCTTTCTTTCTTTCTTTCTTTCTTTCTTTCTTTCTTTCTTTCTTTCTTTGTTTGTTTTTTTTACTTGTCTTAGTTACATGGTCACTTTTCTCATCCCTGGACCAAATACCTGAAAAGAAGAAGTTTAAGGAAGAAAGGGTTTATTTTGCCTTATAGTTCTGAGGGTGGAGAATAAACTCCATTATGGTGGGAAAAGCACGGTGACAGAAGCCAAAAGTTGGCCGGTGACAGTGGCTGACAGCCAGGAAGCAAATAGTGGACAGGAATCGGGTCAGGTTAGAATGCCTTAACATCTCCACCATTCATAATCTACTTCGAGCAAAACTCTGCCTTCCAAAGGTTCTACAGTATTCCAAACCAGCACAACCCCCCTGGGGAGTAAGTGTTCAGACACATGAGCCAAGAGCTAGTAGGGGGCACTTCACATTCAAACCACAGCAGTTCTCAATGATCACAGAACAGCATTATAAGAATAATAGTAATCAGAGATATAGAGATATCGCAACAGTTAAAAGCACTTTCAGCTCTTGCAGAGGACTCAGGTTTAATTATAAGTACCCATATGGCACCTTATAACTGTATCTCCAGTTCTAGGGGATCTGATGTCTTCTTGTGTCCTCTGTTATGGCATGTATGTGATACACACACATGTATATGCAGACCAAACAGTCACACACATAAAATAAAAGCAAAGAAATCTAGGAAGAAGATGATAGGAACCCCTTGAAGATCTTGTACTTCTGTATTAGTTAGGATTTCATCACTGTGACCAAAATGTCAGGCACAAACAACTTAAGGGAAGAATTACTTGTTTTGCCTTCTTAGTATTTTGAATAATGGTGGGGAGAGCTTAGTGGAGCAGTGCTCTTCATATCATGATGCTCAGAAAGGAGAGAGAGGAGAATGTTGGTGTTCTCTGGCCTTCTCCTGCTACCCCTTTTATGGTCTAGGGGCTTCCCAGTTTGTGGGGACAGTGCTACCACATTTAAGGCTGGTGTCCACTCCCTGATTGATTAATCCTCTCTGTGACTGTCCTCACAGATAAAACCAAGAGTGTGTAATACCTAGGTGACTCTTGGCTGGTTATAACCTTTGCATTTCTCATTCCTCCTGTTTTCCTCAGAGTTTTAGCACATCTATTTGCTGCTGTGAATAATGTATTATGGAGTTAATCATGGCTACATTTGTTATGTCTCCCAGGGAATATGCCCAGTTCTCCAATGTACGTGTCCAGAGCAGAAATGTCATTGGCTTTGGAATCTCTAAGTCAGCTTCATCCAGTTAAACTCCCACCTCTGTGATTTTATTACATTCTACTTCATCACACATTGGTTAAGAAGACTCATCAACCATAGGCTGAGGAAACTGCTCAGTCAGGAGAATGGTTGTCTAGCATGCACAATGCCCTGAGTTCCGTCCCCAGAAGCAAACTAACAATGTCTGGCGACATTTTGTTATTCCACTACTCTGAAGGTGAGGACAGATGGATGAGGAGTTCCAGAAATGCTGGGATCTATGAGACCATCCCCATCCCACATCCTGTGCATCATTTAAAGACAAGGTCTGGATTGGGAGTTAATCTGATGGATACAAAGGCTTGCCTCACTGGGTCTGCACTCTGCGTTGGCCTATGCATAGGCAGGTGGAACTTTCCTTGGCATGTTGATTATTGGTTTGTATTTTTCTCTTCTACTGAGCACAATAGGACTTGCGCATTTTTTTTTCCTACAGAATTGTTTGTTTTGTTCCTCTTGGTTTACAATCCAGACATTCTCTGACAAAAAAGTATTTGTCAAGGTTATAGACAGCAAATACGTTCCCCAGGCTTTGGCTTATCTTCCCCCTCTACCATTCCTTTTGATAAGTTAAATTTGACTGCTTTCTAAAAACCCTTCACTGTGTGTGCTTTGTATGTCTTATTCAATAAGCCTTTTTTTTTTTCTTTTTAGCTTGAAGCCATGAAGTCCTCTTCTGCATCATTTTCTAAAAGTTTGATCGCTTTCACGTTAGCCTTGGGTCTCCAGGTCCTGGGAAGTAAACTTTTATGGATAACTTTAGAGAAGGGGTCTTAGGAAAAATACCTTTTTTTTTTTAAATGTGAATGACAATTTCCCCCAAATCAGCACATCAGTGTCTTTTCATCCTCCGCTGACTGCTGTTCTGATGATGGGGTTCTGTCTCTGAGCTTTGTCTGCAGCTTTAGACCTGGTCCCATGCCCAGCCCACACTGTCATCGTCCCGAGAGGTGGATAACAAATTCCACCATCTGACAGTCCTACGGGAATCTCTGGGCTTGCTCTGGTTTGTTTGTTTGGTTTTCTTATTTACACTTTATAGCCAGCTGACGAAATCACACCAACAAGCATAATTTAAATCACGTGGCTGTTCTTGCAGTTTTACTTCACCGAACCTACATTTTATTTACTCTTGAAGCATCTGACAGGATACAAGTTTCTCATATGAGCAAATGAAGGATCCAGTGATCCACTGGGCCAAGGCTCATACTTTCATTTAACCCAAATTTACAACACAGCTAGACTAGATCGGTCAAGAGGCTTGGAAGAGAGAATCTTTCATTTCTCAAGGGCAGGGAAAGAAAGAGAACCTGTTCTCATCAAAGTTGTAACTACAAGTCAGAAATGGAGTCAGAGACAAGGGGGCAAAGAGCCATACACTTAGGGGCTGTTTTTGAACATGTTTTGAGTCATGTGACCCATGTGTTTCAAAAATAGGATATACTTTGCACCATCTGCATGTTTTGATTAACAATGTAGCGAAAGGCCAGGGGTTTCTTCCTCAGGCTTTTTTGAACAACTTTCTGCATTTGAAGCCAAAGGGAGCTTCGTTGAATGAGTCTCACAGCAGGTCAACTATTGCCTTCTTATATACAGTAATTCAAGAGTCACTCTGGTGTTCTGGAAGCTTATGATTTGCAATGCCTGGGAAATCTTGGGAGAAATCATACTTAAATATAGGCATGAAACACACCTCCCCTACACACACACACACACACACACACACACACACACACACACACACACAGAGTTAGGAAAGCCATGTTTGTACTCAGCTTAAACTAAGGCGTTTGAAGCACAAACAAATCATTGCAAAGGAATGACTTTCCAGACAAGTAGCATCAGGGAAGGAAAGCTAGCCCCAGACAGTCTTGTCCAACTATGGCAGATGTCATTCTAAAGCCTAGATTCCAGTCCTGGCTCTGAAAGGCCCTCCTTATGCGGCAACAGGTAGATATGTTACCTTTCTAAGAGCATGTCACCCCAGTGGGGGCTTAAATAAACAAGCTCATTGCTGGTGGAGGTGTGTGTTTGGGATGAACAATCTCAGTAATGAGTCCTGGAAAATCTAGATTGCTCCTACAGTTACTCAACTGAATCCCTCCTATGTGCTGGGCGTCAGATACTATGCAGCATTTAAAATACAAACTCTTCTCTAGGGAGTTAGTTCAGTGGTAGGGGACAGTCACTCAGCAAAACTTATGGCAGGTGATGAGAAGAGATGTGAGGAAATGAAACTGGAAAGGGGACTTGATAGTGAAGAACTGTAGATTGGACTGAACTGGAAAAGGTCCCTCTGTCAAAATGACAATTGACCAGATACATTTAACTGGAGGTATGAAAAATGTCTGTCTCAGAAAATGTCTATCAATTGCTCCACCACTCAGGAGCTAGGCACACACATCAGGTTTGGGAAACAGCAAGTGCCAAAGCCTTGAAGGGAGAGAAGAGGAGATGGTATGTAACACCAAGTTGGGCTTGTCTATTTAGTGGTGGTTCTTTTGAGAAAAGAGGGTGGGGACATAGCTCTTATTCTTCCAGTGTGTAAGTATGAGGATAGACACAAAACAAAACAAAAAAAAAAAAACCAAAACAACCCAACCCATACACTAGATAAGCAGCAGTGACTTGTACAATTCAACAAAATTTTACTCACTGAACTGCAAAGGATGTCAGTGGGACTGTGTGTATGAGTACTCACTGAGGGACTGGAACGGTGACCTCTGAATCAGCTTTCTTAGAAACAGACTCTGCTCAGGAGTCCACCATATGGGACATTTATTTGGGGGATATCACTGGGACCAACAGTGGAGCACATGGAGGAAAAGCTGAGGTGTAATATTGTCCCCTCTCTGCCCTTGCCAGTTACTAGGGGAAGTTCTAGGGATCTTTCGCTCTGTAGAGCTAGCTAGAAGAGAGTCAGAAAGGAGTCATGATTTTACAATGCAGCCTTCCCAGGGAGACATAGTTTCTCCAGCTCAGACCAGTCCCCAGTAAACGGGCACAAAGGGCTGTCTGTGAGTAGTGGGAGACAAGACCTTAAGTTCTGGAAGGGAACTGTGTTGTCTTTTATAGCCAGCTCACAGCCAGACCCTTGGGCTGTTGTTTCATTTCTTCACGGAAGCTTCATTGCTCTTCCTCAAGTTCCCCTTGGGAAAATGCACAGGGCACTATAGACACACTGTACCACATGCCTATGATGGCTAGTCAGCTTGATGGGATCTAGGGTCACCTAGGAAACACTGAACCTGCTTGTAAATAATTATCTAGAATCGGTTAATTGGTATGGAAATGAACCACCACTGTGGTTAGCATTATTATGTGGGCTGAGATCCTGGACTCACAAAATGAAAAGTAAGTGAAGCATTAGCATGTACCTTTCTCTGCTTCTTGAATGAGGAACCCATGTGGCCAGCTGCCTCAAGTTCCCGCCATCAGAATATTTTCCCCTTGATAGACTGCAACAAGGAAATAAATATTTCCTTCCTTAAGTTGCTTTTTAAAGGATATTTTAGCAACAGGGAAAAATAGCTAATACAAACCTTCAGAGGGCAGCTGGTCTTAAACTTCAGAGGATAACCACAGCTTCCTCTTCTCCATTCTACTTCCCATCATGCTTAGGGGAGCTTGTTGGTCTCAGTGGCTTACCTGCTGGAATGTGTAAGACCATCTTGGAAGTGGCTGGGGTATGGTCACTGTGCTCTTCTCTGGCCATTGCCCTTCCAACTTATAGACAATAACAGGATTATCAAGGTGAAGCATATGGAAATGGAGCAACCCCTTTTTCCACAAACCTATTATGTATCAGTCAGATGGCCTCCCCTATCTTCAGAAGCCAGAACTCTGGCCATCATGGTTCTTGGTTTTCAGGTCCGGTGGTTCGTTGGCACAGAATGCCTACCTCACAGTTCTGTATAAATTCTCTTGAAGCCTTTTGAAGTGGATTTCTCCATTTGGGGACAAGAATCGCCAACTCTTCCGAATAGAGTAATGGCAACAGTGCATCTTCTCCAAGTAATAACCAGCAAGGCTATTTTATTCCAGTTCCCAAATGCCCTTCCTACAGAGTCCTAGGTACAGGGCTTTAACTTGAGCAATTCTGGGAAAATACTTGGAGCTTTAGGTTTCTAACCCTACAATGGGCCACAGTTCTGGTGATGTGATAGATAAAGTATGATAACAGATCCTTTAGCATGTACTCAGTTCTCTCCTAAACTTCCTTTGCTGTATATTATGGTCTCCTGGATTTATAGGATGTCATTGGGATCTCGTGCTGGTGAAAGAACATTCTGGAAGCTACAGAATAGTGCTAAAGTTGAAGCCCTGTGAAGACACGGCTGAAAGATATGCTAATTCCTACTAAAATCAACTACTTTCAGAATGGAAGAGGTATCAGATGGTCAGCTTGCTATTATACAGCTAGTTGGTACTGCCAAGGGAAGGTACCTGTCGGGCTCAGCTTTGTTCTTCTTTCGGATGGGTTGGGTAGTTTCTAGTAGCTATGGATAGATCAGTTTGGGGGCTCTGCATCGTTGGGGTCAGGATGGTTGCTATTCCTTCTACCATGACTTCTTTACTCATCATTTGAATGGTCCTGGGGCACTGAAATTGGGACTAGCTGATGTCAAATGGCCATGCTACATGGTCTGCATAGGCATTACTTGATCTTCCTCTTTGGGTACTGTTTTGTGAGCATTAACTTTCAAAAACAGAACAACTCCAAAAGCCTGTTTTTCTACTTGGGGCCACTTCCCCATGGCTGTGTCCCTGCCTCCCACACCTCCTTGTTCCGGAACTCTGAGTTTTCTTCCTTCCTAAGGCCCTGGGTAAATAAGCACAGCCCCCCTCTGTGCACATTACTCATTTGACCTCCAGCTCACTCAAAGAAGATGCGTGTCATTTTGCCGAAGAGAAAACCCAGGCCCGTGTAGGTGGAGCAGCCTGTCAGTCACACAACCAGCAAGCATCAGAGGTAGGACTAGAGTCCAGGATTGTGCTACATATTATCTACTCAACCCTGCCCACAGGTAGACAGAAAGAATTCATAAAGATTGCATGTTCAGCCACACCAAAGGAATTTTAACCTGGTGACAAACAAGTCCTTGGGTCTAGCATGTGGAATCCTGAGGTCAGAAGACAAGGTCTGAGAACACTTATCCATTCAAAGGTAAAAAGGCGCTCAGCAATTCTGCCTAACATACTCTTACTGCGATATCTTGCACTGAGGAGTTAAAAGATGTAGAAATGAAGAAAATTGTTATGTTTAATAGTTTGGTTCTCCCTCCTGTCGCCTACCTCTTTGTATTCTAGCTCCTGTGTGCCACAGGAACAGATCTGGGCTCTCAGATGGGGTTTGTCCCACCACTAGATCTTCTGATGTGTGACCCCTGTTCACTCTGGCCTTCTTTCTGAATCTAGAACCCAGCATGGAATTCTAGCTTCGCATCTGTTGTTCTCTGATGTTTCCATAGTCTTTCCTTCTTACCTGATAGATCTCAGCTTAGATTGCTGACTTCTGCTAGCAGAGGAAAGTCACCAGTGACCTCAGTTAACACCACAAAGGTTATTTGACTTTAGTGAAGGACATTTGCAGAAGGCATCACAGGGGTGCAAAAATAGTGGTCAGTGAAGTCATCAGTGACCAAGACTAGGTGTATAAGTCTTTCTTCTACTAATATTTGGAGGCTGTTTTCACCCTAAAAGTCAAGAAAGGTTGTCGGGGTCCCATTCATTGTACAGACATCCATCATGTGTGTAGACAGGTAGAAATAAGAAACTTGTAAGAAGCATCTCCCTTCTAGCTTCTGTTTATTCTCTGAGGGACTGTTCCCTTAGCTTCAAGAGAGTCAGGGGGACATAATATTATGCTGGAACCATTATTGATGAGACTCAAATCAGGGTTCTGCCTTAGTAGGGTCAGAGAGGACAGTTGGGAAGCCAGCGAGTGGTCTCTGAGCACATCCCCTCCTTGCCAACATGATCCTCTTTCCTCTTGCCTCTGTCACACTGGCTTAGTTTTTGCTTTCAACAGGAAATATATGCTGTCAGATTTTGTCATTCCATATTGTGTGTCTTGCACCAAACCAGACGTCTCCCAATGCTTCAACTTTGCCTGGCTTGACTGCTTCTCTTTCTGTAACTCCTGAACAGATCTTGGAATTCATTGTTTCTGTGTCAGTGGAGAGTCCATGGTAGCAATGCAAATCTGAGCTTACTCAATCACCTACTCTTTTATCCTGCAATTATTTCTTGAAGATCTATTTGTGGCTCCGGGCAACATTGAACATGAGGAGAGGCAAATTATGGCAAGGTTTGAGCACCCACATGAGACTGACAAAAAAATAGAGGAATCAGACTATTATGGGGGAAATGTCCCAGTGAAGTCCTCAACAGAAGTACTCAGTCCTAGAGGGGAATGACCACTTGCCCAGAGAAGGTCTTCTACAGGACATTGTAGCTGGAATTATTTGCTTAGTAAGAGCTAGTTCATCAGTTGTACAGGCATCTCCCTCAGGTTCCCATCTTCAGATAAGTCAAAAAAATGCCACGTAGAAGAAGCGCAACAGTGCAGTGTAGAGAGGCTCATTGTCTTTCTGCTGTAGGGATTTTGCTATCTTTCCCCCCCAAGACTGTGGGCTTGAGGGAAGCAGATAAAGAGAAGAAAACCTCCCACAGGGGTCTTGTAGGAGGATTGTGTCTAGAAAGGATTGGGGAGGGTGCCAGAGATGGGAGAAGGCACTCAAGCAAAAGGCTGTCTGAAAAGTCATTATGGGCTTTTAAGTAAATTCTCAGTTATAATTATTCTAATGGATTTAATAAGTCTGCAATTTGCAGTTGCAGTTGCGATGTTCAGTGTCAGCTGTCACAGGCTTCAGCGAAAGTCTCTTTCTTCCTTTGAAAGTCAGTAATAAGAAGAGGGCACTTGCTACAGGGCACTCTGTCGATCCTCACCTGGTGGGGGTGGGGCTTCTTATCTAAAGCCCAATTCAGCTACTGAGGTGTAGCTGCTGCTAGGGATGCCCTGGGTTATACTAGGACTCCATCAGAAGATAGTAGCCGAGAAAGCTCCATCAGGAGACACTGCTTAGCAAAACCCCCATTTTGTTGTTGTTGTTGTTGTTGTTGTTTTCTGATACTAGTAGGAAACCTTAAGGAAGCCAGTGTCCCTCTGTCCCTCTCTGCCTCTGTTTCCTCATTTGTAAAATGCTAGTGATAATTAGGCCATCTTCACAATGAGAAATAAGCACTTTCCAGTGTGCAAAGCTTCTTGCCATGTATCGGATTTTTTCCATGGTAACCAAATCATTTCCCATCTCTCTTGTCTTGCTCATTAGGAAGGGTAACCTATGTGCCTAACATCAGTTTATAGCAATTACTACTTTGATGAGGATTCCAGGAAAGAAGCGGTGCCTGCAGAGACCGACTGGCAAGAACCACGGTGATGTGGAGGTTGGAACATTGTAGGCCCAGAACCTAATTATACTTCATCTTGGGCTAGTTTCAGCTCTAAATGGCCATTCTTGGTTCATCTTCATGTTGGAACTAACATCCTGAGACTACTAGATAAAAAACCTTTTGGAATCTATTAACTTAACAAACCACTAACTTTTACCAACCTCTAAAGCTAAGAATGACATCAGTTAGCATCTGAGACATAAAGAAGAGATTCCTTCATTGCTATAAACTTCCTCTATGATATGTCCATCAATTTATTGTTTTATAAAAGCCTTGACTTATAACAATCTTTCATCTGTTACTATTAAACTCCATAAAGCTACTTCCATGTTAGAACAATATCTTTTTTTCTTTTATTCTTTAAAATTTTTTATAGCATTTAAGGTAAATCAACAAGAGATATAATAACAAAATTTGTATGCTTTTTTTTTTTTTTTTTTTTTTAGTTTTTTTGAGACAGGATTTCTCTGTATAGCCCAGGCTGTCCTGGAACTCACTTTGTAGACCAGGCTGGCCT
>NC_034606.1:32822938-32843967 GCF_900095145.1 Mus pahari
TTTTTCGAGACAGGGTTTCTCTGTATAGCTCTGGCTGTCATGGAACTCACTTTGTAGACCAGGCTGGCCTTGAACTCAGAAATCTGCCTGCCTCTGCCTCCCGAGTGCTGGGATTAAAGGTGTGCGCCACCATGCCCGGCCCTTGTATGCGTTTATATCCACACATCATCACATTTCTTTAAATTTACAAATATTCAACTGTGAAAATTATTTGTTATCCTCTTACAAAATTAATTTATAAATTTTCTAATAAACCTTTTTATTAATTTTTATTAATTAATGTATTTATTAAGACTACTCCCTCCTATCTTCCCAGATCACTATCACAACCCCTCCCCCAATTATTGCCTTCTCTCCCCTTAGAGAAGGGGAGACTCCCCCCCCCCCCAAGGATACCGTCTTTTCCCACTGATGACAAGGCAGCCCAGTCAGGTGAAGGAATTCCAAAGGCAGTCAACAGAGACAGAGACAGCCCCCACTCCAATTGTTATGGGACTGACACGAAGACCAAGCTGCACATGTGCTACATACGTATAGAGGATCTAGGTCTAGCCCTTGCATGCTCTTTGGTTACTGGTGTAGTCTCTCTGAGCCCCCATGGACCTAGATTACTTGACTGTGTAGGTCTTGTTGTGGTGTCCTTGATCCCTTTAGCTGCATCAGTCCTTCCCCCAATTGACTCTTCTACAAGACTTTTAAGGAGACCTAAATGATATAGTTCTGGGCTATGGTAACCAAAATTTGGCTCCAAAAGAAATCTCTTATTCCATTTGGGGTGAGAGTTGGGTTGGTGGGGGTTTTGTTGCTGTTTTATGTTTACATCAATGCTAAAGTGGTGAGGCAGTGAGAAGTAGTTAATAGGAGGCCTTGAACTAGCAGTCAGAGAGACCAGGATCAAATACCTGCCTGCTGTTTTCTCCAGGCTCAGGTTAACCATTCTACCTACGACTCTTTCTTGACTCACTTCATTGACAGAAAAGCAACTCCTTCAGATCTCTGCTCCAAGAGAACCTGTCAGAGATTGTGAAATCCCTCCTTCCAATCCCCCTGTATCACTGTCTGTCCTCTGAATGTGTCTGTTTTCACCGCTTAACTCATAGACTTGCCGATTTATTTATTGTCCATCTTTTCTAATGGCTGAACAAGCAAGCTCTTTGTGGTCAGTGGTATCACATGGTATTATTCCCTGATGTCCCTTCACATTATGGTATAGCACTGGGCACAGACCAGGTGCATAATACACATTTCTGGAAAAGCCACTGCTATAAGTATCTTCATTTCTTTCTGTGGGTAGGGAACATGCACATCTGGGGTCATGGCCAAGGCAGTTTTACTAAATGCAGGGTGGCATCATTGTATGACTGTGATGCAGATCAGTTGGCAGATTTAAACTCAGGGCAGAACTTCTGGAAGGACTCTCCTTCTGGAAGACTTTATCAAAGGCTGTAAGAAGGGCTGCCCACTTCTCTGATCTAACAGCAGATTAGTCACTTGGGGGAACGTAGGAAACACACAGCTGTCTAGACTCTGCTGTGGTTACTCTGACCCAGCTCGCTGACCAGAGCCTGAGAACTGGAGTGCTTTCAGTACGGCAGCAGCCTTGGCACCTCACTTGCCAGAGTTGGGAAAGTGGCAGTTCCAGAGAGAGTTGTCGGGAAGCAAGGATTCATGAGAAAATTTCACCATCACTATAAGGAGTGCCCATTTCTTGTGTGAATTCTCCGTTACCCATAATGACGTCTTAATTCTAAGTGACATATAAGGGAGTGCAGAGCAAACCTGAGAGACCTGATAGCAAAGGAACAGGCAACTTGGTCAGCTTAAAAGCCTTGTCTAGCCATGCCTACAGCCTCCAAGGTTCAGTTCTGTAGGTAAGGACTCTAATGCGATAGTCCTTCTAACAGTTAGACTTCTGTTTCTAAGCCTGGCATTTCTGGGAAATTAGGTTGTGCAAGCTTGCCACATGGTTTGTATTTCTGAGTGTTTAACCGTTTCATTATTATGCCTGGGGCTTTAAGAGTGTAAACCTAATAAGCAAGCAAGTGGCCTCTTTCTTACACTTCCTTTCATGCACAAAATGTTTGCACAACTGTGGATCCCCTGCCGGGCAGAATGCTGGGGCCAACAGTTAAATCCATAGGGCAAACAAACCCAAATGATTATATTAAAACAAAACAAGTGTATGTGTGAGTACCTGAACTGATACTTCTTTCTATAGTAATTATCAACACTGGTATTGGCCAACACCATTAATCACACTTAAATTTAATGAAAATTGAATTGCAAATTTAGTTTAGCAGTTGACAAGACTCATTTCTGAGGCTCAGTAGCCACTCAGGGCTGGCAGCCAGAGCGCTGAGACAGGCGTAGAAAATGTGTTTTACAGACACATCTATGAGACAGTATAGATGGGAATTTACTAGAAGTGTTTTCATGGGGCCTGGCAAGCTCTTGGAAACTGACAACTTGTGAACGGTGAACTTTTTCCTAAAAGGGCAAAATAAATGTAAAGTCCCAGTGGGAGTTTTGGTAGTTTTTTGTCATCTTGGATGTTTACAAAGGAACTGTCATTAACTAACAGAAAGTCATCAATATGTGGACTAGCTAGTTAAAGTGGCTGAATGTGGAATTTGGAATTTGGAAGGTCTTCTCCTGGGCACGACAGATCTTTGCCACCTTTCTGGTGATGACGGGCTATGCCTTTCACTGACTCTGCTTCTCACCAGGGCAGAAAGATAACCTGGGAAATGGTTATATTTTAAGATTTGCATCTGCATTATAATGCTCAAAGAAAAGAAACCATTTTGATTGCCAACTTGAAAGAGTCTAGACTTACCTATCAGGCAAATGTCTGGGTTTATATGCGAAGGTTTAGATTGGGTTAATTTACGTGAGAATGCCCACCCCTTTTTGTGGGTGACACCAATGTATGGGGCTGTCATTCCAAACTGAATACAGAGGAGAAAGTAAGATGAGATGAGTATTTGTACATCTTTGCCTTCTGACCGGGAATAGAGTGCGAACATCTGCCTCATTGTCCTGCTGTCACAACCTCCCCAAGATGATGGGCAGGAGCCTCAAACTGTAAGCAGAATTAAAGCCTTGCTTCCTGATGTTGATTTTTGTCACAACAGTAAACTAACTAATGACAGTATTGAATGTGAGTATGAACTTGTTCACCTCCCCTTCCTTTAGCAAAGACGATCTGGCTTCTACAAAGGCAGAAACTATATTGTAACCTTAACTTTGGTGTTCCTCCATGAGGTTTGCTTGTGTGGTTTTACACCAATTATTTTACTTCTCTGACTCCAGTTATCTAGTGAGATGGGGTCATAGTGTCTGCCTAGTTATTCTGTTTAAATAGTGATAGGAGATGTGTATGGGGAGGTTGACTGAGGCTGTACCTTCCCCCATCCTTAACCCCACATGATCATTCAAAGCATCCCAGTCCCACACTCGCTCCCTCCCTCCCTCCATAAATTTCATTTTTACAGCATGGCTGAAAGGAATGAAATTTGATCAAAATAATTCCCTTTAAAGGCTCCAAGATGAATACAGCTCAAAAGGTTTTGAAAGAAGAGGCGAGATTATCCTAATCATATCTCATTATGGCCAATTTCTGTCACTTAATAACACCAGATCCTATAGCAGGGTAGGGTAGAGAGGAAGACATGCGTTTTTGAGTTGTTGGCTGATGATTGCTGGACTGGCTTCTGATTCTCTAGCCTCTGTCTTCCCATTCAGCTCTTTGCCTCAGAAGCCCCTTCCAGCCTTAGGTCCTGAACCCTCTAAATTGAAGTCAGGCCTCCAAACTTTGAAAAGGGTGTCATATTTCTTCATTTCCTCCTCCATGTAGGTAAGGGCATTCTTTGACTTGGAGATTCAATACCATGATATATGCCCTACCCCTGGTCGAGGGAGTATAGGAGCTCTCTCTGCAAGACATTCTGGGCAGACAGAGGCCAATATTCCAGCATCCGTGTCAGTCTTTAGGAATTTCCTCCCTTTCGATAATCCCTGGGTAGTCTCTCATTACCTTTTGGACCTGGTCCAAAGGTTCTTTTTAAACTATGAATCCGAGTATTTGTCTCTATTTCATCTCTCTGGAAGAGGCATGGTGTTTTCCTCTGAATAGGAGGCAGCAGCTTAGCACGTCTAACATTTCTTCAGTCTTTGACAGCCACGCCTGAGACCTTGAGGCAAGAAAAACCAGGCTGAAATTGAGAGGAACAATTTTTTTTTTTTTTTTTTTTTTTTTTTAGTGGTAAGGATGAAGGACAAATGAATGCTCTACTTCTGCAATGTGTGTGCATGTGTATATATCAGCTGGGGGGCTAATGAGTTCAATTTAATTTTCTTCAGACACACATTGAGCATCTCCCAGGATAGGGGCATGCTTACAAACCACTTTATAGCTTATAGACAATGATCAGTACCAGCTTTCTAAAGGGAGTGTGGTCACTTCTCTATGGCTACTTAAGGAACTTTCAGTTCTTTTCCTAACCACTACTCCTGCCCAAACTGCGATATCTATATATACTCCATATTTCCTGATACAGTGTTTAGATGGCTCTGCTTCATGCATGGAAGGAGGGGAACACTTACTTTCCCTTCCCATGAATGAGTATTGCACCACCACCCCTGCCCCATGTGGAGATTCATGGATTAAATTTTAATCCTAGCTTTCTGTGTCATGCTGGTCACTGCACTTTTGTGTTACAGCAGCCTTATTTATGTGATGGGGGAAATGCTTCAGACTTGACAGGAACTAGGTCATGGCATACACAAGGACACCACAGGGTTGCTTAAAGTAAACAATTCTGACCAGTTTGATGTCAGTATACATGCGGGGGCGTTGGTGGGAGGAGGGTGGCCTTCACTTAGCTCTAAGGGAACTGTGAGGAGAACAGGGTTATCTCCTTCATTAGGAAAACAATTTCTGTGGTCAAATTTTCTTTCCAAAAATCACTCAGCCAATGAGAGACACATCCACGATTTAAACCCAGACTCCAGCTAGTGTGACTCCTTGATCATCATGTACTATGAGTTGGTTTATAGGAAGTCCTTACATGTTAATGAAAAGAGATTGAAGGAGATCTGGGTGCTATATAGATCCTGGTCTTAGTGGAGGGCTTGGTATGGGCTTTACTATTAGATGGAAGATACTTAGACTCGCTTCTATTCTTCAACATATCCCCACATGGTGAAGGTGTTTTCTCTTTCTGGGATCTTTAACTTCTTTGCTTCTGTTTATCATAATCACTTATCTACATACTTGGCTTTGGATTGCTTTGGGTTGATGCTTTGATTCATTTCTCTTTGCTCTTCTTGCCTCTTTTGCCTTCTTGTCCTTGTCTCTAAGCAATCTGGTACAACTATCCATCTAAATTGCATTGTAATATATGACATTTGGAATCTAGGAATGATTAAATAGAAGGCTATCCGTTGGTTATATGCAAACTTCACACAGTTATGTAAAAAGAGCTTGAGTGCCTACAGACTTTGCTCTTCTAGAATCAGTTCTTCTTGAAAACTGAGAAATCCTAGTGCATAGATATGTCTTCACAAGGCTGTCCTTCAAGTGTGCCTGTCTCATCCAATGGAATTATCTTTTTTTTACATATCTTTGTTCAAATCATCATTTGCTGGAAACAATGCTAAAAGTCATTCTCTAGGACTCATGTGGAACACATGATAGCTTGATCACACTTTCTAAGCCACTATTTTCAAATACATCTCATTCACAGATATGCATGTGTAAACATTCCTTGTTAGGAGACACAATTCAACCTACAGCGCCTACTGTCGTGCACTCAGCATTTCTATTTTGTTACTGGTGTGGCCTCTATGAATTCATTTCTTCAAGGCACCCTCAAATCAAGGGGACCAGCAAAAAACTTCTTTCTTTATATGTGACCTTCAGACCCATAGCCTCTGTCTTCCTCTTCCCTCTAGAGTTAAATTTTTCTCAGTTTTTTTTAAAAAAAAATTAAATCAGTACAACATGTATATGTCTAATCTCCAGGGAATAGGAATTTAGTTCAGTGGCATATCTATGCAAACATCTGCCAGAATGAGGCTGAGCTGCTAGCTCAGGATTTAATAATAAAAAATGGGAAAGAGAATTAAATTAGAGAGAACAAGAATAATCACCCGTCTCAGGTTCTCTTGGAAAAAAAAAATCAATCACTTTCTGGGGAATCCTTACTCTTCGCGGTTCCAGCACTCAACTCAATTTTCTTTCTTGAAACTAGTAGATTCAAGCACCTTCCTAGGGGAAAAAAAAAACCTGAGTTAAAGCCATGCTGGAAAACTCTCAAGTCCCCAATAGGGCACAATCCAGCCTTGCTGGCTAACAAGTCTCTGCCCCAAGCATTCTGCCTTGCCCTGTGGTGTGAAAGCAGGTAGAAATAATACACAGGGAAATAACAGGTTGGTGTTCCGAGAAAACATTATTTATATACCAGGTAGGTAGCATGTTGGTTTTGACAGGCATGACATGGCATCACAAAGCAACCCCAAGGAACTGAGTCAGAACTAGAAAGTGTCTTGATCTTACCCCAATAATCTCATTGAGAGATGGAGCATTCTGCAAAGTCAGTTGCCACTTGCATATTCTCCATTCTCTGTACAGCCTATCCTATATATTTTTGAAGAGGTTTGGGGGAAGGGTCTTTCCTCTGGACCACATAGTACCACCCAAGCTCTCTAATTGTCTCTTGAATGTTCCATCTCCCACGCTGTCTCCATCTACTCCAGGAAACACCTTGAGTTCAGATGACTATATTTTGGCCAACATTGCTTTAATTACTTTCCTTCTCAGGCTACTTTCATCCTCTGAGATGTTGGTTTTAAACATATAATTAAGACAAAAGGCAGGTATTACCTGGGAACGTTACCTGGGGGGGGGGAGGGGGAGTAAAGAGGCAATTGGCTTCTGGGAGTCAGGTCCTAGCCAGTGAGGCAGGATAAGGATGCTGACTGAGTTTGTGGAGGAAACAAGGAAAGCCATTTAGCTTCACTGGATCTGTAGCACAAAGGTCCCTAGGGAAATCATTGGAGTCATAGCTTGGCACTGCAGTGGGCTTTATCAGGGCTAGTGAAGAAGGATTTGACCTCTGGGAAGTACCTGATCACTATGACAGTGTGACAGTGCAGAGATTGGGGGAGTCCAGCCTGGTGCATAGAGACAGTTTAAGGAATCAGGAAACAGTTTTGCAAAGGCATCTTTTGGTGTTAAATTCCCAACAGCGATTGACTTAAAAGCTTGCTTGTGAGCATGCGATTATTGGGGAGTTGTAGAACCTCTAAGATAAGCTTTAGTTGGATGACTAGGTCTTTGGAGGGGAGCCCTCAAGGAGAGTAGGGTACCCCAGAACGTTGCTTCTCTTCTCTCCTTTTGTTTATGAGGTGAGTGGTCTTGATATATAGCTTACTCCCCAACGTGATGTGCTGCCCTGCCACAGGCCTCAGGGGCACTAAGGCCAACTAAGTGATCATGGAACGGTACCCTTGAAACATCAGACAAATAACCTTTCTCCAATAGGATGACCTCAGTTGTGTGTGGAGTACTGGAGAGCTGACTAGCTTGGGAGGAGATAACCAGGCTTGAGGAGAGCTCATCTGGATCTGAGACCATGTGGCTGTTTCTCCATGACCATCGTAGTGGGCAGTAAGGCGTGCAGAGGTCTGGCCAAGCTCTGAAGCCGTACGACGAACCCATTCTCCCTGGGAAGGCATTCATTGTGACACCTCGACTGCACACATTGTGATTCTTATGAAGCATATTTGTAAGATGTGCTTGAATAGAAGGGTAGTTCACACACACACACACACACACACACACACACGCCCCACAAAACTCACCACTTTCTTTCTCTGTTAAAACAAGGGATTGACACCTGGCTGTTCAAATTTCACAGGAAGAGTGAGGACCAAACTTAGCCCTGAGTGATTATATAGCCACTCTCTTGAAATATAAGACAATGAGTATAGCCTAGACAATAGACTATCTTATTTCACTAAGAGAGTTCATTTAAAAGGCATGCATGTCTCTATCATAGATAATATGGACTTTCTCAAAATTCAAGGCTTCCTCAAGAATGCATCCTTGAGCTTGCTTTCAGCTCCACATCTCTCTCCATTGCTCATACCTCCCATAGCTAAGCTCTGTTGAACCAAAACCCCCGTGAGGCATGGCTCCTTTCACCAAAGCCTATACCTACCAGGAAACCTTTGTGGCCCTGCTTCCCTGCCAAAGCTGGGAATTTCTGTGCCATCTCATCTGAGACAAAGCAGTATGCTATGCCCCAATAAGCACATGCCCCAATAAGAACCCTCAAACCCCCCAAATCCCCAACCCACCAGGAACTCTGCTTCCATATTTCTGGAGGGGGGTTCAAGATAAAGCAATGGCTCTTCCTCTTCATAGATGATCTGAGGAATGGTCTTGGCCACTGAACGTTGTCCTGGTAGAGGCTGTGATGGAAGCTGCCTGCCTTTATTCCTAAGTCCTCAGAATTATTCAGGTTTTTCTACCATTCTCAGGAGCACATGTGGCTCGTCATTGTCTTTGCATGCCAGTGTCTGTTTTATCATAAGCTACAGTACCTCTGACATGTATTGCAAGGTATACCAAAACAAAGCTCTTGTACATGACCAGAGAGCCCTGATTTCTCGGATGCTATTGCAAAAGAAGGGAGGAAAGCTAACCTAATCCTGGTCCCTGAGTCTACACTGTTCCTTCTGCTCCATTGTGAACTGTCATCTTTTCTTACTAGAATACCAGTATACACATTTATCACGTCAGTGCCTGCATGTTACGCTCTGAGATGCTTCCGTGTGCTCTACTTAAATTACAGCACAGGCTCACAGGCCATTACCAGGATTGCCATGTGGCTGAGCTTATAAGAGGCCAGAGTTGTCCTCTAGCCTCTATCTGAACTCTGTGGGGAGCACAGTAGTAAACCAATGGGCGCTAGGCTGGCAGCTATTCACCAGAGCCCCATGTCCCATGCTCCTTTGGAAAGGTTCATCCATCCCCGAGTCTCATGGTCAGGGACTACTTTTGTTTGTCAGTTGTTCTATTGATTGCAATGTGGGTCTGCTGCTGTAGTTTAAACAGAGGCGGACCCAGAGAACGAGGCACCAGATGTAGCCACTGATACAGTAAACGTGTATAGTGGTATTCCAGTGAGAAAAGATGACAGACAGTTCACAACAATTATGGAAACAGAGGTAATTTTAGAAGGATCAATCCCTTCCTCCATGATAGCTTTCATTTCTCCAGGCCATGAGCTGGAGATACCAAAATTTGGGCTTAAGATACCAAAATCCTCCCTCCTCTTGGCTTATAGCATACATTTCAAATCTTTCTCTATTTGAGCTATTATATTACTATTGCAGGAATCTGATAGCTAATTAGTCTGGAGCGATAGACTTTTAGAAAGGTTGTGTGCATTTGACTGATGTTCTCAGTATGCAGGTGTTGACAACACCTGGAGATCAGAAAAAGAAACTGACCACACCAGGGGACCAGGTGTCCACAAGAGGCTAAATAGTCTGTGAAAAACTGACTTCTCTCAGGTAGCTTTGTTTGTAGGCTCCCCACTCTGGCTGCAATGAGCTCCCTCTTCTTTTCACAGAATGTCGGTTCTTATGGTGATAGAGAAAATCTGAGATCCTCAGAAATGACCAATATGAATTGTTTTCCACATCACTCATTTGCAGCCGACCTGGAAAATCGCATCTCACCATGAGCCAAAGATTCAACAGGGACAAAAGGGTATCTGTTGAGGACTGGGGAGCTTATGCTTCCTCTTGTCTTCCCGTGGTTGTTCTGATAAGTTCTGGAATCCTAGTATGGAGGTCAAGGTGGCAGAGAGAACCCGGTTCTTGATGGTGACCTGGTAATTAACATTTTCATGACCCCAATCTTCAGAGTGAACTTGTTGAAACCTTGGCAGGGAGGAAGCTCAGCAAAAAGTGGCGAGTTGTCCAAGGTGTGGGGTCAAGTATGGTCAGGAAGTTGGTACTGAGGCTGCTCCTCTGGCCTTTGACTTTAATGGTGCCTCATTGACTACCAGGCAGTCTACTTAGAGTCATTCAGCTCTCTTTCTTCTACCACTCACTCAGGCCCAGATGTCCAGGGATTGCAATGCTCACAGTGGGATGGGTACTCCTATATCAATTAACAACAAAGAAAATGCTCTACAAATGTGCCTATAGCCAATCCAATCCAATGGGGAGGATCCCTTTTTTCTGTTATGCCTAGTTTTGTGTCAAGTTCACACATATAACCTTTAACACACACAGATGCACACACACACACACACATGTACACACACATTCATGCACACCTATTATCGCCACCATATTTCAGGTATTCCTCATGGAGGAATTAGATACAGTTCAGATAGGGCAGTTGCCACAGAAAAAGGCTTCTAACTCACCACCTTCCTTATGGCAAAAGAATAGGGGTTCAATGCTCTCTGATTAAACAGTGCAGTGCCAAAAGCAAGGTATTCCGAGCAAGTCACAGACCTCAGGCCTAGCCTTTATCTTTGGTTTTGATGTAGTCGTTCTCCTCTCCACTGGAAGGAATGAGAAGTACAGGGTATTACCTGGACAATGGACACTCACCCTTCAGACACAGCCTCAAGAGAGCTTCTCCTAGTCGAGATGAAATAAAGTGCCAATCAAAAGACAGAAATGTACCTTAGGCTACATCTTCAGATGTGGAGTTTAAGTGGACATTTTGTTCTGGGCTTGTCCAGAGCTGGCATTTTTGTCTGCTTTCACAGACGTGCTACCTCACTATGATCAGGGTACTTTGGTCTCTTCACAGAGGCACATCCCACTTCAGGCCAAGGAGCCCATAAGCACAATCACGTGAGCATGACCAGAGTGTTTAAGAGAAGCTCATGAAATGTGTCAGATTACATAACTGATGAGGAGCCCCAGAGACCAATGGTGCCCAGACCTCCTGTTGTAGCACCAGAAGGCTTGAAAAGCCACTGTTCCTTAGCAGATCTGGCTGGCACACCAGTGATTTGGGCACTCAGGAGATATGCAATGGCATCAAGAAGGAGAAAAGCAATGCATTCTTCATCCCTAGCAGCTTCCTGTTTGCATAAGGCCCCTGCGTGTCCGGAACTGGTACTCTTGTGGTAAATTTGCTATCACAGGTCAAGTGAAACCACCTGCAACTCTCAAGGTGCCATAGTTGAGTTTAAGGAACACTTCTCTTCAGCATCCTCCTGTTCACCCGAAACTCTTGTGCACCGAGCCCGGAGTTTGCAGCCCTTGTATGGTGCCCTGTGGTGACATTGCCTATATGTGCTCGCTTTCTTTTTTCTTCTCTGATTGTCTTTTCCTTTTTTGGCTTTTTGAGACGGAGTCTCACCATAGAGCTCCGGCTGCCATGAAACTTCCTATATAGACCAGGCTAGCCTCACACTCACAGATTTCTGCCTGACTCTGCCTCCCAACTGCTGGGATTAAAGGTGTGCATTACCATGCCCAGCACACTCTCTTCCTGATGCATTCATTTACCTGGGATTCTTTCTTTAAGAACAGAAGTTCAGAAAGTGCTTTGCCCATGTGCTAAAATAACTTTATCTGATTTGGCATTTAGCTATTGAAAATTGTTACATGCCAAATTATTCTCTATGTTTGTTTGTTTTAGCCAGTCCTACTACCCAGCCTCCACTGACTTCGGGTTCCATTTGTCTTCCCTTAGCCTTCCTGTGCTGGTTTACAGGCACATACCAGTACACCCCACTATAGTTTAATTAAAAAAAAAGATTCATCTACTAGCAAATAAACATCTTAAGTTAACTTGAGAAAATCAGAAAACTAACCTCTTGTTATTCTCTTGAGCCGGCAAATTTCCAGTCTTGGTGCCATCTTGGTATTTTCTTTCAGTTGACAGCAGTATAGGGTAGACCCTTGTTAGTACCCTGGTCTTTAAGCAATTTGAGGGAAGAAAACTGCATAAATGGCTTGCCAACATCTGACGACTACTGCCATGGCACAGCTCTTGATGTGGAATCAAGTATACATCATCGACACACACAAGTCCAGTGCTAGCTGACAGGTGCTGACAGCTGCTGTCCCAGGAAAGCTGAGACTCTTAAGACTGAGTTTCTAAATGCATCCTGCATTTAAAAAGGGCCAGAGGCGGTGGTTCAGTTTTCTCTCCTTTTGTTTTTTTCTTGCTCATTCTGGAGTGGGAAGGACACTTCCATTGCTAATAAGTTACACTGTACCTCTTAGGAAGTCGGTACGATCTGACCACTTCTCTCTCTTCTGCCTCCCTTGAATGCTGTCTGTGCAACCAACTCATGGGCTTCATGAAGAGTGAATCAATGTCATGCTGCATAGATTCAGATGGTTCTCACAGGGAGCTATGAAAATATCACACGATTATTCAGTTGTGCGTAATTGTGTGGTTTGAGCATTAGGTCTTATTAGTATAGTGTGTGCGTTTTGTCTGATCCACCAAGTTCTGTTACTGTGAGGGTCAGAGGCTGCTCCAGTTCACACAAGGATGGAATTGTGTATGGCACTGGGCATTATGTACTTTGTGGAGACTTTGCAGGATTGCCTTAGGTGACAGATGCCAGGTCTGACTCAGCAGGAACTGTAGGACCAAGGAGATCCTTGAGGGTGGGTGTCCTTATGTTCCCTACCTGGGCTGCTGGTAGCATACAGCTGATGTTCAATGATTCTTTGTTATCCACGCCCTGCTTTATGACTCTGCCATTTATCATTCTGCCACGCATGCTGCCCTTAGAGATCTCTCAGGCCTTTGAAGTACCCTGTGGTGTCCATATTTCCCCATGTGCCCCATGCGCATCCATGCGCCCCATGCGCCCCATGCGCCCCATGCGCCCCATGTGCCCCATGCACATCCATGTGCCCCATGAGCCCCATGCGCATCCAACATATGCTAGTGTTAGCTTTCTGAGAAGGTCAACTTCAAAAATCAAAGGCTCCTGGTTACACTAGCACCAAGGCATGGCCACTTGGCTCTGTTATTCCTTGTTGTGTGGTGAGGTACAACATCATAGGGAAGAAGAAGGTATGGTAGGATGGGGCTGCTCAACTCTTAGGAGTTTAACCAGAAAAAGAGTGGTGGGCAAGCAGGCAAGCAGAAAGGGGTCAAAACAAGATACAATTGACAAGGATTTATTCCTTCCAGATAGGTCTCACCTTTTAAGAGTCCATCACTTTTCAATATCTTAATTGATTAATTCACTTATGAGACCATCCTTTGATGGCTTTATTAAGAGAAAGAGGTGAATTGTAGGAGCATGATTCTAGATGAAAGAAGGGGGTGAAGCAATCATGGGCCAAACCTCCATAACTGTGAGCCGAAATAACCATTGTCTCCTTTAAGTTGCTTTTCACCAGACGTTTGTCACTCTGACAGGAAGCGAACACATCAGAGGTGGTTTATGACCAGATGTAGCATATAGCCTTGGCAAAATGGTATTTCTTGAAAGGCTCAGCTTCTGCCTAAGGTCTTTGAGGACATCATCTCATGTTGATGAGGTAGACCTCATCTCGTGTTGACCTTGCTGACCATTGTGGGGCTCTGCCAGGTGGTGCATCCACAGCTTTGCCAGGGTCAGTGCAAAGTAGACAATGATTAGTAACTGACCTGGAGCTGAAGCCAGAATCAACAGAGGAACTGGCCATCCAAACCATCCCATTATCATGGCCTGAGAGGTTACCCAGTGATGAGTGCATTTTCTATGTAAACTGTCACTGGTCCTAGAAAAGCTCTGTCTGCAGTCAAAGATGCTCTGGGAAGGAGACCTCCTCAGTCACAGCTGCCACAAAGACTGAAACCCAGGCACAAGGCTTCACTCACCAGATGAAATGTGGTAAACTGGTTATGGTTTCTGTGGCCTTTTCTCTGTGAAATGGACACAGGAGTCAGCAGAGATCTACATGTAGTTGGTGCTAGATACATAATCAAATGAAGCCACTAATTGCAAGTGACCTGTGCCGGTACCTGGAACACTTAGGTTTGAATAAACAAGTAGTGAATGAATGAATGAGTGAGTGAGTGAGTGAATAGACAAGTTCTAACATAGTTAGGTTTGGTAGATGATTGTAATTCTATCATATGGGACACTGAGATGGGAAGAGTCTTAAGAGTTCTAGGCCAGATTGGGCTACATAATAAGCTCCAGGTCAACCTCAGCTAAAGAGTGACTGTCTCCATGTGACATGGTCAGTCACCAATACGGTGGGCAAGTACACAGTGAGGAGGGGAAAAAGAAAGAGAAGAGGAGCTGTTTGTGCACTATGAAGGGAGACTAAAATGGAGACACAAGAATAGTGAGGAACAGCCTCATGTGTGTATCCTGTCCTTGCTGCCAGAGGCCATGGTGATGTTCAGGCCCATGCTGCCACAGAGGGCTATGTCTGGGTCCATGGCCCTGCATCAGTAGAAGTCTGAGTTGATACTCATGGCCCATGTTACTTCTTAACGTCATTGGAACCTCTCTTCTCTAGGCTGCTGCTTGGGGCCATGTGGATGTCCATAGATGCACAGGAGACCCTCCTCTCACTGGGCAGTGTAAGAGAGCCTCACTTCTCCAGCCATGTAGTGATAAGAGCACAGGAGAGCTGGTTTCTCCCCTCACTGGGGAAGTACCAGAAAGCTGGCATTGGTGGTGCAAGTATAGAAGAGAAATTAAGTAACCATCCAGGCCCAGATCCAGGGCTTTGAGTTGGCCTATTCAGATATTGACCCGACCCCATCTATAAAATGCTGGAGCTCATGAAGGGACCAGTTCTGCAGAGCCAAAGCTGCAGGTTCTCCACGACACAGGGTAACAACAGAATATCCAAGAGGAGTCTCAGTGAGGGTCCAGTATTAATGATGCAGCAGAAGCCAGAGGCCTTGAAACAGACCAGTGACCAATGCCTCATTGCAATGAACATTTGTGTGTGTGTGTGTGTGTGTGTGTGTGTGTGTGTGTGTATTTGTATTTCAGGTTCTTGATCATCTAAGCAGTATTGATTGGTAAGGGTTCCATCTGATGGAATCAGTCAAATTAGATGTTGGCTAGTCACTCCCAGAAGCTTTCTGCCACCATTGCCCTGACATATCTCACAGGCAGAGCACTATTGTAGATCAAAGCATTTGTGGCTGGGTTTGTGTCTCTGTTTCTCTTTTGGTAGTGTGCAGGAGTGCTGTCCTGCACCAAAGATGCCAGAACATAGGGGTTAAGGCTCTGTGTTAGACATCAACTCAACTTCATGTTCCCTGAGTTGTGTTGGTGCTGTCTTCAGCAGGAGTCTTGCTGTCAGTCTTTGGAGAGTCAATTTGTCTTGGCAACAGCCTGGGTTGTGTGTGGGTTCTCATGGGAACCTTTTAACCAACAACTCGATTAGATGTAAGCCAATCCTAGTACTGGGAGCTTCATTGAGTGACAGGAGATGTCCACTTGGGGCTCTATCTTCTCCGTTCCTTGGATATTTTATTTAGATTGTCTTCATATATGCACATATTTTAGGAGGCTTCTACTATAATAGGTTTCCCTCCAAATGGCCTCTATCTTTCCCATAATCCCTCCTTTGTCTCCCTCTCTCCTCTCCTTCCCAAGTTGATTCTCTGGTTCCATCCTTCCCTCTCTTATCCATCCATAACTGTTCCATTTCCCTTTCCTAACAAGATCTACCTGTCCTCCATAGTCCTTTAAAAGAATGAAACTTTAAGATGTTTGTTTAGGTAGTAAATTCCAGTCAGGCCTTGCTCTTTGAGACTCGGAGAGTTGGTGTATCTGCCCTAACCTCAATCCAGGACTGCAGAAGCAATATGTGCTTTGAATGGATGTGTGATTGACCTAATTAAGGAGGACAGTTAACATTCGGGTGTCAGCTTCCAACTTGTCCAAAGCCACACTGTAGCCACTGGCCAGAGTGCCTGCTCTCTTGCGCCACCTACTGGACCTTGTAAAAAATCACTGTATAATTGCCAATGCAAAGCCTGGGGCTAGGCAGTAAAAAGAAAAACCAAATTTCACACAGTGAGGACTCACAGGATCAAATGAAACCTTTAAGGTGAGTTTTCCCTTTTGTGTCAAAAGTAACGACTATTAGATGCATTAGGTTTTTACAAGCTATGGCATCAAACTGGCCAAAATGTGAGGTCGGCTTTTAAAAAATAACTCTTCAGGAAAGATACCTAGCTTTGGGGATTTTTTTGTTTCGTCCTTCTTATGGAATATCAAACCAACCCCAATGATTTTTTTTTAATTTTAGCTATTTTATGGTGATTCTTATTTATGAATTCTCAATCTGAGGGGAAAAGCAGTTTTGGTCATGGTGTTCTGGACTGAAACTTAAAATGATGTATTGCTTTAACCTTACATATCCATTCACGCACATACGCATGCATAAGAAATATACACATATACATCTTGGCGTGCTTTCCATGAGGTTTGTGGACCTTGACAGATAGCAAGACTGAAGAAAGGAATTCTGGTGCATGTGGAGTCAGAGGAGGAGGAATGAGTCCAGCAGGGACAGGTGAGGTTCGAAGGGGACCACCAACCTCCATTCCAGCCACATAGTGCCCAAAACACATGCGTGTTCACTTCTTCAAGAAGTATTTACTTTACCCATGATGGACTCAGGAGAATAGTGACAGCTGCTCTCCTGCCTCAATTCCACTCGCTCTTGGCCCTGACTCTGAACTTACACTGCAAAGAAGTCCCTACTAGAATGCCTTTGATCTTTCTAGTGATGCCCAAAGGGAGACATCTCTGACTTACCTGGTGACGAGTGGCCAACTCATATGGTCAGGCTCTTTGGGAAAAAAGTGGAGCCTATGGTTAACCATAGTGACAAGTCTATTGTCACTATTATTACCCAAGTAATCCCTCCTTCAGAGTCCACTGTCACCATGAGTGTAGTTATAATGGTTGATGACGGAGGTCTGTTTCCACACAGCAGATGATCTGCTGACACTCTACACTCTTTGATCTTCGTCATAATTGCATATCCTGGCCACTCTGCTACCTGATGAAAGGATATTCTGATTGGCATGTGTTCCTGTAAACCTCCGTCAATGTCCACTGAACGAATGAGTGACTATTAGTCACTAGGGAATTAGATAAGTGTAAATTAGTAAAAGAAATGGATCACCTCCATATTCACTAGTAAACAGTTTTGGCATGAAAATAGGAACTGAAATTCTAGGAATGATGGGAAAACGTAACTCCTTTGTGTCTGACATGCACAGTCTCATTAACGTATATTTTATATCTTAATATAATTGATCACTTAATTGCATGCCTTTAAAAGTCATACTGTGTTTTTAAGTGCTTTTCTTATGCTTTTAGAAGGATTATAGATTTTGAGAACAATGTCCTCAGGACATTTTCTTGAGGTCTCTGTCTTCACCCTGTTATTTTTTCTTCACTAACATTTTTCTAATTTCATTTCTCTTGCTATGATACGTTATACCAACAAAGAGCAACTTTTTTTTTTTTTTTTGAGAAGGATTTATTTTGGTTTACCCAGGTTATAGTTCATTTTTTTGCAGTGATATCAAGGCAGTACTTTGAAGCACATAATCATATCACATCCACAGCCAAGAGCAGAGAGAAACAATGTATAGGTCTTAGCTAACTTCCTCTGCTCTTACACAGTTCAGGTCCCAAATTAGGGAAGGGTTTCGCCCATTCTCAGGCTGGGTCTTCCTTCATTTAATGAAAAACAGTCATTCGCAGACATGTCCATAGTCCCATCTGATCTAGAAAACCCTTCACTGAGACTCTCTTCCCAGGTGGTTCTAGGTTGTGTCAAATTGATGATTAAAATTAACCATCACAAGCAGTTAGCTTCTGAAAGCCCATTGTGCTTCAGGCCCTGTTACTGACTCTACTTGAATATATTTTCCTTCTTCTGTTCTCTTGAAGTTATTGCAATTTGGTGGTGTAGTTTTCCCTCCTATCCATGTAGAGGCACATATGACTTGCTCTTGCAATCCTAAAAATGTATCTCCCCCTTTCTCTATTGGACTTCTCAGTTTCATTTACCATCCAGACATCCCCTGTTTTTCTCTACCTGCCATATAATAGTCATTTTTCCTTTCTTTCTGGAACTTTGTAATAACATCTGATGATATCTCCATTTGAATATTTCCTCCAGATCATCCATTCAGCATGCATAAAGCTAATCTCATGACAAGGTTCAGTACAGTACTTTTCAACAGAACATTCAGATTGGTGAGAAGAACAGATGTGTGTATCCTCAGGGCATTTTGAAGTTCAAGTGACATCACTGTTCCATAGTCAAGTGGGCAACGGAATAATTTAGATGTGGAACAGGGTTTTAACATGGAGGAGAGAATTATGAAAACAAAGGTTTCATGGCAGAGTAGTTGATGGGAGGCAATGTGAGAAAGTGATGCTGCTGTAAGTAACAGTGCTGCTAAGAGAATAACCCTTGAGTTGGTATAGGTACAGGCATGAAGTTCATCAGACAGCATGCTTGCCTTCACGTCTCATACCCTTTCAACCTTCCTAGTTAGACAATAGAAAGTAATGTGGCCATGGGAATGGACATTAATGGGACCCTGATCAAGCCTTCTGTAAAATGGACTGGACAGACTTCATCATGGGAAGACCTTAGATGTCTTGATTCAGAGAGAAAAGCACATCAGCACTCAGGTTTGTGGTGACCTGTTCTCCCTAAAGGAGGTGAAGTTCAAATACAGACAGCCACACAGGTAGGTATTGGAGACCTCTAAGTGATGTGATCAAACACTGGCATTGAATCAAGACACAGCCTGGCATGATGAAGGTTGTGCTTAAGGGGAAAAGCAATTCGAGCATTTAGGATACTGTCACATACTTGTTCCACTCAGAGCCCTCCATCCCCCACACACTTTCTTACTAGTCTTAGCTTCATATGACCCCTAGTGAGATGTTTAAATGTAGTCATTCTGAGTTTACCGTGAGAGAGAAAGAGGGGGAGGAAGAGAAGAAGAGGGGGAAAAAGAGGAGCAGGAGACAGGGACTAGGACAGAGAGAAGGAGGGAAGGAAAAGAGGGAGAGGGAGAGGGGGACTATGAGAGGTTAATGAGTATTTAAATACACAGTTGTGTTTTCTGTTTGGTCTCACTGGAAAAACAGAGTAAATTATATTTTCCGAAGCACTGACTTGTAGGCTATAATTGGAAATGGGCGTGTAGAGTATGGTTCAGCTGCTGTGGCCCAAGAAACAAAGGAGAAATCAAATACAGGAAAACAGAGGGGCTGCGCCAGGCCTGTGTAGCATGAGAAAGCAAGTGGGGAGCTATAGCAGCAGAGGCAGACAGTTTGTCACCTGGCCTTACTTCTCTTGGGCCAATTCTGCAGGTTCCCTCACATTGCTGGAGTCCTCGGTTTTCAGGAGAAAATTAAAACAATGTAACGATGCTTCCCATGTATTACCCAGACTTAGTGAGATGCTGTTGAGGAGAGAGGCTGCAGGGTGTCAGAACAAAATAGGTACTGGATGGATACTTGTCCTCAATAGCACCTTCATTCAACCCTCCGTCTCCTTTCTTTTTTGAATGTCTCTGCTGTTTCTAGAAAAGGTCTTAATGAGATGGTATCTTTTACTCATTTGTAATTGTATGCTGCTTAGATCTTAGTTTTGTTAACTCACTTTCCTTCCATTTACATTAGCTCAATGAATGCATTGAAAAACCGAGACTAACTCTGACCCAGCACATGCCCTCCAAGAGCTTAACCCACACTGAGAGCAACAAAAGCCAGTGAGAAATAGACATCACAATGTGGCTATCTGTCCTGACTGGAAGAGACCTCTTCCACCTCATGGGGTGCTGATGCTGTGCAGAAGAGGTAACTGATTGCTTTCAAGGTCAAAACATGATAAAGAGACCCGAATCTGCTCACTGGGACTTGCTGCCTGCATCCTACCTGCCTGGACTAGACTGTCTCATATCTTCTGCTGTTCAATACCCAGTGACTTGCTATCCTTCAGGTCAACCCCTCATGTGTACTATATCATATTGTGGAGAGATGTGAGGTTGGAATTCTCATCATGAATATTCTCCCATAACCATTAGGAGATGCCTGAGAGTCACCATACCCAACCCCCATCCCTAACTATCTTGCCTGATTTTTTTTTTTTTTAAGAAAAGTTTTCTATAAGAACACGCTAAACTAGCACACCCATATGAAAGCCTTTTCCTTCTTGCTGATCTGGACAGTCTGAAGGAGGCTTCTGAGAACAAAGAACCATCTACATGCTGTCAATATGGCACAAGAATTTTCTCCTTTCTGTTGCTGATCTTTATTTCCAATATTCATACTCTGTCAATCATTCTTGAAACAAATTCCAAGTTCGTTCTTTATCTCAACCATTCTCATAATGCCCAAATTATCTCAGGCACTTTACTAATTAAACATCCAGGAATTTGCCTTGTTATTAATTTCAGTTCTACTACCTCTAAAGCATGACGGCAATCATTCTTAATTTCTTACCCTCAGCTACCAACCTTTTACACTATTGCTCGTCCACTTATGAACTCCGAGATTGTTTTCTCCGCACTTACCCATCCTGATGCCAATTTTGCTTTTCTAAAAGAGCCAATGAGTAGTAAATTTTTGGGATGTTTTAAAGTCTAAACTCAGATCCTACCGTTCATAAGCTGCCCCTCTACATGGAAAACCTCATTGTGATGCTTAACTCCTACTAATTGACTAGGTCATAGGGAACCCAAACTTTTAACCAAATGTTATCCTTGGTTTATCTACAGCAACAGTTCTCAACCTATGTGGATTGTAACCTTCACAGGGGTCACATATCAGATATCCCACATACGAGGTGATTTACATTACAATCCATAACAGTAGTAAAAGAGTAGTTATGAAGTTGCAAGAAAATAATTTTATGTAGGAACACTCCTCCATTGCTGGTGGGATTGCAAGCTTGTTCAACCACTCTGGAAATCAGTCTGGCGGTTCCTCAGAAAATTAGACATAGTACTA
>NC_034606.1:32844812-32847581 GCF_900095145.1 Mus pahari
AAAAAAAAAAAGAAAAGAAAATAATTTTATGGATGGAGGTCAGTATACCATGAGGTACTCTCTTGAAGGGTCACCGCATTAGCAAGGTTTAGAACCACAGACACATGGGGATGGTTTGGGATGAAAAAATACATTTGAGATGGTGGGTTGCTGTGGAGATCTCTCTCCCCCATGTAGGGGTGCCTTGTTCAGTCAGTTTATGTCCTAAGAGAACAAAAACAGAACTCCTGTGAGCAAGTGCAATTTACTCCTGCTGGATAGCCTTGATCTAGGGCACTGGTCTTTCCTGCTTTTGCACATGAAAAGAGATCAACACTGTCCCTGGACCTGCTGGCCTCTACACAGAGCTACACTGTCTACTCTCCCAGACCTGCAGCTGCCTGACTGAAATCCTAAGACTCTTTAGCTCTCAGAGGCACCCAAGAAAACTCCTTATGGCAAATCAGAAATGAATCTCTGTCTCTCTGTCTTTCTCTGTGTCTGTGTGTCTCTCTATGTCACTTTCTGTCTCATTTCTCTCTCCCTCCTTCTCTCCCTTAAACTTTCCCTTAATTTCTGATTCTTATAACACCAATAGATATATCTCCTTTGCTTCTGAGATGGGCAAACATTAAGGTAGCTCCAATACCTTTGTCTTAGTTTTCATGTCCTGGGTATTCCATTCCCTTGCATATGTGACAGTAGCTTATGACCTTCTTTTGAACCAGAGAATACCCGAAGGTGATGGGATGTTAAGCCATGATGACATTATGTTTATACAGCCCACTTTAGTATCTTTATTCACCTAGCATGTATCCCTGCAGATGACCTTGAAACTAAAACCATAGTAAAAAAAATGATTTTTGAGAGAATATACACATGTCATGCCTCCATTACCCCTTACGAATTTATGATAGTATAATGTGCCTCCATGCATATGTGCAGTGTGTACAGATGTATACGTTGAAGTTTTAGAGACTAGCCTAGAGCTCCACCGACATCACTTTCCTCTTGATAGTTTCTAGCTTTGTTCTGGGACTCTAGAAGCTGCATAAGACACCGTCTTTGAAGAAGTATCTGGGGTCAGAGCCTTAGGGAGGACAATACTTCTGGGCCTGCTGGGTATGGCCTACTTTGAGTAGGAAGATCCTACCCATTCTGGTCATTGCTTAGATTATACAGTCCCTGTAACTGTCACAGGGAGATTTTTGTGGTTAATGCAGAAGTGAAGCTTCCATTGTTGCTAACAGATCTGTGTTGTGAGATGCCTTCAGGCATGAGAGACCTGCCTGCACTCCAGAAGAAGTGGGTCTGGAATCACCCTTCACCCAGGGACTCTTCTGCCTGCCTATGGCATTGGTTCCAGCCTATCTCAGGGATCTGGATTCCAACCTGTTTTGTAATGCTCTAAAAATAAGGAACTTAGACTTTTGTCTCTTGGCTAATGCATTCATTTCTTCTCTGCTATGGCTTCTTTATCTGGCAATCTGAGATGGTAGTAGTCCATTTCTAGGTATAAGAACAGTGTAAGTTCTGAGTATAAGAACAGTGTCAATGTCAACCAAAGTTGGTTTTAACTTATGACCACTACCCCATCACTGGATTTCTGCCATGCATTTTGGTGATCATCAGCCTGACCGGCTCCATTACCATCAGTTCTGATTCATTCCTGTTGCTGTGGCAAACCATCCTGACAAAAGAGAATCTTAGGGACAAAGAGGTTTAGTTCAGCTTACAGTGCCAGGTTTACCATCCATCATTGTGGGCAAGGCAGGAACTGCAAGTAATTATTCATATTACATCCACAGACAAGAGCAGAAAACTAGTGCAGCACAGGGTCGCTGGCTCGCTGGCTTGCTTGTACTAGGCTCAATTTCTCCACTCTTACAAAGCTCAGAAACTCCTTCTGAGGGAATAGAGCCTCCAACAGTGGACTGGGTCTTCCCATATCAATTAACTTAACCATGACAACCACATATGCTTAATGATCAACCGGACTTGGATCATCCTTTTTTGAGACTCCTCAGGTGGTTCTCGATTTTGTCAAGCTGACAAAGTTAACCACAGATCTGCATGCTCCTGCGTTGTGTCTTCCTAGCACTTGGCGATTCTGGCTTCATCTTCAAGTCAGTTTTGATAACGTGCCTCCTTTGCTCAAAGCACACTCCATATTGCCACAGAGATCCATGCACTTTTCACTAATGCATGATGAAGAGTCTCAAAAGGCCTGGAACAGATGCTGATTATATATGCACATCCCAGGGACTGGCACTATTAGGAAGTGTGGCCCTGTTGGAGTAGGTGTAGCACTGTGGGTGTGAGCTTTAAGACCCCCATCCAAACTGCCTGGAAGCCAGTCTTCCACTAGCAGCTTTCAGATGAAGATGTAGAACTCTCAGCTGTACTGTACCTGCCTGGATGCTGTCTCGATTTCTGCCTTGATGATAATGGACTGAACCTCTCTGAATCTGTAAGCCAGCCCCAATTAAATGTTGTCCTTATAAGAGTTGCCTTGATCATGGTGTCTGTTTTCAGCAGTAAAACTCTAACTAAGATAGATGCCCTGAGCAGAGATGCTGGACTGACCCTTAGTTGCTGTCTTAGTCAGGGTTTCTATTCCTGGACAAAACATCATGAACAAGAAGCAAGTTCCGGAGGAAAGGGTTTATTCGGCTTACACTTCCATACTGCTGTTCATCACCAAGGAAGTCAGGACTAGAACTGAAGCAGGTCAGGAAGCAGGAGCTGATGCAGAGGCCATGGAGGGATGTTCTTTACTGGCTTGCTTCC
>NC_034606.1:32847751-32857475 GCF_900095145.1 Mus pahari
TACAGCTGGATCTCATGGAGGCATTTTCACAAGTGAAGCTCCTTTCTCTGTGATAACTCCAGCCTGTGTCAAGTTGACACAAAACTAGCCAGTACACCTACCATCCTCTACCATGTCCTCTTTCTAATGTCTAATGAAGCCTTGTTAGAGGAAGAATCATTTTAAGTTTGTCTGCCTTCCTTCCTTCCTTCCTTCCTTCCTTCCTTCCTTCCTTCTCCCTACCCCCATGTATTAGCCAATGTTAGTTTACAACAGTCTACTGAAGTGGGTTCTACTGTTTTCATTCAGAGAAATACAATCTCTTTACACTCTTCTGAGGTTTTAAATCATTAACAGTGATTGACAACATGTCTGGTATATGTATGCATATATGCACACATATATTATATATACATTATGTGTGTATACATGTAATTTGTGTGTCTTTACCTCTTTCTGGCTCATATATATATATATATATATATATATATATATATATATATATATGATATCTTTTATGTATGTATGCATGTATGTATGCTTCTAGATATGAATATGACATCATGCAATAGTATCCATGGAGAACTGCTTCTAAGACTCATAAGAAAATTACCTCTAGATTGATAATGATACCTAAAAGCATGTAAGTAATTTGTAAATAGTTGTGCAATGAAATTTACAGAATAACAAGAAGAAATTCCTGTATCTGTTCCATATAAATGCAAGGATTTAGATATTTTAATGATTGGTTAATTGAACCCATGGATACAGAGGGATGATTGTACATAAAATGAGTATGTATATATTATCCATGTATAGTTTGGTAAAACAAAAGTGGTTAGTTTGAAATAATAGGTTTAGGGGGAGGTTTTATTTCTGAGTCATAGTTTTTGTCATATTTTTCTACATTTGCAATTTTTATGTCATCTAGCTATCATCCACCATCTCTGTCTGTCTGCCTCTCTGTCTCTGTCTCTGTCTCTGTCTCTGTCTCTGTCTGTCTCTGTCTCTGTCTCTGTCTCTGTCTCTGTCTCTCTCTCTCTCTCTCTCTCTCTCTGTATGTGTATGATATATGCAGAGCATAAACTCCCTTTGATACTGAAACAACTGACTTGCATGTTAGAGCCATAGAGAGATAAAAGACACACAAAGTCTAAGAGGACAGTCCTCGTTATGTGAAGAAATTTAAAGAAACAACATCTCACTGAACTATGTCATATATTTCACTGAGGCATAGCACTGGGTTTTCAGGCCAAAACAGCACCTTAGTTCCTCAGACCCAAGGCCATTGACATCAGTGTTGCAGATCCTGCTTGTACCGATCAATTTCCTTGCTATGTTTTGCTGTGGATAGCACCCTTGGGATTAATTATTTCCTATTGATCTTATTATGCACCAGTAAGTTTTCTCCACTTACCCTTAGAATGACCTGTCTCATTTCCCCTCCTTCTAAAGACACTCTGGTGGGGCACACACATCTTAATATTGTAGGTTTTCCACTCTGTTTATATATCAAATGTAACCGGGGACCCTTTCAAGATTAAACGTGATATAACCTTACCTTGAGGGTTTATGTTTTGAGTTGCCTGAAGGTGAGTTTTACCTTCTTAAGCCTGGGAGTTTTAAATATAGATCTGTGCTTTAAACAACCACCTTAGCCATAATTATCCTTAAATTGGCCCAATGAGGAAGAAATTGACTTTGTTCCCATGCAGTAGCATCTGGACAGCTGCCAATAGCCAGAGGTCAGGACACCTACAGATGCCCAGGACCTGCAAAGCTTCCTGCTTTGTTCCCCCTTCCCTCCCAAGTCTTGCTATATGTTAGCAAATCCTGCTTTAGAAAGCCCTAGATGTGGAATGCCACCATCCAGGCAAGTACAAACCATCTAGGGCCTACAGAACATACTAGAAACATGTTGATATGACAAATTATCAATTATTTGGAGGTAGTCCTCACATTACTCTGGAGCCTGCCCTGTCTCACCATCCTTTTGTATGTCCTGTTTTACCATTCCTTCAAGTCAGCATCTTCCTCCTCTCCCTCTTCTATTATCATCATTATTATTATTATTATTATTATTATTATTATTAATGTTTTCCCTCTTGGTTCTTTCTTCCTAGGGAACAAGTTGTCCATAGCCATCTTCCCATATTTTAAAGTTCATTTATAGATTTGGAATAATCAATCTGATTTTCATTTTTTTGAGTCCAGTTGTCCATATCAGACCCTTTGGAGTAAGGGGTTGTTGTCAGCAGACAGCTTACTGATGGATAGTTCTGGGGGAATTTTTGACTCTAGGGAAAATTATATCAAGTGATTGGTTGAAACTGGGATGGGAGGAAGGACTGTTTTTTAACACTAATAAATATTTGCAAATCTCTGCTCTCTTGTTGCTGTAGGACCCTACAGCTCTGCCAACCTATGACACTACATAATGAGACTTCAGGAAAGCCAGATTTACCAACTTTTCCTAAACCACGCAGGGGAACAACTAAGGAATGGGTTTAATGTTTAAAATAATAAAAATAGTTTTTTTGCAGTCACTCTGTGATCCTGCTTTTGTTGTTGGTTTGGCTTGCTTTGCTTTGATCACGGTTGAAGAGACTATTTTTTTTTTCTATAATTCTGAAGGATTTCAGCAACTTGTGTTGTCGTGACTCCTGAGAGAGATGAACAATATTATCACCATAGGCAGAGATTGTAGTCTGATGATTAAAATAGGAAGGGCAGAATCATGGAAAGATGTGTGAGGAAGGGCCTCCTGGAGACTTCCTCTAGGCACTGTGAATACAGAGATGGGTTGACAGCACATGTGGGAAGAGAAAGGACAAGACCAGCCAGGACACCAACAAGATCCCTGTAGAGGTGTTCTCATCTCTGTAGTGGACAGAAGGCCTACATGAGACCACACCTCAGTCCACATTTAAGGAGTACCATCACTTCTTCTTCCTAGGGTAAGAAAGACTCTAGACATGTGGTAGACCACTCTCTCACAGCCAGTGAATTACCCACTAGAATAAAACAGGATTCTCTGAAGAACTATAACAAAATCTGAACCCTTGAAATGACAGGATGAGTACTACCCAGAATACATTGAACACTAACAGGAAGACATCAAGCAAGAAAATATAATCTGTTAACAAGAATAGACAATTACTATTGATGGTGCAATGACCCAGATCATTAGAATCACTACACAAAAACTTTAGAACAGATTTCCTAAATTTATTCAAGCATGCTAGAACAGCCGTGGTATTTTAAAAGAGAAGCAGACATGGTAAGAGATAAAAAGAACCAAATAAAAAGTCTAGAATGACAAAACCCAATATTAGAGATAAAATATTATCCAATAGGATTTGCAAGCAATTACAGACAATGGGAGAACCACCAAACCTACCTACAACAGTAGAAACTTACCACTTGGAAACACTGACTAGAAGTACAGTATTCTGTGTTTTTATCTAGAATTCTCTCTGCCATACTAACACACCACCCTTAGTAATCAGAATAATGTTTCCAATCATAGTCTAGTACCATACTATTAATTCCAGTTTATGCTAGGTTTTTTCAATGTAATTCTCTGACCCCATTCCCTAATGTTGAGGAAATTGGCTCCCATTATCTTTATTACATAACTGATTCTTGATGCTTCCTAGTCTCTCTCTCTCTCTCTCTCTCTCTCTCTCTCTCTCTCTCTCTCTCTCTCTCNCTCTCTCTCTCTCTCTCTCTCTCTCTCTCTCTCTCTCTCTCTCTCTCACACACACACACACACACACACACACACACACACACACACACACATCTATAAGCCCTGCCTTGTGCTCATCTTGTTCTCCTCTGGTTCTCATACCTGAGACAGATCACTGGGCTTTGAGGGTACTGTCTCCTATCAGCTCTGCCTTAGGAACCCCAGTGAATCTTCTATGACCTCTGCAACATTCGACAGTTGAATCCTTTAGACCTATAGCACACACCAGCCTCCTTATAACTGCTATTTCTTCCGTGCGCGATACTCTGCTGGCCATGGATGTTAGACTAATTCCTCTCTTTTTCTTAAGCTTAAACATTTCCTGATTTGGGAATCCTTCTCCTATGTGACAGGGGGGCTACAACATCTATCTTTTCATTGGTTTTGAATATCCTTTCACTCCCCTAGTAGATTTGGACTCCAGTGTATCCTGTTCTGTCCAGTGAATTTTAATTTTCAGAATTTGCACCTTCAATATCTAAGGCACTGAAGATGTGTGGTGGGGAGTCCACTTCGGTGCATATCTGTTACAGCAGCACCAAAGATGTGAGGAAGGGGTGGTAGAAGAAATGGTGGAAATTGAAGCCAAGATGAGCATCAAACATGGTGCAGGTACCTACAGAGCATATTCATTCTCTCTCTCTCTCTCTCTCTCTCTCTCTCTCTCTCTCTCTCTCTCTCATTTTCAGTTCCACCACAATGTGGTTAGACTCCCACCTGTGTCCTTGTTACTGTAGGACACTTGAGCATTCATGATCACTTGCTTTTCAGGTGTGTGCCAATTGCTGCTGCTCACAGTGCAGCCTTTGTCCTTTCAGACAACTTGGGAATAGTTCAGCTTTCACAGCTAAATGAACATATGAACCTTTGCAATCCATAAAATAAATAGCATGAAAATCTATCCCATCAGATTTGGCAGCCTCACAAAACTTCCCTGACCCTTCTCATGACTCTTGGATTCTCACTTCTAGTTTGGGACAGAGAGTAGGAGGCTCTGATGTAGTTAATACTCATGAGAACCCCTAAAATCTTAGAAAGGCTATCCAAGAAGAAAACTTCTATGAAAAAAGGAAAAGTGAAAGGGGAGCTGTTCCTGTCCTCTGAACTTGATGTACATGGGATACTTGGTTGGGTATAACATAGAATGAGTCTGCATTTCTCTATGGCACAAACTAAAGATGCTGGATCATAGGATCCAGAAGTGTGGGATCCAGGAGTCTCTGAAACACTAGAGTGAATTTCTCTTTTCTTAACTCTACCACACCACCAGGAAACTGCCCTAGAACTTTCAGGGGTCCTGCAAGAGCTTCCTATTTACCCTTCCAGCTGAAATAACTGTCCATTTTGAGTAAGTTTTCTTTTTTGTGTCAGCTGGCTGATGATCCTTTGGCCCAATATTGAGACTTTCTACAGCGGCCCACTTGAGAGTTCTAGCCCAACCTCAGCCATCAGTTTGGAGACAAGAGCAAGTCAGCTACAGGTTACTCTGAGCATGAAAACTGATATAAGCATTTGAGATGATTTACTGCTTGGAAATTTGCTGTTGTAATTGTCATGATTATAGTATAATGTTTCGTTGGTTAGTATTAAAGTGGATTTGGGTAGTTTGGATAGCTAAACATTATAAAAAAATTTGCCCAATATCTGGAGAGCCTTTTGATAGATCAAAAAAGAAGTTGGGGCCCACTGAGTCCTCTGGGACACTGCCAGCTGCCCTGAGCCACCTGCTATCCCTGGCAGACCCAGATTATCCTGCCACCTCTCAGCCCACCTTCATCAGACCTTCTAATCCAGGAGCACATAGGTTAGATTACCTTTTGGCACCCATCTTCCCTGTCCTCTGGTAGCAACTCCAACTACCCTGACCCCCCTGTTATTCTCTCCAGACCTCAATTATCTTGCAGCCCCTCAACCTACCTTTAGCAGACCTGTTGATACATGATCATACAGCCCAAGGATACCCATCAGAGGCCTGCCACACCAGAAAATTAAGAAATTCCTTAGAGAAATACAGGAAAATACAATCAAACAGGTAGAAGCCTTTACAGAGGAAAAAAATAAATCCCTTAAATAAATACAGAAAAATGCAATTGAAAGAAAGTAATAAAACTGTTCAAATCTTAAAATTGAAATAACAGCAATACAAAAAACACAAACTGAAAGAATCCTGTAGATGGAAACCTAGAAAAGAAAACAGGAAAACCAGACATAAGCATTACCAACAGAATATAAAAGATAGAGGAGAGAATGTCAGACATAGAAGATACAATAGAAGAAATTATGACATTAGTCAAAGAAAGTATGAAATATAAAAAATTCCTGACACAAAACATACAGAAAATTTAGAATACCATAAGAACACCTAACCTAAGAATAATAGGATTAGACGATGGTAAACAGTCACAGCTAAAAGGACCAGAAAATGTTGTCAACAAAAACATAGAAGAAAACTTTTTGATCTAGAAGAAAGAGATGCCTATAAACATAAAAGAACCTTATAGAACACCAATTAGACTGGACCAGAAAAAACAGATACACTAAATCTAATAAAACAGAAAGTGGGGAATAGCCTTGAACTCATTAGTATAGAAGACAACTTCCTTAACAAAACACTAATGGCTCAGGCTGTATGATCAAAAATTGATAAATGAGACCTCATGAAATTGAAAAGCTCCTGTAAGGCAAAGGACACTGTCATTAAGACAAAACAGCAGTCTACAGATTGAGAAAGAATCTTTACCAACCCTATATCTGACAGAGCTAATATCCAAAATTAATAAAGAACTTAAGAAGACACCAACAACCCAAATATCCCAATTTTTAAAACTGGGGTAGAGAGCCAAACAGAAAATTCTCAACAGAGCAATCTCAAATGGCCAAGAAGCACTTAAAGAAATGTTCAACATCCTTAGTTATCAGGGAAATGCAAATCCTAACGACCCCGAGATTCCACCTCATACCAGTCAGAATGGATTAAGATCAAAAACTCAAGAGACAGCATATGATGGTGAGGATGTGGAGAAAGAGGAACACTCCTCCATTGCTGGTGGGATTGCAAATTTGTATAACTACTCTGGAAATCAATTTGGCAGTTCTTCAGATAATTGTAAATAATTTTACCTGAAGACCCAACTATACCACTCGTGGGTATATAGTCAAAAGATTCTCCACCATACCACAAGGACACATGCTCCACTATGTTCACAGCAGCTTTATTTGTAATAGCCAGAAGCTGGAAACAACCAGATGTCCTTTAGCCAAAGAATGGATACAGAAAATATGATTAATTTACACAATAGAATACTATTTGATTATTAAAACCAAGGACATCATGAATTTTGCAGGCAAGGGGATAGAACAAAAAAATAATCCTGAATGAGCTAACCCCAAGCCAAAAGGATATGCATGGTATGTACTCACTAGCAAGTGGATATTAGCCATAAAATAAAGGATGCCTATCTACACTCCACAGACCCAAGGAAGACAAACAAATAGGAAGGCCCAGTCGAGGATACATGAATCTCACCTAGAAATGAATAAAATAATCATACAAGGTAGATGGAGGGGTGAACTGGGTGGGAGAGGGGATGGAAAGGTGAATGGGGGATACCAGGAGCAGGTTTGGGAAGAGACAGGGGACATGGCAGGATGGTCATGAGAACAAATGGAAATCTGAAGCTGGTGGGTGTTGGTGTGGCATCTAGAGGATGCATCAGAAACCAGTGTAGGGGAACTTCCCAGCAATGCAAAGATGGAACCTGAAGAGGCCACTTCTTGTAGCCAGACAGGAATCCCAGTGGAGTAAATAGGGACACCAACACACCTACAAAACATTTGACCACAAATTTATCCAGCTTATAGGAAATGCAGGGATGGGAGATGGAGCAGAGGCTGAGGGAATGGTCAAGCAATATCTGGCCCAACTTGAGACCCATCCCATGGGCAAGCATCAATAACTGACACTATAAATGACATTTTGTTATGCTTGCAGACAGGAGCTTAGCATGGTTGTCCTCTAAGAGGCTTCATTCAGCAGCTGACTCAGACAGATATAGAGATCCACACCCAAACATTGGGTGGAGCTTTGGGACTCTTATGGAAGACTTGGGGGAAAGATTGCAGGCCCAGAAGGAGATAGTAAGTTTACAGGAAGACCAACAAAATCAACTAACCTGGATCTTTGGAGGCTCAGAGACTAAATGACCAACCAAAGAGCATACACAGGCTGGACCTAGGCCCACTAAACATATGTAGTAGATCTGCAGTTGGTCTTCATCCAGGTCTCAAACAACTAGAGCAGCAGCTATCCCCCAAACTCTTGTCTGTCTGTGAAATACATTTCCCTAACTTGCCTGTCTTGTCTGGCCTCAGTGGGAGAAGCACCTACCCCTTCAGAGACTTGATGTGCCAGGGTCAGGGGATATCCAGGAAGGGCCTCCACTCTCTCAGAGAAGGGGGAGGGTGGATTGGGGGAGGGACTCAGAGAGGGAGGGATTGTGAAGGGGGACAGTGATCTGTATATAAAATGGAAAAATTGAAAGAAGTTGGAATGATCACAGTGGTGGTTAGATCCGCCGTAACAACCTATTGATTTATGACAAGTAGCAGCACCATGTGTATTAAGGCAAGCCAGTCTTGGAGACTGGTGGAGACTAAAGCATTTGAAGGATTCTCCTGGGCTGAGGAAAAACTGACAAGAAGGTGAGGAGTTTCCTCAGGATGCATATCTAGGGGAGGCAGAGGCCCAAGTGAAATGTTAACACAGAGCTTCTTAGCTGTCAGACAAACACTGTTCATGTAATATCTTCTGCTCGGAGTCCCCTAGGATGGACACCTTCCAGTTTATACAAATTAATCCTGTACTCACTTTTCAAGCCAATCTCTGCACATATACTTCATGGCTTCTTTAAAAAGCTAGCTTATCATTAATTTTCTTACTTAAAGTAGAGTTTAAATGCACCCAGAAGCAATTTATTACAATCCTGGCTTATATTCTGGGGTGGGTCCTATTTCATGTTACCTTTGATACAAAGCACTCTGCAACTGAAAGTTATTTCTTTCTTTCTTTCTTTCTTTCTTTCTTTCTTTCTTTCTTTCTTTCTTTCTATCTATCTATCTATCTATCTATCTATCTATCTATCTATACACACACACACACACACGTGTGTGTGTGTGTATGTATGTATATAAACTATTGATCTAAAGAAAAAATAAAATGTTGAGAAGCAAGTTGGAGGTGGAATTCATTTGGATGAGTATATGCTGAGGAGGGGTGGAATGGCATTAGATGAGCAAGAGAAAAGTAGATTCTTCCATTTGTGTGTGTGTGTGTGTGTGTGTGTGTGTGTGCACATTGCATGCAAGGCAATGTGTGTGTGTGTACATGTGTACACATGGTGTTAGTATTAGATATCATCTCCTATTACTCTCTGCTGTGTTGCTATAAGACAAGATCTCTGCTGAACCAAAAGCTCACCATTTTGGCCAGCAAAATCCCAGGGTCTACATGTCTCTATCTCCACTTCTGGGATTATATACACAGGAAGTCATACTCAACTTCTTGAATGGGTATTTGGTATTCAAATTCAGATCCCTATTTTCACAGAAAGAGTTCTCATCCTCTGGTCTATCTCCCCAGTCCCCCCTCCTAGTATTGTCTAAGAACCTAATTTGTAAATGTGACACCTGCAGAAAGAGTGCCACAGATGGGCCTCACTTTGGGTCCCTGATCTGTGTGGAACTGGGTCTCTTGGTTGCAGGTAAGTGAGGATTCGGTGAATGAGTGACAGACAGTCTACATGAGAGAGGGTGTAAAACTGAATGCATTCTCATAAAGTGAACACCAGTGTTATAAAGTACAGAGAACAAAGGGGTAGGATGTCACAGCAGTCAAAGTACATTGAAGTTACTTGACACAAAACAGAGGAATGACTTCAAAGGGACTTACAGGAGCCAGGTAATGTTTACAGTTAAGATAAAGCAGTTCTGCCTAGG
>NC_034606.1:32857615-32891749 GCF_900095145.1 Mus pahari
AAAATTCAATCTTTAGAGGCATTAATAATACTGAGAGAGAACATACACCATACTAACATGTGGATAGGGTTTGTGTATATAGATTATTGGAAATGCCAGGACTCCAGGAGGCTGAATCTCCTTGAGATGCTTTTCCTCAGGATTCATTCAGGTTTTCAGGCCTGTTGTGAGCCACCACTGAAGTAGGCATGGCAAAAGAGGACATTTTGATGTTCCCTGGGGCTACCAGCAGGCCTTTCTGTATCACCCTTTTCTTCCTCATGTTTCTGTCAAGTGTTTTTGTCTCAGTTATGAGAAAAATAAGAAAACAGCCTGGCATGTTTTGCCAGGCTTGGTGGTACAGGCCTTTATTACCAGTACTAGGAGGCAGAGACAGGTAGATTTCTGTGAGTTCGAGGCCAGCCTGGTCTATATAGTAAGTTTCAGGACAGCTGAAGCTACATAGTAAGACCCCATCTCAGAAACAAGGAAACCACCCCCCCCCGATAAAACAAAATAGCCTCATATGTTAAAAAATGAGAGATGAATAAAATTTGTCCGTGAGACTCTAATTGTTTTTGTTTGTTTAAAGACTCAGAGTAATGCTTTTAAAAATCACCCTATTATATAACCTGCATTAGAACTACAATTTATATGCATCCCAATTATATGTGGAAACATATATAAAACATCACTAACTACAGTAATATAGCAGTAATATTTCCCGTTACCATGGCATACAATGTTCTCCCTTTCTGTTTTCCCTTCTCCTTTGCTCTCTTCCTCCAGATCTCTCGTTCCACACTTTTCCTATATTATTTTAAATGATCTGGAGACTAAACCCTAACGTGACTTTAAGTCATCCGCTTTGGGAATAGCCTGGGAGGCAGTAGCTAGAGAATCTATTTCAAAGCTGAATTCATTCTGTGGATGACCATAGACTGAAACCATGTCAAAGCCACACACTGATGAAGGGGACAGGTAGAGATTACGGAATTCATTGACCCCCTATCTAAGCTCTCAAAGCGGTGTAATTGGACAGGGAGAGGAGGAACAGCATAGCTTACCTCGGGAGAAAGCCTTTGTGCTCAAGGGAAGAGGTGGCTTAAGACAGTAGAGTAGGATCTAGCCCAGCACAAAGGGTCTTGTTTGAGATGCTTATAGAGGGATACTTGAGCCCACTGAAAACTGGGCTCTTGTAGTTCCATTATAACATTAGGAGTTGTGTTTTTAGGGTAAGTGGGAAGATGCAAGTCAGTGGGTAGGATCTTCAGGCAGGCTGTGTTTATTTTAAATTTCCATTCCCTGCCTCTTTAAAAAGAGTTACGGACGTACCTTCTTATGTACAGCAAGCTGTCATGTTGATTAGTTCAAGCTATAAATCATACAAGGAACAGTTTCCTCGGTAGTGTTTTCTGTCTATTCCTCCTTTGCAAGGAGAACAATCAAAGCTCCATTGTAAGAGATTTTTTGTTTTCCCTATTCCATGGCAAGAATTCACTTTCATCCCCAGAGAGTGATAATTAGGTCTGTGATGAGCCTGAATAAATAAATTCTCTGATCTAGCCTTAAATTCAAGCAGCTTCATATTCTGCTATTTATCTCTTAGTGAGTCTTTAGAATTTTATTTTTAAAACTTGATTTATGCGTCTCTCATGTGTGTTCATGGAGACCAGATGGATCCCCTGGAGTTGCAGGCAGTTGTGAGCTTCCTGACACGGGTTCTTGGACCTGAACTCTGATCCTCTGAGAAATCAGCAAGTACTCTTAACCTCTAACCCTTCTCCAGTGACTCTTTATTTATAGTCCCACTCCACAGGCCTTTTTGTCATACCATTTCATCCATCAGCCTTTGTCTAGAAAGCATTGCATCCTCTTGCCATTTCTTCAGTATTCATTTATTTGGAGATACATATATACAATACAGGCCATACAATTAATATGAAAATATTTCTTATATTCAAAGGACTGGAAGTTTTGTTGGACCTTACAACAGAGTTAATAGTATACCTTGAGTCACTTAAGACCTAAAACTGCTATCCTACTGTGTTCTCAGCCTGTATGTTTAACCTGCCTTTAAGAGAACAATAACACAACTAGTCTTATTTGCCTTGGATTTTCCAAGTAGTCAGCTTTTGCAGCCTAAGCTACCAGCTACCAGATAGTTATAAGTCAGAAGATATATACATTTGCATGCCCCTGATCTAGGGGACACCTGACCCAGTAAGTGATGTGTATGTGCTTGTGTGTATGTTGTAATAATTAAAATTTGAAAACAGCAAACAGATCAAAACTGGCCTTATAAAACAAATATTGATAAATATTGAAAGTAGTGTGATGTAGTAGTCTCTCTGTAGTGATGTTTTCAGTATTGTTTGTTATCTGGGTTAGTTAGGGTCTGCTGGTATCAGTAAAGTTTTATCCCCTCTAAAACTCTGTTAAAGATCTCTCTCAAGAATCCCTCATTCCTTCCCATGTAAAGCTGTTCAGTAAATACAGAACAAAGTCCTTTAGAGAAAGATTCCCCAAGCACCATTCAGGTATATATAGATTCAGAATTATTCAACAAACAGTACAGATAGGCTATAAACCATAAGCCACAGACAGATGGGAGACAGGAAGTGAAGAGGATAATTCATATATGGACTTGCACTTCATTGAACTGTGCCAAGAAGTCTTTGATCTCTTTTCTTAGTGTGACACCAATACATGATGGTGTTTCAGAGACTATCCATGTGTTACCAGTGCACATATATACACAAAAATGAATCATTTGCTTTCTTCTTACTAATCTGCCTGCTGTTAGTTTTATGTTACACCTACCAAGGTATCTACATAACCCCTCAAGTGGTGGTGGTGATTATTCTTGGTTGTCAACTTGAGTATAACAGGAATTGAAATACAATTCAAAATGGGGGACACACCAATGTGAGATATGCTTGCTTTGAAGTGGCGAATCCACTTCTAGCCCTGATCTTTGAGGTAGGAAAACACACCTTGGATCCAGGTCTTAAGATCAGAAGACAACATGCCCTTGATCTGGATCTTGAGGCTGGAAGACACCTTTAATCTGGACCATGCTTTCTGCTGGAAGACTATAGGAAGAAGGAAGCTCGGGTTGTTCTGTGCCTGCACAGCTTACTAATGTATCCATTTCTTCACTGAATTTGGAGCCTAGTTCTTCAGGATCCCAACATATACTGAAGACCAGGTGAGACACCCAGCCTTGTGGGACTAAGCCACTACTAGATTCTTGTACTTTTTGTTCATAGCTAGCCATTGTTTGATTAGTTAGACTGCAGCCTATAAGTGACTCCAATAAATTCTGTATGTGTGTGTGTATATATATATATATATATATACACACACATATATGTATATATGCACATATATGTATATATGTACATACATATATGTATATATGTACATATACGTATACACATATATGTATATATGTACATATATGTACATATGTACATATGTACATGTATGTATAATATATATATATATATATATATATATATATATATATATATATATGTATAGGAGAGTGGGGAGAGATTTAATCCATAAAGTCTGTGACTCTAGAGAACTCTAAGATTAGGGTTGAGGGTTCTCCTTCTCCTGGAGTTTTACCTATTGGGTTGTTACATTACCAGAGTACATGTAGAAGTATCAATCAGTTAAGAGATACTTCAATGAATACATTCATACATGCATGCATACATACATACACACACACATATTTATGCCCTCACAACAATTTGATACTTACAACAAGCCTAGGAAGTATGCTTTATTACTACCATGTCCACAGTTTATAGAATGAGAGCATGAAAATGTCTAGCCAGTTGCCCCCAGAAGCCAATCCAGTTTGGTCTCCATATCTTCCTCAAGTGCCCTCATACGTCACTGTCATATTCTGGCTCTTGTTTTCACCGTGCTAGCTGAATATTGAACAGGGAATCAGACTGACTCTCCATTCTTTGTGAACACTCTCTTTGGCATGCAGTGCTGAACAGAAATTAATATAATGTAAGCTGAGAGATAGAAGACAAACATGACTCCCAGAGACCATCAGAAAATCAAATCCTGCCAGAAACCAATTTAATACACAAGGCAGAGGTTTCTGAGACATTGGAACTAAAATGTTCCATGGACGGGGGAAGTTTGAAAACAATAAGGCTAAAAATTTAAATAGGCTCTTGCTGTATCAGTGTAGTCAATGCTTGATGAGAAGGTAGTGGCTAGCCTGGGACATTCTCTACAGCCCTTTCTCATCCAGTGTGGCTGCCCATGGAAACTTCACTCTGGGATTTTTGCAGCATAAAATGAGAGAAATGTGGCCACAGGACATGAGAATTGCCATGAGGCTTACAGTAGGGATGGTGATTCAATCATGCTTCCCTGTTAGAAAGATTACTGTGGTTTCCAAGGAGAAGGTAGAAGGCTGAATGTCAGATGGAAAGATGCTATGCAGAAGGATGGTTAGAAGGCAATTAATTTTGAGTTTTTGTAGGGGAAATGATGAACTAGGACAAATTAAAGAAATATGTAGCGGCAAGATGGAATTTTGTGGCTGACTGGTGAAGATGTGGCAAATGAAGGCAGGAAATTCAGAGAGATGTCCTTCAGGTCACCTGCAATAGGTGATAATGTTAGAGGTGATGGGAAGCTTACAGTGAAAAGCTAACAGAAAATTCACTTATAGCATCTTGGCAGGAGGTGTTTACAAAAGTAATGAATGGAATAAAGCTAAAAAGAAGGTTAGCCAGCAAATACAGGTGTGGGACCCATCATCCTGCCAGTGGTAAAGTCATACAAGATACCTTCTCATCATCTGGCAAGAGATTATCAGGATCACACTGATGAGCAGAGGACCCTTTATGCGCAAGTAGAGACAAATGAATGCAAGAAGAGGCAAAGGACATTTAGAGTACCTGAGAGAGTTATAGCATAGAGACAAACAGAGACTGGCAAATGGAAAGCCCGTAAGTGTTTATTCCCCAGTTAATATCATTATGGATCTAGGGTCCCAATTTCTCATGGTAGAGAGTTTGTCATTGAGAAAACATGCACATGGAGGGAAGTTTGAACTTGAGGGAAAGCTCTTAACTGAGGTTTTGGTGTCATCTATATAAAGTTATATTAATATTGCTAATGAAATAGCAATAGCATTATGCAATATTATTTGCATATTTTATTCATAGCAATAACATTAACTAGGACATGGTAAGTTCTTTGTTCTTTTCTGTTGAATGAAAGGTGAATGGATGCTTTTAGGAAGAGTACCATAAATGAAACACACACACAAACACACACACACACACATGTGTTGCAATAGTTTCATGTCTAGGCTGGGTCACTAGTAAGGAGAAGAGCTAAAACTTTATTCCTGATTCTAGATTATGATGCACAGTGCTAAGTGTCTAGCAACAAGTTTCTTTGTCACTAGAGACTCCCTGGGACATGATTCCCTTAGAGCTGTAAGGCCCTTAATGCATTCTACTCACTTTTAGCCAGCAGTACACACATTAATTGCTCATCTTCATCATCTGGTTTCCTGACTAATTGCTCAGCACTTTTTGAGCTTCACATTTATATTTCTACATCTCTCACCCAAGAAATATTAGGGGATGCCTTGAGATTTGCATAAAGTCAATCAACACAAATGCTTAGGTAAAGAGAAGATAATCTCTACATGCTGTGATTATGGAGAGAGTGCACTGGTGGGAGGGGAGAGAGTGCAATACGTTCTAGTTTTCCCATGTAATTGTTGGTGTGTGTTATGGGAAGGAAACAGCCATTCACAGCATCATTACAGGGAGGATAACAACGTTTGAGAGCTGCCATTTTCTTGGAAACCATGCGTGTGGATTATGGCCTCTTTTCTAATGTGAATGTTGTCAGAAAGCAGATATGCCACACGGATTCCCTGTGGTTCACGCTCTGGCAATCCTCTGCTCCCTCCTCAGTTGATAAGAGATGAAGGAGTGGACCCTTTCCTGCATTTTTGAGAAAGAGAGGAAAGATTCCATCCCTTTATGACATCTGTCAGCTTGAAAGAGCGATGAATCACAGTGAAATGGCATTTTATATTTAGTAATTCATTTCCCCTTTTGATCAAGGTGACAAATCTTGTGCAAAATAGCTCCCCATGACTCACACCAGCTTTTAAAGATGCTGGTAACAAAGTCTGACGAATCGTTATCAACTGAACTGTAACGGTATACACAATTTATCTCAGCTATTAATAAGATATGAAGTCTTACTCTGCTCCAGAACATAATTATTATTTCTTTTCTTCACATACCTCTCACAACATGGGAGATGTGTTTCACACTTGACAGAGCCCCATGAGCCATGTCAAAGGCAATGCTTCTAGATTTTAGCAGCTGCAGCTGCCTTGGGATTGGATGCATTCTACTTGTAAGACAAAAGTGTGACACACATAAAAATGCACGATAAAATAACTGTTACTATATTAATAATTCATTTATATTAACATGTATACAAAGGAAATTACAGAAGACTGGAGAAATTTACTCATTCAGAAGGTCCTGGATCACCCTATTATAGTTTCCTTGGGCTAGAGTCTAGATTTTGTGTTTAGCTCTTCTGGCTTACTGTTCTAAATCTAAACTCCGTATTTAATCAACTTGTGTTTTTCAACTGACACTCAGGAAACATGTTAGGCTCTAAGGTAGGAAGCTGAATAGGTCTGGTCCTTGGCTCATAAGGAACTTATGAACCTCTGAGAGTGTCAATAATATTAACAATTTTACATAGACTTGTCTGGGAGTGTGAGACCATAAAAAAGAGTCTCAACCATTTTGTACGTGTCTGTTCATAAATCTCATAGAGGGACAGTCATTTGATTTTCAGCATAGCACAGGAATCACATAAAGCAGAGAATCACTACTTGGTGGCCTGAGTTTGAATCTTTTTTTTTTTTTTTTTTTTTTTCGAGACAGGGTTTCTCTGTATTGCCCTGGCTGTCCTGGCACTCACTCTGTAGACCAGGCTGAGTTTGACTCTTAAGTCAGGTTTTTAGCTGCTATGTTTACAAATGTGTCCCTCTGTTTTTGATATGTGATACAGGGGTGACAATGGCTCTCACCTTTTCAATCGTAGTTACAAGACTTAGTGAAACTGTGTGTACAGAACTCTTAGCGGTGGGTTCAAAGGAGAGTCATATTAAAGGTCTGATTCTAAATGAAGAAATGAATGTCAGTGTCAGGCTAGGCACCCAGTCTTTGGTTTGCTCTGACAAGCATGAGCTCCAGAAACAGTTGGACTTGAATTCCAGTTATGAGAGATGTTACCCCCAGCACCCCATGATGGACAAAGAGCCATGTTTTTTTTGTGTTTATGAATACTCGTGTCCTGCCACAATGTGAAATTGGTTTTATTTTTCAGCTGTGTTTCACTGTTGTCCCTGCCTGGCTCCTCCACACCTTATAAGAGCATATGTGTCGTGAGAAATGCATTCACTGACAGATTAAAGACAAAGGAGTTTCACTACCTACCTACGGATCTACTTGTTTTGTGTGAAACACACATTGACAGCCATTAAAGGACCCAGTCTCCTTCACGTCCTTGTTTGTTCGGTATTGGGACTTATGTAGGAAGAGGGAAAGTACATGCATTAGCTAGCTTACTATGATCAAAGCAAGTATAAGAGAAGATCAAGTCGTAAAGAGAAAGGTTCATCTGGGCTCATGGGACTCATGGTCTTAGGAATGTCAGTCCAGGTTCAGTGGACTATCACTGTGAGCCTGTGAGGATGTCTCATGTCATGGATGAAGTGTGGGTAGAACAAAGCAGCAAAATTCAAAGTATAGAGCAAGATTGAGACCTCACAAGTCCGCTCAAGGATATGAAATCCTCCCACAGTCCCACAGAAACATTCAACTACTTCCTAACAGGCACAAGCTGGAGAGCAAGTCTGAACCTTCAGACTCTGGTTACAGTCACGTCAAAGAAGGGTTGAATGAAAAGCTAGCTTCAGAGCATGCATGCTATTAAGACTCTTGAGCTCTACTATAAGCGGAGAGGCTATAGCTGGAAAACTGTTGTCAGGACATAATGTATGAGAGAAAAACCTATTAGTCATTCAATCTTCCAAAATAAGTGTATGGCATGTTTTTTCTTCTTCACTCAGATTGAGTGAATATTGGTAGCTCAAATATAAATGATGTTTTCCTAAACATTTCAATAGACAAATTAAATTTTACTTTTTAAGGTCTTACTTGCTCCAAAAGACAGACAGAGAGAGAGAGAGAGAGAGAGAGAGAGAGAGAGAGAGAGAGAGAGAGAGAGAGTGAGTCTCCACATATCCTTTGGTATGAACTGAGTCTAACTGGTGTCCCAGTATGGTCAGGTTGCTGTGTAAAGTCAGCTGAGGAAGCTCAGGACAACTACCAAATGTCATCAGGCTTCTCTGGGATCTTTTAGAAGCTGCACAGACATCCAATTTGCAATGCACAAAAATCAGCCTTTCAGTCTTCTTGCTTTGAGACTTCTTTCTTCCAGACCCTCTCCCATGCCTAACCCTGGAGCATCTGTAATAAGGTCCCTTGACCTCTTCCCCTTCTTGGCTCCTCATTCACTCTCCTTTCCTTGCCTCTCTGACTGGTCCATCTTCTCTTTGCTCTCATTTCTTACACTGGGACTTTCCTTATCTGGTCTAATTAACAGCAAAACCCCTGAGTAACAGATCTGGAAAGTACTGTCCTTTAATTGAGGAAAACATTGAAACAAAGAGTAAAAGCAAGAAGTGTGAGGATTAATAAATCCCTCCATAGCTGTAAAACTCATGTAAGGTATAGTTTGACAATGAGTTCTAACAGCTCAGAGCTACTGTCTCCCCATACACCATCCATCCAAACTGAGGAATCTTCCTATCAAGCAAGGCTGGTAAACCAAATTGCCCCCATGTCCACTTCCAGCTTTGTGCCAGGACCTACTGAGCCCATCATCACAGAAGACTGAAGGCTTGAGATGCAGGTAGCTCTTCCCTGCTGCTGGTGATGAGTAGTAAAGTGCATGTCCTCTGTGGACAAAGAAATATCCACTGATATAAAAGGAATGTTGGGGGAAAAAAGGTTGGAAAACCTAAGATATGGTTTTAGACTCCTCATCAAAAGCCCAGGCTCTTGTCTACTTACTCCCTTTCTGTCTAAACACTTGGTTGATTTTTCAAGTCACCTGATCAGAGACCTATTGACATGTCAAGAAAGCTACTTTAAGGTTCCAGTGACCTAACTCTTTTCTTTACATTTCACATTTCCAACATTGAACATGTAGGAGTAAAAACCAAAAGAACACTGGGGGAAATACTAAGAACAAAGCAGTCCTTAGCCACAGATTCTCCGGGGCCTTTCAAGTTAGAAGCCCTACCAAGGAAGGGTGAGGCTGGTTGTGCTGACCTCACTGTGGCTGCTACAGGCAACTGACATCACTGCTATTGACATTGGAACTTGTCCCAGGCTCTGAGAGGAAGAGGTAGTGGTCTCCACCAAAAAAAAAAAAAAAAAAAAAAAAAAAAAAAAAAAAAATCTGAGTGCTGGAAGTAGCCACAGGCAACAGTTGCCTTTGGAGTAGAATTCTGGAGAAGACACATTCATCTACAAATATAGTCAGATGTAACAGGAATTTTGGGGCAGTAGATCCAGCCATGACAGTCTCAACAAGCTGGATTTGAACACCCATACCAAAATACTAATCAAAGAGAAGAATGATGAAAAGCACAAAAAAGGAGACATAATTACTGTGCTGGAAAGAGAGGCAAAAAAAAAAATCCACAAGCTCATCATGGGTAGTGAGATGAACTTTATATTTAAATAAGGAATGAATTGGAAGAGAGAGCAAAGGATGTATGTAATTACGCAGTCTGAGCCAAGATGCAGTGCATCCTAATGTCCCAGCTATGGTCCCTATAGGTGAACTGATAAATTGGTAATTTGCAAAAGATACCATTGCCCAAGGGGACTAACCTGGTTCCTACAAGCTGATCTGCTCCAAGGCACAGTCTTCTCATAATTGTTCTCATTTTGTGGACGGTCTCTCCTGAAGGATTTGCTGTTCTTGGAGTCCAAGGTGACTGGGGTTTGAGAAAATGACTTGTTTTTGTTCCTCCAGCCTTGGATGAGGGTGGGGTAGACCGGGCAGACAGACCCTCCTCAGTGATCCTCAGTAATAAGAATGCCTATGTGATTTCAAGCAGGAATTACAACTCAGAAGCTCCAGGCAGTCACAGTGTTTGTTAACTTATGAGCCCAAGTGAAGGATCAATTCACATTAGCAAAAGCAGCTTCTAAGTGTATGTTACAGGATTAAGGGTGAGAAGGCATCTGGGCAGAGGGTGCCCAAGGGATCTAGTTCATATAACTTAGAAAAATCCTGCCTTAAGATATAGGAAAGCTGAAGTCAGGCTTGGTGGCACACACCTTTAATCCTAGCACTTGGAATGCATAGGCAGGTGGATCATTGTGATATTTAGTCCAGTTTGGTCTACATAACAAGTTTAATAATAATAATAATAATAATAATAATAATAATAATAATAATAATAATAATAATAATAATAATAATAATTGCCATACAGTGATACATGTCTCAAAAAATTTAGTCTTGGGGTATACAGAGGCATCTATTCGATTATTATTGCAGATAGATCAATGGAGAATGATCTTTCTCATGGAAACAGTCACAATAAAGGCAGAAATGCAGAGACTGACACCATCACCAAAGCTATTGAGTTTGGGAATGTCTGTGGTTGGATTTTCCTTGGGTTCCCACTGGACCTTTCATCTTATTCTCAAGAAATCCTCTGGACACACACTGAATTAGAGCCAGCTGGCAGGCCAGATGGGCTCTGACCCTTCCGAACCGGCATCTCTGTCCTCTGTAGAAATCATGAAGTTGAAGAGTTTAGGAAGGGTCAGAGACTCTATAATAAAGCACAAGAATGCCAAGGGCGTGTCCACACTGGTGAAATCTGACCAAAAACTAGCCAGTAATGTTTCTGGAAGTCAAATCAACGAGCTGGTGCCTGAGATTTCAGAATTGAGGGCATGACTAACAGATATTGGCAGATGTTGGTCCCTGGTTGCACAAGTCCTCAGACACTGAGACAACACAAAGAAGTTGCCAAGTGATGGCTCGGTGGGACCACAGGAGCAGGGGGCTGAAGGCACATTTTTCCAAGGGCCTCTTCAAATTAGTTAATAAGGAAAAAGGGCATCCCTTTACATAGTAGAATGGCTGGGCTGATGGAACTGAGGAGCGAGCTCCCTGTCCTGTGCCGACAACCAAGCACAAGGGTACTGGCCTCAGCAAAGACATGTATGTACACAAACCACACAAGCTGGACAAGCCACGCAAGCCACAGAAATGGCACACACCAACCTCTTTCTCTCTGTGTAAAGGAGGAGGCATCTTGGTTTTGTTCTATGCCCATCTCTTCTCACCACTGTCTACTGTGTATCACAATGAGTTTATTATGAATTCTGTAAGTTAATAGACTATAGATAACATTCCTCTTGTGAACTAGGGGGAAAGGGTGGGGTAGGGTGGTGTCCAGCCAGGAAAGGTAGGTGTCAACTGAGGGAGGTAACCAGAAGCATTTCCCATTGTCTCTATGGGTACAAAATGGGTCTATTCCATGAATGTAAAAGACAGTTCCCTTTGTAAAAGAAGACACATTTGGTATTTATGGAGAAGAACTACCCAGAAGCATATAGGAAGGCCAAGAGGTGTACTGCGTTCTCTTCTATTTCCTTTTTTTATGTGTACTTTTCCACTTCCTGGTTCCATCTACTCACTCTGAGGCTTTCCATAAGAGTCTACCTTTATTAGTTACAATGGGTTTCCGTTTTCAATGGCTGTGTAACAGAGAACCCCAAAAGTTTGTAACTTAAAACAGTTAATCATTTATTTCATCTCATCATTGGTGTCTTTCTGGATCCAACTTCCCATTACTGCTGTGGTTATGTGGGTACAATCTGCAGAGGCTTGGAGAAAGAGGGTGCCTCCAAGAGAATGAACAGGACCCTGTGAGATCTCTTGAGCCGTGAACCCCAGTATGGCACCATGTCACCATTGCCACATTATGTTCGGCAGATACATCACACTGAGCTCAGGTTCAGTTAGATGATACTGGTTTCTCCTCCCAATGGGAGAAGCACTGTGTACAAATAATGAAGAGAGGAAAATTTTGGCAAACCTTTCTATAGATAATCTCCTACATATTACCCCTTGACTACGAAATGTCATAGCCTGCATGTATGCCTGTGCAAAATGCCTGGAGTTTCCTCTGCCCAGGCCCAGAAAGATTGCACCAAATCCTGGCACCAAGCTGAGGCTTTAAATGCAAAATCTTGTTGCCTAGTGAGGTGTGGATATGGATAATGCATCTTGTTGCAGCAAATATTATGTGGAGGTTTCTACACCACCTTAGATCATTTAGTTCCCAAATTAAAAAAATGCAAAACCTTTATATTTATAATAAGCCTTAAAGCACTAGAGCTGGGAGTTATTAATCCTCTATGCTGTTTTGTCTACTTCCCTGTGAGTAACCACAAGATATCACTTGCCATGTTCTGCCTGGGCCACTCCTACTCCAACAAGCCAGTCCTCATGGCCATGTGCTCATGTCCACCTGTCCCATAGCATATTCTCCTTCTTCATCCTCTTTCTTTCCATTGTCATCTCTGCCTCAGACCCCAAGCCAGGAACCTAAGGCCTGCCTACCTTACTTCTGCCCTACTATGGGCTGTAGGCATCTTTATTAACCAATCACCGATAACTTGGGGGACAAAGTTTATACAGCAAAAGCTGCTATATTCGAGGATCTCCTTATTTTGAGCCAATTAGACCTTGGGATAAAGAATTTAGCATTATGATACATAACAACGGACCAAACCTCAGCAGTGTCTAAAGCTTGATTATTTGAAAGGTGTAGTTCCTAGTGAGCCAGAGGTCCAAGAACTATGGCAAAGCTATTCCACTCATACACCTAGAAAACAATGATGGCACAGGCCCAGAAAACCACATTTGGCAGTGTTTTTCATAAAAGGGCAAAGGGTGTGTATGAATGTCCTTAGCAATCACTAACCAGGCACAGTGACTTGTACCCCTCCTCTGGTGCTTAGTTTATATACATCAATTTATGTTTTACTTATCAATCTGCTGGCTGTCTAGATTCTCTTGGATAACTATGTTCCATAGGCGGCCGTATAATGTGATGGGTAATCTTATCAATTTGACTGGGTTGAGATTTGTCTAAGCAGATGTATTCATGAGACCCTTTACAGAGATAATTGACAGGTGGATAATAACTGAGGGGATCAAACCCACCCTGTATGTGGGCAGCACTATCCAATAGATTGGGGCCCAGGTGGAATAAAAACAAGAGGAATGCAGAATGTCAAGAAGGTGGAAAGTCACCACCTCATAACCGTCATCACCTCTGCCTTTGACTCTCCATATACACCCCTACTGTCACAATACAAGCTACTCTTCTCTACTATCCCTCCCTCCCTGGGTGGACAGAAGCCTGTGAAAGCATGAGCCAAAATAAATCCGTCCAACCTTAAGCTAAATCTTGTCAGATGGTTGGTCACAGCAATGAGTAAAGTAGCTGGTAGACATGATAAACTCCTAGTCAATAATTTAGAATTTTAGTTTTCTTTTTAAAAAAGAAGTATTAAAAATTAAAATCCTCACAAATTGAGAAAGAGGGAGACAAAGATGCTACATTTTTAATACATTTTGTAACACTTTCTAATTTGTTTTTAAATTAAGCAGTTCTTTATTTTCATTTTGTACTTTGTTCTGTAATCAGTTTTTGGGTAATTACCATGTCACTTTCCTTTGGGGGCATGTATTAGACCCAAGATGAGCACAAGACTCAAGCAAATCTCTTTGCAGTACTTAGCACTTAGCTTCTGGAACTGGGATCATTTCCTGTTTATTTTGAGGGTGCAATTGTAGGATTTAGGCTGGTCCTAAATCATTTAACACATGACTTTACTCCCATGTTCTGAACCTCAGGAAAGCAGATAAACATCTGGCACTTCCTGGGTTTTTTTTTTTCTCTTCCATGGCATTATAATTAGCTGTCAAGTCCAAGTTCTTTTACATGGTGGCTTACTGCTTAGATTACGGAAGTAGAAAATAAAAAAGTACTGAATGCTTAGACGTTAAGTCACAAGAATATCCTAGATTTAAGACAAAAATAACTGATATATCACTTAATAATGTGACCAGGGACAAGAAGAATTATGGTGATCCATATCATAGACAGGTGCTTTCATAAGCCATTGACTCCAGGGAAGTTAATCACCATGACGTTCCTTTTGGTTGTGATATGTAGACTCCACATGGACACGACTCTAGAATTATACTCATTCTATAGCATGTAGCCCTGGGCATCTGGAAGTGGGAATATTTCTTTTTTGTTTCTTTAGGATAGAGTTGTAAGACTTAGGCTTGGGTGACTTTACAGTCATTGCTCACTGGGCAGAAAGTGCCCAGTGTCAAGTTAAACAATGAGGAACATAAAATTTGCCATTATCTGGTGAGGACCTGAATTTATACATATGACCAGCCTGAATTTCTGCACCCACTGTGTGAAGCAATATTCTTGCTATGATAAGCCCTCCTTGACATTGGTCATATGGGACTAACTCCTGGCATAGCACACAGACATTGTTTTATGGTATTTTAAGAATGTGGTCCATCCTGTCACTTAAGACAAAACTATAAAAATCACTTTCCCCTTTCCACATCTTTATTCAAACCCTAAATCTAATTCTTCAAAAAAAAAAAAAAATCTTGACTCGATTCTAAGCTAATGCTCAAATTCTTCTACTTTTGTTCATCTCTGTAATTACATCATTACTTCTTCCTTTCTTGTCATTTGTTGTTTTGTTTTTACATACTGGGTATCAAATCTGGAGTCTCCTGAGCGCTAGCCAAGCACTTGAACATCGGGTTACATCCACAGCTCATCTTTCTGTCTATATCAGGAAAAATCTCTCTCTCTCTCTCTCTCTCTCTCTCTCTCTCTCTCTCTCTCTCTCTCTCTCTCAAGAGATTGTACTATTTTTTGTTGTTGTTGTTGCTGGGATTAAAGGCGTGTGCCACCACACCTGGCCAGAAAGAATCTTATCAGGCTCTTATGCCCTTGTTCTCACAGCCTCCTGATTTCATAAGTACAATGATATTAAAATATGATGACGACACTCCATTACATGCCATGCTATGACTTCTTATGACACTGTATTATTATTTCAGGTTAAGACCCAGACAGTTGAACAGCAGCTAGGAACTATCATGTCCTGTGAGGGTCTATATCCGTTTTTGAAAACTGGACTATTCTCAGTACTTGGTCTTCTGCCTGGTCCCTGGGCATTGTCAATTCTCCTCACCTCATCTACAGTTTTCCTCAGACTGGTTTACTTCACCACTCAGGGCCCAGTACAAATGTATATTGTTAAAAAGCCCTGTGTGGAAGTATCCACATCTATCTTCAAGAGTTTTCTTCTATTCATTCATCTGCGACAAGACAGAGATCATCACTGACTGAACTCTCGACACTCTGTCACATCATCTTTCTTTTCAACACAGGGGCTATTTTTATATTATCTATATACTCCTATTAATTAAGTTCTAGACTTCTGGGTGAGATGGAAGAAGTGGGTGCTACCTCTGTATGATCTTGTTAAAGTTCAGTGTAGGAATAGGACACATATCCAAGACAAGAAGGGCGTCAGGAATTCTCGATGACAGTGAAAGAAAACTGACACATACATGGGGGAAAGATGAGTATTAGAACAAAAAGAAGCTAAGCTGGGAACAGTTCCTGTCAAACAAATTTGATGGGAGGAGGAAGCAGAAGCCCTTCCCAGAGGACAAGGCAGAGGAAAAGAGACTGGCAGGCAAGCCCTCTAGACAAAGGCCACAGCTGTCAGGCATCACAGTTGTGAATTTCATTGATATACTGAGTCCTCTGGGGGCAGGGAATCCCATTTTATCATCCTGTATGGTTTGGTGGCAGTTACTTGGAGACAGGGGAAACCAGAGTAATGTATTTTGTGTGACATTAAAGCAAAAGGGAGCATTATTTGGGGGAAAGTAGGAGAGGAATACAGAGGGAGGGGGATGAATTTAAAAACAATACAAAACAAGGCATAATGACATATATACGAGTGTGTGTGTGTGTGTGTGTGTGTGTGTGTGTGTGTATGCACAGGAGTGTAAATGCCACAGCCCATCACTTGTTAAGCTATGGGGTTCAAATGGGAAATATTTCTCACAGGCCTGAGCACCAGCCTCATTGTGGAGAAAGCCCATCGGCACACAGCGGGAAGACCTGTGTCCAGAAGCAAACACACTCTATTTAAGTCTAAAGGCCATGCTCTTTCAGCTGAGACATCACTGTGGAGAGAGGGATATTAGTCACAAGACTGAAACAAAATTGTAATGATTTAAAGGCAGGGGGAAATGTCAAGCATTCTCCTCCCATTCTCTCCTAGGCGCCTGACATTTCTGCCTTCAAAGCAGAAAGACTTCCTAGCTGTGGATAACGAGACTTTACACATGTCCATGTGCCTCTCAGATGTCTCTTTTTATCCTTCTGGTTGTCTCACTTTTTTTTTTCCTTTACAAAGGTACCATTATGTCAAGAGGCATCCTTAAGCACAATTCTCCTGCTCTGTCAACTTCATTCAAATGGCAATTTGATTGAAGTAACTGGAGAAGATAACTTTATCAACTAAGGTGCAAACACTGGATTATCAAGGCAAAAGATAAGAGCTCTAATAAAAATATTAGGCGTTCTGCCTCTGCCTGCTGCAAGCAGGGTGCCATGCTGAGGAGGAAACCATATAAGTGCTCCCTATAGAATGCCTAGTAACAGTCTGTTTTGTCAAAACACTTCTTAGTATATATTCGTCATTGAGCTTGGCAAATATGCAGTGTGGAATGATGCATCCTCTACCAAAATCCAGAAACAAGGAAATCATGAGATCGCATAGCCCCTCGGGCTGCCCTCTGTTTCCCCCTCATTGTTCCACATATGCAAGCCCAGTTTTCTCTCTTACTACTACCACCGTGGGACTTCTTGTGGGTCATTTCTTAGAAGCAGAATTTCAGGAGAGAATTTTTATATAAGTGACTCACTAAATGGTATTTTTCCAAAAGCCATAAAAGGGAAGGGAAGGCAGATGGGGAGAATTCTGGGGCCAGAGAGAAACCAATGTGGAATGTTAGTTCAGAAAACAAAACAAAACAATACAATACACACGACACAACACAACTCAAGCTAAAATGTCAGTTCAAACTCTCTCCTGTCTGGAGGCAGGGAAGTGGGACTTTGAGACTCTGCAGTAGGCAGTCCTGGCTCAAAGCTGCCCCAAATCATAGATGTGGGGTTAAATATCTGATACATTTTTGTAAAGGCAACATTAAAGGGACTCACCCTAGATGTGGCACAGAATTTAAGGTCAGCACGGACCAGACCTTGAGAGTCAGAACTTCCTTATACTTTGTACTCTGAACCCCTCACTCACCTCAGCCTGCTCCAGGACCTTTTGTTATCATTTGTCTATCTGCATCACTGATGCTTATGTACACGAGCACAGCTTAGTAGAGTTCGTCATAATCCTCGTTACCATCAGGTATATGAGTAGGTATAAAAGGAGCTTCAGCAGGCGCTGCCTATAGGTTTTCAAAAGCACATTCCAACAGGCAAGTCTAGAAAGCTGCTGTTATATATAACAAAGAAAAGAGAGACAATGAATTTTAAAGAAAATGGGGCTTGAAAGGAGAGAAGGAAGGAAAGGGGAAAATAATATGATTGTATTATAACCTCAAAAACTAAACAAAAATTAAATTCTGTCAATTTATAAACCTACTAGCAGAACAATGAATTTCATCATTATATATTATTGATATTTTCAGTCATTTAAAATTTAACCATTCTAATCAATGAGTTTAATTTGCATTTCCCTGGCAACTGATAATATTGAACACATTCATAGTTCATTGACCATGGATCCTGTTTTCTGTGCTGCTTTTATTTTTCCAATTGTATTGTCCACTGATTTATACTGTGTGTGTGTGTTTGTGTGTGTGTGTGTGTGTGTGTGTGTGTGTGTGTGTGTGTGTGTACTGCTTCATGAACAGAACTTACTGAAGTATCTTCCTTCACCCTATGTCTTCCTTTTTTTCTTCATCCAAGGTGTTCATGTGGAAAGAGAGGTTACTGATTTCACTACAACTCCAACTCTTCTCCACTCCCTCTGTCATGGACAGGACTTTTATTCGTCATTGTTAAAAATCTAAGTTTTAAATAGGTTCTTAGCCTTGGTGGTTCATGTCCATTACCTCACTATGCAAACTGACAAGGCTTTTCTGTGTCTCCCCCATTGATCTATAGAGTCAATTTATTAATCACCTCTCTTTTTATTGATCCATTTTTAATCTTTATTTGTGTGTGTATGCACACAAGGAATTACCTCTGAGGCCAGCATAGGGCATACCCTCAGGAGCTGCCAGTTCAGGCCGTTGGAGCCATCTGACCTGGATGTTGGGGACTCTTGTCCTCTGTAAGAACAGCAAGGGTTCTGGCCATTGATCCATTCTCCAGTCTCTTAATCACTTCTCTTCACTCATTTGTTTCTACTTCTCACATTGTTGTTTCCATTGTCATTTTCCAGGTCCGGTAGATGCATTAGTGTTGGTTACAGGAGGTTCTATGAATCTTCTTATAGTTTGCTGTGTTTTGTGTGTTTGTTTTTCAGGGAGATCAAGTCAGAACAGATGAAACCAATCCCCATGGGTAGCCTTGACCTCAATATCAGCTTCTAACACAAACAGTCAGTAGGTTATAACTCCCCTGATCTAACCTTCTGGAGAAATAAACCTCACAGACATATTTGTGGGCATACTTTCTGGATCTCAGCCCCAGAACGTTGATAATCAATATGAATCATCTGGAACTTCTGCTGAATAACTTTTTGCCTTTGAACTAGAGTTAGACTTGGTAAAAAAAAAGTTTTAAAATTATATTTGTCATTTTTTATTATGTATATGTGTGTATGTATGTGCACATAAGTAGATGGGTGTCATGGTACAGATGTGTGTCATGGTCATGGATATACAGTGTCTACCTATGGGAATCAGTTCTCAACTTCTATCCTGTGGATCTCAGCATCAAACTCACGTCATCAGGCTTGGCAGCAAGCATCTCTACTGACTGATATATTTCACTAGTCCCATTAAAGAAAATTTTTACAGAGACCTTAAATACAGGCATCAACAGAGGGAGCTTTTCTGTGTGACACAGTTTGGTCCTTCAGTTACCTGACAGACAACTTCCGGTTTGTTACCAGTTTTTGTGGATTGTGCGTTAACTTCTACAAATCATTACATGTAGCCTTTTGTGTGGACATAAGTTTTTAAATCCACAGAATAAACAGTAGGGCTCCTGTTTTTATGGCTCACAGCTGTACTCTACTTAAGCTTTGGAACACATGGACAAACTGTTTGCCAAGGTGCCCATAGCATATTGCTTTCCCAGAGTGTGCTGTATAGTTTTATATCAACTTGACACAAGCTAAAGTCACCTGAGAGGAGGGATCTCAATCAAATGCCTCCATAAGATCAGGCTGTAGGCAAGGCTGTAAGGCACTTTCTCAGTTAGTGATTAATGTAGGAGGACCCAGCATATCGTGGCTGGTACCATCCGTGGCCTAATGGGGTTCTAGGTTTTATAAGAAAGCAGGCTAAGCAAGTCATGAGGAGCAAGCCAATAAGCAGCACCTCCCTCCCTCCGATATCAGCATCAACTCCTGCTTCCAGGTTGCCCTGTTTGAGAGTTCCTGTCCTGACTTCCTTTGATGAGGAACTGTGATGTGGAAGTATAAGCCAAATAAACCCTTTCTTCCCCAGCTTTCTTTTGTTCAAGGTGTTTCATCATAGCAGCAGTAACCCTAAGACACAGAGAAATGTTTAGGATTTCTTATCATTTCACATCCTTTCTACAACTTGTTTTTTGTTTGTGTGTGTGTGTGTGTGCACGCGCGCGTGATTTTTGTGTGTGTGCACTTTTAGTAATTTAATGGCTTTATTGTTTCAGTTTGCCTGACTGTGATAAGCCATAAGGAACCTCCTCTCATACCCTTATCTACCATCAGTGATCTTCTTTAGTGTGGTACTTTTTGAAATATTTAGCTTGTTTGCTTTACAGTGTGTTATTTGTTTTCTTGTCATTATATAGGACTCCTTTACATTTTATGAACATCGTTCCTTTAGCACACTTTTCAATGTGTGTGTGTTGTTCAATGATTCATAAAATGTATATATTTTATAATTATGCTTTAATTTGTTCTTTGAGAATTTCATACATGAATATAATGTATTTCATTCAAAATCACCCTCCAGCTCCTCATGGATCCCCTCATGTGTGCTGCCCAACTTTCTGCCCTCCATTTCTCTCTTCTCCTCTGTTCTCCTCTCCTGTCCTCTCTCCTCTCCTCTCTTCTCCCCTTTCCTCTTCTTTTCTTTTGCTTTCTTTTCTTTTATTTCCTTCTCTTCTCCTCTCCTCTCCTCTCCCCTTCCCCTTCCCCTTCCCCTTCCCCTTCCCCTTCCCTTCTTGTCTTGGCTTATAACTGACAGAGTCTAACTACTCCTGCTCATATACTCAAGAGGGTGATGCTATTCAGTAGATTANGGTTAACCTATAATGGACCANGCCCTTAAAGAAAACTGCCTTTTCCTCTCCCAGAAACTATCAGCTGTCAATACCTACTTTGTTAGGGGCTGGGAGCTCAGGAGCTCCCATCCCCAATCCATACTGGGGTATGGTCTGAATGTTNTNTAGCAGAATGTTTTCTAGCTGGGTTGATCTGCTACAAGTATGTTCTGGTAAACCACCGTTGTTGAGTTCATGAGTCCACCAGTCATTCTCCCCTTCAGCCTCTCTCAGATACCTACCCTCAAACCTTTCTTGTGAGCTATCCTCATACCAATGACCCTTTTAAAAATTATATTTGTTACACACTCATGCTTGCACACACAGCTAAGCATGCACATTCACGTGCATGTGCATGTGTGTTTGCATAAATAAATAACTTGCTACTGTTTGTGTTTGTGTGTTGTTTGTATGTCTATGATTCAGAACTGACCACTCTGCGTGGACAACCAACAAGGGTCTCATTCTTGGGATAGGCTGTTCTCCTCACAGAAGTAAATAGTTATCTGTAGGTATTTGTCTAGGGGTGGGACCTTGGGGAAATATTCTTTTCTGTGTTCACATGTTCATCGATGTTGTCATTGTTCTGCTCTTGTTTGTGCAGCCATTCTAGGGAAGACTATTTCACAGCAGACCCCCTGCTATTCTAGATTTTTACAATATTTCTGCCCCACTAAAAGATTATTTTGAGTGATGTATACCAGACCTAGAAAGACAAATGCTGTTCCTAGCTCCAAATCCTCAGGTAGGAGGTATACAACATGGAGAAACCAGAAAAGTATAAAGGGCATATAAGCATGCTTAGGAGGGAAAGTAGCAGGATTCAGGTGGCATGAAGTAGGAAATAGAATGAGGAGGGTCCTTCAACTAGGGAAAAGGCAAGGAGGTCAATAATGCAGAAGGAGGGACAAGGATACTGATGACACCAAGGTAGTTTGATAAATCCTCAAGGAATCATATCACCTCATCTTTACCTAAAATTATATAGGCATATTTGTATATCTATATACACATGCTTGAACATGTATGTACATACACAGAGAAGTTAAGCCACTGGGCTGATAATGCTCCCCATAAGAACCACAGACTAACTAGAATCCCAGTACCAGGTATGATAAACCCCCCTTTAAAGGTAACCCAAATGACTCTCCAAACAATAGAGATTGTCAGTGTAGCCCTTAGTTGCTTCTCTGGGATTGAGCATGGGCCACTATTACTGAAGATACCACACACTTAGGACACAGGAGTGCGAGGATTGGAACTTGCTCTGACCCCAAAGTCTCTTTTTTTAGTCTAGCCTCCACAGATCAAGAAAATCGTATGCAAGCTGCCAAGGGAGAGAAACAATTGCACAGCCCCCACCCAGCTGCAACACCTTTGAACATGAACAGTTACCAGTGTGGCAAGAATGCAGGAAGTGACACTCACACATTGGTGGTAACCAACAGCTGGGTAATGTGACTTAAGGTCTGCTCAGCAGGAAGAAAATTATGTGTGGCACTGAAAATCTAGGCAGCTTTCTGAGACTCTTTGTATTAACTGCCATGCATCGTACAAAGACACCTTTCTGATGAGAACTGAGACCTGCAGCAACAATGGGTAGTGAGGAACAATTGGAAAAATGTATGATTTCTTATTTCTTATTAAAGTCAATAAGTACAAGCCTTTTTTTCTTTTAATGAATTCAAGTTTATTTTTAATTTCATTGTAACCTGAAAGTTCAATTTTCCCATTTGAAAACAGCTTCTGGTGTTTACCTAAAACTTCATCACCGAAGCCAAGGTCAGACAGGTTCTTTCTGTAAATTCTTTTACAAATTTTATAACTTTTCGTTTTACATTAAGATCTATGATTCATTTGAGTTACTTAGAAGTTTGATTTTAAAGCCCTTCCATTTATAGTATAAATATCATGTAAGGGACAAAGTAGGGGGTCAAGATTAATTTTCTCCACATGTGTTTCAATTGGCAGAGTGTTGCTTCCTAAGAAGATTATTCATTTGTCACTACTCTTCAGTGTCACATCTGTCCCAACAAAGTGTCCTTACATGGCTTTCTATATCTTTAGACTCTGCTCTGGTCCCTCTGTGTGTCTGTCTTTGCTTCCCTGGCCCACCCCCATAGCACTTTAATTGGTTTTGCTTTATAAAAAGCTCTTATAGCTGGGCTTAGTAGAACATACCTGTAGTTCTATGACCCTGATGGCTGAGGAAGGAGGATACCATGTTTGAGGCTAATCTTGATTACACTAGTGGGATTTTGTCTGAAAAGGAAAGAGATGAAGAGAAGGAAAGAAAGCAAGTAATAAATTTCAACTTTCTTAAATTTTTGTTTTTAGGTGAACTTAAGAATTGACTTTCCATTAGAAAGGGGACTGGTTTGATAGCTTGGGTGAAGGTTCATGCAATGCCACGCCTGGAGACCTGAGTCCAAGTCCTGAAATCCACATGATGGTAGAAGAGAACAGGTTCCCTTAACTTTTCTTCTCACCTAACGTGAGTGGTATAGCACACATTTTCCCCGAAACAAACACAGAAATAGATAATTATAAAGTATGCCAAATTATGAGAATAGCATTAAGCCTATAGGTCAATTATGGGTAATGTAATAATGTCCCAAGTCACACATGTGATACAACCTTCCATTTATTTAGATTTTTCATTAACTAATCCTGACACTGTTTTATAGCAATGGATCTCCATTTGTGGGTCACAGCCCCTTTAGCAAACCTCTGTCTATAATAATATGTACATTACAATTCAAACAGTAGCAAAATTACAGTTTTGAAGTAGTAACAAAAATAATTTTATGGTTGGGGTGACTACAACGTGAAAAATTATATTAAATGGTCTCAGCATTAGAATGATTGAGATTGATTTTTTTTTTTTGCAAAGAATTGGACATCTTCAGTTAGATTTGCTTCTAGGTATTTGGTATTTTCCTATATTGCATGTGTGTATGTATAGATTTAATTTTTGATTGACTATTTCTAGAATATAAAAATTAGTTTAAAGAATATTGAATAGCACTTAGTGACTATTTAAAAAAGCTTCCTCCCCCCCATTTGGCCTCTAGATACCACATAGAAAATGGCTATTTCTATTCTTCTCTTCCCTAGTGGATTCCTCTCAAAGGGTCCAACAGAGTTAAATTCATGCAGAGTTTGGCCAAAAGGAGGTCTCCAGGAAGGGATTGATGAGGTGGACATTCTTGCTGAAGTCTATTGTTTTGTCTTCTGTCAGGGCAAGTCTCTGAACAGAGAATACTGGTTCCTCTCAAAACATTATTCTATAGAGATTATTCTCTGAAACCTTTCATTTTCTTGAACTTAGAAGTAATGAAAATGCTAACACTGTCAAAACTAGAATACTTCATTATCCCTGTGATTCACTTGCATTCTCCCTCAATTTCCTAGTAGTCTTCTGTAGTAAATAAACTCTTACTTGAATGTTCCTAATCTGCACAGTTCTCTTCTTAGCAAGGTTTCCATTGAAAGAGACACAGAAACTTCTTCAAGGAAGATCCTAAGTACAGGGATAGTAAACCAAAACCTTATAAAACGGGTTTTAGAGAAAATCAGAATCACGATGCCACTGCTTTTGTACCTTGATTCCTATCTCTCTGTATATTGGTCATGGGAGAAATAGCCCTAAATGAGCAGGTGGAATCTCTGCAAGATGTCAGCATCCTTACACGACATCGTCAGCATGCTACTCCAAAGGCTGAGTCCTGAATAAGTCTCTCCCTTGTGCAAGGCCCTTGCTTACTTTGGGGAGGTGTATCACATGGGCATGGTTCTATGGCCTCACTTACTCTGACGGCTCTGCTCCTTCATTTATAATGTTAGACATTCACTCATTCAGCGGCTAAACTGAGAATCAAGAAGACTTTGCTGTCCTACTTTTCTTTCTGATGCTGTGGTAAAATACCCTAGTGAAAGCAACTTGGGAGAGTATCGCTTTACTTTATTTCAAAGTTCCAAATTACAGTCCATCCATATGGGAAAATTAAAACAAACATTCACAACCATGTAGTCAAAAGAACAGAGGAAAAAAAACATGAATGTATAGCTACGTGGAAGGGAATGTTTGTTTCAAGCTCCTGTAACATGGGTAGTGCTCAGTTATCTTTGTCCACTGCATTCAGTCCATGAAATGGTACTGCCTACATTGGTGGTAGATCCTCTCACCTCCAATAATTCAGTTAAGACTACCCTCCACAGATTTGTCCAAAGGCTAATTTAATCTCAATAATTCCTCACTTAGATGCTCTTCCCAGGCAAATCCAGATTGTGTCAAGTAGACAATTAGCACTAGCCATCACACTGGCAAAGCAAGTTCAGATCTCCAACAGGTTATCAGTTACAGAGAGGATAAAATCCTGCCTCACCTAAATGAATGGAATTTATTTTCATTAGTTTGCTTCTCATAAAAATAGTGTCCGGTCCATTCATGGACTAGGACCATAAAAACAGTAGGGCTGTCTTCTCTGCAGTGGTAGATACTGAGCCCTGTGGAGTAACCGAGTCAACCGAGGTGAAGTACCATGCTTTTCCAATAACTTGGGCCCAGGTTGCTATAGATACTTGTCCATAGGTGCCCCAAGCAACCAAGCAAGAAGGGTGTCTTCAAGTCATGTGATAAATAATTTCAAGGCACAGGGACACAATTCAAAATTTTGTGACTATTGAGGTCAATGCACTGTCGTGATTAACTTCAAGCAGAAAAGTTGCTTCCTTGCAAGAGATTGAGCACTTTATATAATGTTGAAGATGTTGAAGACCCAGGCTACAGAAAACATCCTAACCTCAGAGCACATTCCTGCTATAGGAATTGAGGTGTCACTTAGATGGTTGTGCAATTTATTCTGTGAAGTAGGATCCTCAAGCATTCATTTTCTTCTGGTACCTGGGCTTTATTCATCTCTTAAAAACAAAAACCAAAAATAACAGCCAGTAAAAACAACAACAACAACAAAACAAACAACGCCCCTGTATTGAGTTTCTGTGCAATATCAAGAGCTGGCTTTGGAGATGGTGGAATCTGGATTTGACCCTTGACGCTGCACTCTCCACTAGTTACACAACCTCGGGCAGGCAGACATCATTATTTCTCAATGCTTCCATCACCTTGGAGAGAGAAAACTTTCCACCAGTGTGTTTTATAAGGCTTGGGTGTGTTGAGAATTGGACGTGCCTGCTGACCTTCCCAGGTGCTGTAGATGCTCAGTGTAAATAGCAGAATTGGGATATTATCTGGAACATCATAGTTGCTCAGGGCTTCTGAGGGAAACTGGAATCCCTGCAGTAAAAAAATGGAATCAAATGAAATGTTCTCAAAGTACAGAGCAAATAAGTATTTTGCCAGGAAGTCCAGGAAATGAGGAGGTGTGACTAATTTCCAAGGCAAAAGGCAGTTCTTGATGAATTGGTTTGCATCCATTTCCAGCAGCATCCTGTACTAGATACTCTCATGGCTGAGGCTTCCATTCTGTGCAGTTTCCTCTATTGAAAGAGGAGCTTGGGGAACAATGGCACACTCAGGTGTCTGACCTAGACAGGGATGTGGAGTTGATTTCCACATCTATCATTTTGGCCTTGAATTTAGACATCCTTTACCTACATCTACTCTTAGTTTCTCTATCTCAAAAGAAAGAGGGATGACTGGAAAATAGTTCATGAGTGCTACCCACCTCCACCCTGGTCCTCATATAGCACCCATTGTGAATTCTTTCTGGCCACCTGTCTCACTCAGCTCTATTGATCTTTGGAATGGTGCCCTAGCTGCTGTGAGTTAGTCTATGCTAATTCAGGAAACAAGTCATACTTACTCTAGTAACCTAATTATGAGTGTTCTCCATGTGCTTCCTGTGTGTGCTGTACCATGTTCCACTCTCACAACATTAGGTTCCAGTCTTATTCCCATTGCATAGATGGAGAAATGGGACAAACTCTTAATTTTATGGAAACCAGTTAAGCCGGGAGCTGTGATCATCATGAGAAAGGTCCTAACTGAGAGCAGGAAGAAGAAAATTTCTGCCCATGCATCTTCTTCCTCAGGGGATTCCTAGATAAATGTGTCTGCCTCCATCTTCTCAACCAAGGCCATATACATGTGTCTGCTACAGGAAGTGTGTCAGAATCCATTGGTCAGAGTGACAGCAGTAGGAAAACTTCTGCTTTGGGACCATATGTATAGAAACCCAGTGAGTGCAAATGTTTTCTACTTTGTGTCAGTTTCTGAACAGCTCCTTACCTCAACCCATACCTGAGGATACTCAATCTCATCCGTTTGCTTCCCTTATGTGGGGTAGGGGAGGCCTATCCGACATGTGTCTAGACTATAAACCGTATTGTTCAATGTTGCTTTTAAGGGTGAAACAGGCATAGGGAGGAAGCAAGCTTGGGCATGTGACTTACCATTGAGGAAAATGATCTCTGAATCATCCTTGACTTGGGACACTGTAATATTTTCTCAACCTAGAGAGAGGCCATGAAGTTAGTGTGTCCGTATGCTCCTCATTCATGAGGAGAAATTCTTATGAACATTTTTAAGAATGGGAGAGTTTATTTTTTTTTCTCTTTTATCATCACGAATGGTATGGTGGAATTGAGTAGTAGCATCATGTTGGGACAGGCAGCAGAGACAGGCCTCTCTTGGGAATACCAGCCTACTTGGGTGATGTCATCCACATTTGGCATGGGCCTTCTTTCTTTGTTAGTCCTCTTTGACATTCCCTCACAAATACACTAGGTTTGCTTTACAAATCTCCTAGGCGATTCTAGAATCAATCCAGTTGATAGTTGAGACTGTCATAGTTAGCTGTGAACATCTTACTCCAAGCTCCCTATAGCTGATCCCACAAACATCATTTATTCCCTGGGGACTGATAGTAACCTTGGATAATTTGAGCTTTGTTTATATCTCTTTCAGTCTCAATCCAGTTTTGCTCATTCTGTGTCTTGCTAGGATCCCTTTTCTTTGGTATTATATCACAGGACAGAAATTCTACTCAGTCAGTGCCAAGTTCTGGCTTTCGAGTTGACACTCAGTTCTCTGAATGTGATGAAGATGCTTCCTTTCCTGGTCTATGATGCTCCTTTGCCCTATCTCTCTGACTGATTGGCATGTGATAATGGCAAAGAGAAGACTTGTAGGCTCTTTGAGTCAGTGCTATATACCTTCCATATAAAATGTGCTGTTTTCACAGAGCATGATCTATAGCACTGTGTCTTCTCTGTATAACCTTGTAAGGTAATTATTCTTCATTCTTATTTTACATGTAAGAAACAGGCTAAGTCAGCTAAAGTGAGTCTCTCAGGTTACAAGTCACAGAGATGGGTTTTAAAGTTTGGGTTTCATCACTAAAATACGTAAATGGGAGGGGACATTTAGAGAGTCTCAAAGAGAAGTGTGTATGTCTACAGTCAAACTTGCAAGGAAGAAGTGTTTTCTGTTTTTTTTTTTAAATGCCTATTTTAAAATTTTATTCTTTGCTGGTATATTAAATCCTGACCACAGTTTGCCCTCCCTCATCTCCTCCCAGCTTCTTCTCTCCCCCAGATCTACTCCTCCTCTGCTTCCCTTCAGAAAAGAGCAGGCCTCCCCGAGATATCAACCTAACATGGCATATCAAGTTGGGATAAGACTAGGCACCTCCCCTTGTATTAAACTGAATGAGGCAACCCAGTAGGAGGACAGAGTCACAAAAGCAAGCTCAAGAGACATAGACAGCCTCCGCTTCCATTGTCAGGGCTACACAACCATCACATATATTAATATGACCTATGTCAGACCCTTGCAGGTTCCCTGATTGTCAGTTGAGTCCCTTTGAGACCCTATGAACTCTGGTTAGTTGCTTCTGTGAGTTTTCTTGTGGTGTCCCTGAACTGTCTGACCCCTACAGTCATGAGAAAGAAGAATGTCTGGTTTGAATGAAGATATGGGGGCACAGTTGTCACTCTGTCACTCCGTGTTCCTTTAATATACAATTTCCTGCCCCTCAGTAGCCTTGAGGAAAGAGGTATTTTTGTGCAGACAGATGAAGTGACGCCATTCGCATTACAGTTCTTGTTTCTGCCACCCCTTTTGATATTAACCTGCACTTGACTTTAACTTTTCTGCTACGGCCTCTGGGCCTCAGGCTGGCATGACGTTTTCCTGGGTCTTGAGCAGAGAAAGATATAAGGAAAGTAGCATTCAAGAGTTTCTGGATTTCTTTGGGAAATTTAATCAAGGTGCTCCATCCTCTTTGGTACAGAGGTTGAGATGGAAGAAGGAAGATTGTGTCAAGGAGTAAATACCCTGAAGGTTAGATGATGCCTGAGAAAAATGGAAGACAAGTTGGGGAATACTTCCCTTGTATTTGACTTGTATATACTATGTATATAAGTACTTGTCTTAAGCATTCTACTTACTACACGGAGACATTCCGATGATTTGAAACCCTACTGGTCCTATTTACTTGGCAGGATGCTTCTCTGGGTTCAGTGTGTGTAAACTTTCAGAAGGCAGTGAGTCAAGAGATAAAGCCAAGGCTGACACACTTAGGCATAGACACTGCCTGGATACCTCCCTGCCCTGTTCCGTACACTGTGAAAACAGATGGTGCTCAGAAAGGCTATTGCAAGCTATTTTGTTGCTCCATCCATGCTTATTTAATTGGAAGTGGCCCTTCTGTCTGGCTGACTTTTGGCCCTCCTGATGAAGTTCAGTGCCACTTTCATTGCTTCTACAGTTTAGGCCAAGTGACATGTAGGGTTACCCTGGAAACTACTCCCAACTTCCTCAGAAAAACACTTCACTTTCAGAATGACTAAGGCAGCACCCGAGGTGCCATGGTCTGACACATGGTGCATTGTGTCCTCTGTGGTAGTTATGTTGCAACTTAATCCCTAGTCCATCAGTACTGGGGGTGGAGCTTTAGGCAAGGATTAGGCAATGAAGGCCCCACACTCATTGATGAGTTTAGCACCTTCTTTAAAAGACTGGAAGGAATTATCCATACTCTTTGCCCTTTTGTTTCTTTTGTCATATGGAGAATGTACAAAAGAATCTAGGAAGTGGCCAATTGGAAGCGGAGATTGGCTATTGGCAGATATAGAACCCACTTTCACTTTGTCTTCCCAACCTCCAAAAAGTCAAACAATATATTTTTTGGTGTATACTATGTATGCTATCCAGTCTCAGAAATTTTAATAAAGGGATGAATAGACCAATACAATGGCCTTTAGTGCTAAGAAATAGCAGTGTCCTTTTCCTCAAAGGAAAGGGGTCTGGGTCCCATTTTCTAGCATCCAGGACCTCTGGTGGTAATACAGTCTCCAAAAGGATGTACTAAAATCTGTGTCTCTGTTTTGTACAAAGAACTTCCATGAGAGTCAAGCCTGATCAAGCTGTTCCCCAACTCCCTGGTTTTTTGGAGACTAATGTTTCACATCTAACTGACACCTAGGAGGCAAATCAAATTCTAACCCAGAGATGATTGTGGTAAAAATATCTCCACAGAATTTTTGGACTAATCTACATGAGGTTATAGTACTCACATTCCAGGTATATAGATCAGTCTAGATTCCGTTTGACTGGTTGGATCCTTAAATGAGTATCTTCTTATATTTACTCATTGGGGTCTCAAAAGTCCCATGTCCTAGGCTTGGAGGAGAGAGAATACTAAATTTCTTACTTTATGCAATTTATAGTCTAAAGGAAAAAGAGACATTAATCTAACTACCAAATAATTGTAGTTAGTCCTCCATTTTTAGATGCTCCACATTCCTAGATTCAACCAATCATATGCTGAAAATATTTTGGAAAATCTTTGTACTGAAAGTGCACACTTTCAGTGTATCTCACTGATATTCTTTAAATTAGTTACAATATAGTAACTAATTGTATAGTGTTGCATTTGCAGTGGATAGCATAGGTAATCAAGAGATGATTTAAAATCTTCAGGAAAGTGTGCATAGGAGTTGCATCTGAGTACTATGCTAATTAACTCAGAGACTTAGGCTTATTAATATGAGAGACTTAAACGTCTGGAGATTTCAGCATCCATTGTGGATCTCTGGACCAATCTTCACTGTATATCGATGGACAGTCAATATGTGACAGATTCCAGTGGGTAATATTCTAAAGAGATTACATGCCTGATAAACAAATAGAGAGTACTGACTGCCTGTGCTCAAGAGAAAGAATAAGAGAGGCAGGACTGAGGAGGGGACATTCAACAGAGACCTGGATTAGAGGAGGTAGGTGTGCCTAACACATGTGCCTGCAGAAGGAGGCAGATCCCAAGCTCGAGTGACATAAGGAACTCCTGCTACATAGGACGATGAAAGCTCCTGATGTTTTAAAGAGTGCATTCAGCAGAGAAATAGACACAAAGAGATCACCCACAGCCCCTGCCCCTGTTACTCACTCCACAGGCAATGTGCAGAGTGATGCCTATTATAAAAGGGCTGTATGAATTAAGAGCATGTCACTTGTCTAGGTTCTGATAAATCCATCTCCCCATCTCCAGGGTATTTCCTCCTACCTCCGCTCCATGTCTAGAAAGCTTCTAAGAAAGAATATAGGCAAACACAGAACTATTCTGTTAGTCTGTCCACTGGAACCTTCTAAAATACATCAATAAACATTGGTATTTGAGCCTGCTACATTTTTGTTGAGTCAGAGACCTAAGAATGGGCAGAGAGATCTTCCAAAGAGATATTTACTGTATTTTTGAATTATGTATATGTATGCGGATATATATGTATGTGCAGATGCCCATGGAGGTCAAAAGAGGTCAAGTCTGACATGCGTGCTAGGGACCAAATCCTTGTCCTTTGCAAGAGCAGTTTGCACTCCTAATGAGTGAGTGAGTCATCTCTGCAGCTCCAAGGTCCAGAAATCTTAACTTTAAAGAGTCGATCTGGTAACAGCTAACTCTCATGACAGCAGCTCTGTTATGCAGACACTGTAAGGCAGGCCTTTCTCATTTTCATCTCTAATGAAAGGTAGTACGTGTTACTTCAGCTCTAGTGCTTAGGAAACCTTTGTTTTTAGAAAGCTGCAGGACATTCTACATTTGCTCTGGGAGCTGCGCAGTAAATGGTTAAGCCTTTCATGTTTTGCTATCCAGATTGACTCTGTTTTGTTTTGAGAATGGGGGACAGTCTTTTACTGCAAAGTACTTGCTTCTTCCCTGGGCCTAGCTTTCCAGAGCAGGTTCCCTTGAACTTCTGATCCTCCCAATCAGGCTTCTGAAATGCAAGGATTCCAAGCCTGTTTCACCATGACATCTGTTGCACACAGCTTTTGTGTTTAAAACTATTTGCTGGGAATAGACTTGGAGAGATTCTACTTATTTGGCTTCTTTCAAAAAAAAAAAAAAAAGACTTTGCAAGTGAAAGTCTGGCTTTTATAGACCATCTTTACTATCTGAAAAAAAAAAATAATTTATTCTGAGCCAGACATCAGTGACCATGGCTCAGGATTAGAGATTCGATGACAAGTTCCTTGAGAAGTTCTATGACAAAAGAAGCTTCGGGAAAGAAAGTCAGGAATCAATGTGTTTACAAACTGCATAGCTGGGATTGTGAGGATGCGGGCTCTGGTGAGGCCAAGGTGTTGATGCTATTTAAATACTATCTTTATCATGTTCTTAACTAGAGTGCTGAAGGAGGGGGCAGGCAGGGTGTAGCAAGCTAAAGAGTTTTAGGGAAAGCCTGGAGGATGTAAGGTCAGATACAGAGGTTGGTTATAAATGGCTCTTTAAAGGAGATAAAGATAGCCAAGGGTAATTTTGGTACACGGCCTGCAACATTTCATCACTGTAGTTAAGATGTTGTACTGAGCCAAGGTCAAGTGGTATGCAAAGTCTTTGATACAGATGCAGCTTCTTTGAGATCTTCTCCAAGGGCAGAAGCAGCAGGAGTTGAATCTGGTTTCTTCCAAACATGAGTGAACACTGTTGCCACTGGGCCAGCCCCATCTGCCCTACCTAATGAGTCTTATCGTAGGAGAAGTCCCTCCAGGTTGCAGATTCAAGACATCACTTTGCTGTCTCTGCTTCTGGGAATGGCAAAGGTTCTCCATCTTTATCCACAGGGCCATCAGCTTTGCTCTGGGTTCACCCCCACCCCTTTGTGTGTGCTTGGTTCAGCATCAGGAGCTTGTTCCCAAGCACTTCAGTCTCTGAGTCCTCCTTCTGCATGTTTCAGCTGGTTTATCTTTTCATTTATCTGCTGTCTGCCCAATTCTCCCATGAGCCATTCACAAATTTATTAACAGATTATTTCCTACATGCAAAATAAATCTCTGCCCCCCCCCCCCCAGGTCAGTAGCTGTAAGTTCAAGTTTAATTAGTGATAACCTTTTGGTCTTTTACAAACAGTTTCTCATTCCATTAAGAATCATAGTAAACCTTTGCAACACATACACATTCACAACTATGTGGCAGTGGGCTAAGGCGTTTATTTTTGAGTCTGTGCTAAGTACTAGTGTCTTTATTGTGAAGGAAGGCTTTCCTAAGTATTGCTAAATCAAAAAAACACAATAGAGGCCAGTCTTTGCCAGTCTCCACATTCCACACTGACTAGGCATTGACTAAGAATAAGTGTATACAGCTAAAATAAAAGAAGTTGCTTGTATAACAAGTGGAAAAAAGGTTTCCGTCTATGAATAAAAACCCATAAGGAAAAGAAAGGAAGACCGAGAAACCACAAAGGGCAGTAATTCTAGCTACCATGGAAGGGTGGGTCCTGCAATCAGAAAGGGTTCTGAGCTGGTAATATGATACTCTAAGGACCACAGGTCCTCAGCTGTCCTATCTATGGTTTTCCATTTACATATTTACTAATACATCTTTTATTTTTCCCAATATCTAAGAGAGCTAAGTTTATATAATTAGTGCAGCAAAGATTCCCATGGCATTTAACAACAAAACTTGACCCTGAACTGAAGGCAGGCTGTGGGGATCATTTGCCATTGAGTAGTTTCTGTAGAGTCACAAATACTAACAAATAAAAGGCAACTTACGGATCTTATCTTCAAGCAGTGTCCGAATCTTCACTCCTTAGCATATTGATGTGAGCTACGTTTGAACACCACTGATGGGACTCATCATAAGTGTGTGTGTGGAATATGAGTGTGTGTGTTTCATGCAGGTGCACATTGTGTGTTGTGTGTAGGCCACAAATCTTCTTCCTCTTTTATGCTCCACCTTTTTTTAGACAGAGCTTTCAGGAACTACAATAAAGTACAAAGTGATTACCTAGACTAACTGGCCACTTAGCCAATTCTTTTTTTTTTTTTCCTTTTAATTATTTTGTTTTTTATTTTTTCCCATTTTTTTATTAGATATTTTCTTTATTTACATTTCAAATGCTATCCCGAAAGTTCCCTATACCCT
>NC_034606.1:32893049-32933712 GCF_900095145.1 Mus pahari
TTTCTTTCTTTCTTTCCCCTTTTCTTTCTTTCTTTCCCCTTTTCTTTCTTTCTTTCTTTCTTTTTTTCTTTCTTTCCCCCTTTCCTTTCTCTCTCTCTCTCCCTCCCTCCCTCCCTCCCTCTCTTTCTTCCTTTCTTATCTTTGTTTGTATATGTATAGAATTCTCATGATTTTTGACACCATTTGTTCACTGGTCTGTGCGCATGTGTAACTTTGAGACGGATCAGGACAATGCAGAGATTCCTCCATCTTGTATTTTGAGTTTTAATAGAATTTTATCTTCTTGATGTAGAGTTCTGTGGAAAATTACTCAACTCTAGGAATCTGAGGTCAAGATGCCCCAGCTAACTTATGTTAGCTTCTGTTAAAATGCCTGCCTGTGCAGAACCTCCAACTCCAGCTAACTACATATAGTAGTTTCTGTTAAACTGATTGCTTGTAGATAACCTCCTCCCACTACTGCTGCTGAGTAAAAATATCAGTATTTGAGTTTTGTCTTTAAAAATCCCTTACCATAAACAATTGGTTCTGAACTTGGGTTCTAAATACCTGAGTGTAGTCCCAGCCAGTTGGAATAAAGACGTTCAGTTGACTATAAACTATGTCTGAGTGGTTGTATTTGGTGGCCCTCTATAACAACTACATGTGGAGGCCTGAGTTTGGTGTTAGAAGTCTTCATCATTCTCCACCTTACCCACTGAGGCAGTGTCTCTGAGAATCAGCCATCCACCTAGTCTAGTGACTTAGCTTGCTTGCTCCAGTGATTGTCTTCTGGAATAGCACGAGAATAACAGGCAGGCTGCCATGGACACTCAGCATTTATGTAACATCTAGGGATCTGAACTCCAGTCCCCACATTTACACACTAAGTGCCTTATCCACTGAACCATGTCCCCAGCCCCAGAGTGTCTACATTCTACTCATAGGAGTACGGGTATGGGCCCACTTGCTCTCGATTGGTACCTCTGATTCCCAAGGGGCTGTCACATGGCCACACAATTCCCCAGAGCTTCTCTGAGGGACTGCTACACTGTTTGTATGAACACAGCCCTATTCTGCTGCCCCCTTTTACCATAGAAGTGTCTAGTGTAGCCTTGCCTCATGCTTTCTATGATGACACTGATAATATAAAAACACTCGGCTATTTTATACACCTAAATACACATCCATTCAGTTTCCAACCAGAAATACATGAAGTGGGGAGAAAATAAGATAAATAAGCATAAAGGAAATAGGAACGAGATTTAAAAAAAATATTCTTAACTTAGTTACCACTCAGTTGCCACTATGCTTTTATTTTGCAATGGAGCAGTACTTGGCCACTCACTGTGTGTGGCTATCACATGAGTGTTTTCTCATTCAAACCTCACAGAAACCCCCAAAATGAGGGAACAGAAGTTTAGAGCATGGATAGATCTTGAAGAATGCTGTTCATGCCTCTATTAATTCTGCCAATTTCCATGTGCCATCCATGGGATGCAGGATCATTTAAATTAGTTATTTTGAACCATGAAAGGTACCCTGGTTTTCTCCTATCATATGTTAGCTATTATCATTATTATATGATATGCCTTAAGAGAGACAGTTATGGAAAATGCACGTAATATAGGTTTTAACTTAATAAATACCATGCCAAATGACATGTTTTGAGGGGTAAGCTGAGTTCCACTCTGTTAGTTGTTACACAATAAAATATTGTGTGAAACAAAGATTTCCATTCATTCAACAAATATCTGTTGGTAGTTTAGGCAGAAACAAAAGAATATCAGGAAGGGGAGTTTTCCAGGACAGAGTTCTTGATGTTTTCTTAGCATCAAGAGAAAAACAGAGCTCTAAAGCAGGCCAGTCATTTGTTTGAAGTCGAATAAGTAGCTGCCTGAAGAGCCTGCCTTTGAACCTGTGTTTGCTCACTTGGATCATATGCTTCTACTGTACCACTGGGCTGTTCTAAGCAAAGGTTCTGGATGTCTGACAGTTGCTCTGGAAACTTCTAAGGGCTGGGGAATGAGAATGAGGAATGAGTGAGTGAGAATGAGGCATAGTTGTATTCCTTTTAATCTTAAAGTTCAAAATAATTAATTTTAATGAGTCTCCATCCCATAATAGTCTTCTAGATCTGATTTATGTTTTCAAAGACTGTGAATTTTGCCTTTAGAAACACATTCGCTATTAAGGAAGAATTTGTTTTTGTCCCTAGCAATTCAAATATCTCAGAATCAGTTGTCCAGTGGGTTCTGCCCAATCATATGCTCACATTGGATCTGTGGTTTTGCAGACTTAATAACAATGTCTGTTGTCTCATTGTCTGGAGGGAGGAAGATCTCACCCAAAGCTTATGAAGTTTCCAGTTAAATGGAGTAGAATCAGAGAAGAAACAGATGCTCAAATGAATCAATACTTGACACTGCTTTTATCTTTCAGACACTTTTTGTTGCTCTTTTTCTATTACTAACCTAATTTATGCTCAGTTAGAAAAATGAGAAAATTAAAAAATTGCTAAAATACATCATCCATACTTAATCTATATAATGTATTAAACATAATTACACAAAATACCTTAAGATGTTTTAGCTTTTACTAAAAGGATTTCTGAGTATAATTCACAGTACAATTTCATAAGTGTTTTAGGAAACTTGATCAACAATTTCTGGCAAGGCCAAGGGTGTTTCCTAAGAAAGGAGTGGGGAGAAGATTCAGAGATATATTGGCATATGTCATTTTCAGGAAAAAGGAACTCAGTGGGAGAGGAAACAGACAGTAAGAGCTGAATGGGTATAGCAGCAGAAAGATTTTCAAGTTTTCAGGGCAGCCACAGCCACTTAGGTCTGAACTTTTATATGACCCAACTCGGGGGAAGGCCAGGGCCAAGTGGGAGCGGGTGGGTAGGGGAACAGGGGTGGGGAGAGGGTATGGGGAATTTTCGGAATAGCATTTGAAATGTAAATAAAGAAAATAATAATAATAATAATAATAATAATAATAATAAGAAGAAGAAGAAGAAGAAGAAGAAGAAGAAGAAGAAGAAGAGATGGGACATTGCAGCTAAAACTGTCTTAGATTATCAGTGGAGATTTTCATGAGAAGAATTGTTTCCCTTCTTGTTAAGGAGATACAAAAGGTATTAGGTACTTAGAACTTTTGGACCTTTCTCATCTCTGGTACCAGAAAGACGGGGAGTATGATAGTATCTGAGGTATCCGGAGATAGATGTCTTGGGTCAGACTTAGTGGTAGAAATGGAACCCACTCCCCCATGGTAGAATGATTAAAGACAGTGGCCATCGGCAAGAGGTCAGAGAAGGAAAAGGCAAAAAGAAAGAGAACACCTTTTATGAGTTTCAAGTTCTGACTTTCTGGAGAACATATCCGGGGTGTTCTAGGACATTCAGAAATGTCTGCATGAGTCTTTTTCCAGGTGAAGTGAAATTCTAAACACTTTTGACATATTGCTTTCACATGCCCTAGTTAAAAGCAGGGAACTCACTCTCACTCACCATGTCTCGAAATAAACCTCACCATTATGTCTGAACACTGTATAATCAGAGACACATAATCGCCTTTATTTAGTTTCCCATTTCCTACTGTCTGGATAGCATCCTGCTGTTCATTATAATATGTTCTGCAACAGTGAACAGTGACCCAGTAAGCTTTTTCTTGTGTTCCTGCTAATTTTTAGCTATAATATAAGTGAGAAAAAGTAGACTTGTTTCCCTCAAAAATGAACAGATTATGGTTATTGAATGTTGATTGGTCATTATAAATATTTACTGAATAAATTAATTCAGTAAAAAATGATATCTACATAGTTTTTAAATAATCTTTTTGTTTAAAAATGCATACATGTATAAATAATTTCTTTCTTTTAATCAAACCTACTTCCAGTTCCTTTCCTCCAATTCTTCTGAAATCTTCCCCAACTTTTCCCTTCTAACTTTACATGCTCTTCAAAGAAACAAACAAACAAACAAATGAGTCCACTTAATGCTACCCATATGTGCCTGGGTATAGGACCATTTCCTAGAGCATAAATAGCTTCTTGAGGGCTGCATTCCTGAAGGACACTGATTTTTCTTCACCCAGTGGTCATCCATTGTAATGGCTCCTCAGGTAGGAGCAAGGGATTTCATGGATGCCTTCCCCATCCACGTGGACTTTTAGTTGACTTTATCTTGTTCAAGTCTCATGCATGCAGTCACAGCCACTGTGAGTTCATGGGTTCAGTGGGCCTCTCTGATTAATACTGTATTTGTGCAGATGTCCACTACATCTGGCTCTAATGCCTTTCCTGCCCCATTTCCCATGATGATCCCTGATCTTTGGAGGGAGGGGGTATAAATTAGATGTCTCACTTAAAGCTTAACACACCACGGTTTCTTATTATCTGTACTTTGACCAGTTGTGGGTCTCTGTTAATTGGCATACACTAAGAAAAGAAGCTTCTCCAATAAGTTGAGAGGTGCACTGTTTTATTGGTATAAATAATAGAACTTAAGGTACAGTTCATTACTATTCAACTTAACAGAATCATAGTATTGGGTTCTCTCTGAGAATATATGATCTTGTAGTTATGGGTTCTGGACCCAGTTAACTATGCCAAGCATGAGTTTTCTCTTATGGGAAGAATGTTAAATTCAAGCAAAATGAGGTTGGTCACTCCTATAACATTCATGTCACTATTGCAGCATTGGGTAGATAGTAGATTGTAGCATTGGGTAGATAGCTAGGACAGTTGTTGTTATAATTCACAGGGTTCACAGTTGGATAAGATGTTAATGACTTTTTTCCTTTGGGTAATGTGTATAGCAATTTCCAGCACTGTGAAGGTAGCCTAGAGAAATGAAGCTTATAAGTTGATACCAGCCTGATTTTCCTATGTCCTGTGATTCAAGTATATGATGATGTCGTGAACAATAGATTCTCATATGCGATAGACAGTAGCACAGAGCAATGGCAATATCCTGTAGGGTTTGCTGGGGCAGTCTATGGAACCCTAAAGACCAACACCTCCAAAAGAAGAAACACATACCCAGTACTAGGCTTTTTATTTGCTAGTCTATGGTGCCTGGTTGAAGCATTGTTTCTCTGTTACAGGGTAATTCTATTTAAACTTCTCTTATGTGTCTATATTTTAGGAAGCTTCTACATTAGTAGGTTTCCTCATAGCTTATTCAAAGGCATTAAGTGTTAGTTATGCCTTCCTATACTCCTTTCTCTACCCTGCCTTCTATTACCCACCAACTTATCCTATATGTTCCATTATTTCCCCATCATACAAGCCAAGTCTGACTTCCTTCTCCTGAAGTACCTGGACTATATGGCCCTTCCTAGTACCCTGACTTCTGTGTGTGCTCCAATTTAAACATGTCTAAAGAGTCAAAGATAGCATCCATATATAAGAGAAAGCTTGTGCAATTTGTATTTATGGGTCTGGGTTACCTCACTTAGAATGTGTTTTAAATTTGTGTGTGTGTGTGTGTGTGTGCGCGCGCGCACGTGTGCTACTGCACACATGTGGAGATGAATGGACAATTTTCAGGAGTCAGTTCCCTCCTTCTACCTTGTTTATGAAATAGGTATTCTCATGCTGTTTCTGCTCTGTGTCTCCCAGGCTAGCTACCCCATGACCTTGAGATGAATTCTCATTTCTCAACCTCCTTTAGTGTTGAGGTTACAGATGTTGAGCACTGCCTCCAGCTTTTTATATGGATTCCAGAGATAAAACTCAAGTCCTCAGGCTTGTAGGGAAAATGTTTTGAGACATCTCCCTCATAACTCTTCCTTTTTTTCTTTTATGAACTTCATCATCCATGTAGAAGTAGTAAACATTGTGACATATACACACATGCATTTAAACTTACATGCCCATACATAGAACACAGATATATGCTTTATTTGTTCTGTGGGGAGTTTTAAGTGACAGTGCTAGATTAATGTATTGGATTTGGTGCTAGTAAGTTTCCTTATATATTATTAGCTAATCCTCAAAAGAACTTGTTTCCTGTTCTTGTCTGTCATAAGCATCTTTGCTGACAACAATAGCAGTGATCTTTATGCCAGATTAAAGTGCAGTTCTTTACATGTAGTTGGCACACCTATGAATTAACAGCTCTATGATCCACAATATGAACCTATGATTGGAAGGTTGCCTTCCTTCATGAGCAAAAGTGTGAAAAGTCTGGAAGCCTATGCTGTTAGCAGAATTCCTATTGCTTTGAGAGCAGGGTTTTACATGCTGAGTGTTTGGACAGGCCAAGGTCTGTTTGATTTTTCTGGAATAAATAGATGGCCAGGGTGGATAACCACTGTAAAGTGACCAAAACTGTAACACGAGAAATTTACAGAATGGAGAACAGGACTGGGTGGATGGTCTGTGTTGGGCTGGTAGGAATGTTGGAATGGTGGATAGGCTAGGAAAGGTTAGATAGTGGAACAGACAAGAACATGATGAACCTAAAAGTTCTTTGTAAGGGATTTGCTGGAGGACAGAGGACAAAGGGGGACAGAAAGAAGGGGAGGCAAAGGCAGATGAGGAGAGTTTAATGGGGAGGAATATTTTTATTTTTATTTTTGGAAAACTTTTTTAAAAGTAGCAGTATGAATTACACGAGAGGAGTCAGAGCAAGACGAATGGATGGACCACCCAGAGACTGCACCACCCAGGGATCCATCCCATGATCAGCCACCAAACGCAGACAATATTTCATATGCCAGCAAGCTTTTGCCAAAAGGATCCTGATACAGCTGTCCCTGTGAGGCTATGCCAGTGCCTGGCAAACACAGAAGTGGATGCTCACAGTCACCTATTGGATGGAACCAGGGTCTCCAATGGAGGAGCTAGAGAAAGTACCCAAGGAGCTGAAGGGGGCTGCAACTCTATAGGTGGAACAACAATATGAACTAATCAGTACCACCCCCCCCAAAAAAAGCTCATGTCTCTAGCTGCATATGTAGCAGAAGATGGCCTAGTTGGCCATCACTGGGAAGGCCCCTTGGTCTAGCAAACTCTATATGCCCCAGTACAGGGGAATGCCAGGGCCAAGAAGTGGGAATGAGTGGGAAGGGGAGCAGGGTGGGGGAGGGTATAGGGGACTTTTGGGATAGCATTTGAAATGTAAATGAAGAAAATATCTAATAAAAAAGAAAAAATACAACAAACCCCATCAAAACAAAACAAACAGAACAAAAATACAGATCTTAGCTAGTAAAAATGCTTCTATTCAGATAAAAATGTTGAAGCCCACTCTTTCCTTTCCTTCGCCCCTTCCCTGCCTTCCTGACTGGTTTTACTATGCATCTTGGCACATATTCACCACACGTAGTATTGGTACTATACAAACTTGGAGACCTAGTGTGACCACAGGGTTCTTGTTACATGGACTGCAACAACAACAGCAGCAGCAACAACCAGTCAGCATGCTCTGCTCTAGGAGGGAAGCATTCAGTAGACTGATTGCAAACTGACGTCACGGAGGTGCTGTTTACAGTTGAATATCTGTTGTGGTCATTGCCATATTTGCCAGCCCATTTTAACTTATAACATTGTAACTTACGTTTGGAAAAACTCACTCTGGCTGCTCTGTTGAAAGAAAAGTTAAGACCAGCAAGTGTGGAACCTTGAGCAGAGAACAGGGTGAAACAGGACCAGAATCTGGACCATGCCTCATTGGTGTGACCAAGAAATTTCTTGTTGGATTGGACAGTGAGTCTGAAAAACATAGAGGTGTCCAAACTAATTAGAAATCAGGTTTGTGCTTGAGAAACTAAAAGAATGGATTTTTCATTAACTGAGATGGGGAGGCTGTGGGATGAGCAATTGGGGTTCCTGAAGATAGACACTTATAGGTTTTCAGTATACATATGCTCTTTTAAGCCACACAGGGAATGAAATCACCAAGGAAGGAATACACATGAAAAGAGAACAGGATTAGATTTGAGGAGGAGCCATGACATTAGGATCTAGAAGAAAGTAAAGGACCCCACAAAAGAGACATAAGAAAAGGAGACTGGTTCTGTCAGAGGAGACTGTAACAGCTAAACAACATGGTATCAGCAAGGTGGGTTGACTAGCACTCTCAGTACAGTGGATGGTTGAAACAGGTCAGTGTCCCTGTAAAATAGACCCTGAGACAGATTTTCAAGAAGAGGGTTTTAAGGTACACCCTTAGGAACCACACCTGAATGGGAACAAAGGATATTTGGTCCCTAGCTACTTAAAGACCTCCTGGGTTGACACAAAGATCCTAACCTTCACAATCCACTTGTATTAGTTACTGGGTAAGAAAGGGTGAGATTCCTGTGAAATTCCTGGTAAGAGACTCAAATGTGAGCAGCCAACACTCCAATCCGGTATAGAGAAGAATGCTGTATCTTAGAAAGAACTGCATTTGCCAGCCAGCCAGATCCCTCATATGTGGCAACAATGGCAGAGAGAATATTCACCAGCATTGAGTTTCTCTGTTATCAGGATATGAGTCCTCTGGGACTGAGTAGTAGGGACAAGAGTCATCCTGCAATGTAGCAAGGAAAAATTAGAAGGAGAGAAATCAAGTCTGCAGGACCACCTATGAATACACCGTTTTGTTTTCTTTGCTGCCCTAGGCTAGCTTCAAACTCAGAACCCTCTTGGATCCACCTCCTGGAGTTAGGATCAAAGATCTGTGCCACCAGCCAGGTTCCATGTGTTGCAGTCAAAAGGTGAGCAAAGGCATACTGTGATGGCTGGAGTGGGAAGTGGCATCAGAGCAAAGGCAGTGTGTCAGGGTCCCAAATGGTGCTGGTGCTGGAGGAATCAGGAAAAGCAGTCACATGTCAGAGTAAGTTTAGGGCCTCTGAGGTATTGTCTCAGAGGATTCCTTTACAGTGTTTTAGATTACCATGTCACTTTATGTCACACTGCATTTGTGAGAGCTCAAAATGTTGAATATTGATGGGATTAATCGGCCTCCTATTTTGTGCAGGATTTCAGAGCAATCCCTTCACAGTTTAATCATGTTAAACATCCTTTGAGATGGGATGGATTTACATAGTGAATCACTGCCTACTTTCAGTTAGTATTTCTCTTAAAGTCACAGGAGCTACAGACGTACGCCGATTCCTCTCCAGCAGCTGTTCATATGACTTCTCCTTCCTGTTACCCTACCTACACAAGAGCTAGAAGTTACACTTCTAGTCAGGGTTCAGGTAGGGTTCCAGCCCCATCCACTGTGTAATGATGGAATCTTAACTTCTCTTCTTATAACCTGGGCTTTTTGCTTTCACAATTCTAGGATATTTATGATGGCGATACCCAAACAAGACTATAGGGGAGAGCAAATGCTGATATGTACATATAATGAAGCAGGGTATCAGGTAGAGAGTCAGTGCAGAATATATATTTTGTATGAAGACGTCTATTATTACTGCATCACTAGATTCCCTAGTAGAGCACATTTGGAGTGAATAATTCTATGCTGTACTTATTAGTTAACATTGTAAAATTTGTACACCAGGTCCTATATAAGACTGATGTGTAGTTTTAATAATTATTAGTTATTGTATAGTCTGCGGGACCTTGTAAGGTTTCCAGGTGTGTTTAGTCCTTTGACATTATACCACGATATCATTTCTAAAATTCCTTCCTGAGAACTATACAAGTGAATTACAATTTTAAAATTGATAATATAATATATATATATATATATTTATATATATATTTATTTATATATATAAATGTTTTAAGTAAGTTTACAATTCAGTGTTGGGTTGCGTTCTCAGTTGCCCTGGGTATACTGGCTTGAGTACTCCATTGTTGAACTTTTCATGTTTATAAAACCATCAGATGTTTCTAAAGAGGCTTGGAGATACATGCTCTGTGCAGACTACAAAGAACTTGGCTGTGAAATAGACTAATTCTGAGGGACTTTACAGTGAATCTTGAACAGCGTTTCTGATCCTTTGAGGGGTATTTTGTGCATTTAGATTTTCTGCTTATTTCTGAACCATTTTGGTGGTTTTCATTTTGTGTAAGAGACCTTCATTTCGAAAGATTTATTTACATGTCTATTTATTCGCTGTAGAATTACATATATTATTCATTTAAAATTCTTTATGGTTAAGCCACTCAAATTATTTAAAGTGATAGGTTCTTCTGTGTATTACATAGAACCTACAGATCTAGTGATTTATTTTTATAAAATCATAGTTGAAATCACTTACTTGAACATGTGTATTTTAAATTATTAACTTGAACACAGGTATTTGGTTAAATTCAGTTTTGACTTGAACATTTTTTTTTTTTTTTGCTATTTTATGCTTTGTTTCTGCTTCCTGTTTCCTGAGAAGAGAACCACGTTCCTTTGCATTGCTGCCATCCCTATTATAGAACAATGCCACTGTAGATTCTGTCTTTTTAATTGTAATTTTTATGTATGTCTGTGCACCGTGTAGTGACAGGTGCCTGACAAGGCCAGGAGACGGTGTCAGATTCCCTGGAACTGGAGTTGTAAGCAGACATTTTTGTACCGGTTATTTTCCAAGTGGTTTTATGGAGTTCTTATTGTGTGCCTGATAGGTCTGCTCATTTATGATTTTAAGCTCCATTTTATCTGAAATTTATTTTTTGTTATCAATATGGAGATGGGTTTTAGTTTTTTTTTTTTTTAAAAGCTTGAAAACACTTCCATTTCACATACAACAGAAACAAGCACCCCTGGGAGACAAGGAAAAACGTGGATTTATAATAGATAGAACACTGATGACCAAGGAAACAATTCATCCCAAGTTTATCAAGGTAATTACTCACAATAACAGGGGGTGAAGAGCTACTTGTGCGAACACAGATTCCTCAAAAGCAGCTTCATCATCAAAGGGCCCACAACCCAAATGGTAATGATTCAAGCCAGGTGCCTCCCTAGGCTTCCTGGCTCAATTTGCAGGCAGCTCCTCCAGAAAGAGGCTACCTCCTAGCTGTGGTTTTTTGTTTTTTGTTTTGTTTTGTTTTTTTTTTTGTTGTTTTTTTTTTTTTGCGTTTTAAATGTGTCAGTCAGTGAGTCTGTCTGTCTGAGGAATCTCTTGAAACTTGGAATTTTTAAGCTTTTAATTTTTGACATTTTGTGAGCTCACAGAATTTTGGCAGCTTCCTGGGTCTTACAAATGTTCCTCCTTCCTTCAAGAGAGAACGTTTACATGCAGGAAAATGGCTACAAATCACGTCTTCATTTCTTCTGTCTGTCACTTTCATTCATCTGCTCCCTCTTTTCCAACACTCACTAAGCTTTGGAGGGGGTGATACAGATGTCTAATAATTTTCATCGGTTCATGGCAAAACATCAAGCCACTCTACTACAAGTTAGATATTTTTAGAAGCATGAAGAGGTGTGAGTTTTAATAGTAACCACTTCTCCCTACAAAAAGAAGTTTGTCCCCTACAATTGAGGCTAGCAGCGGTAAGAATTAATTGTTATAAATACAAATAGTTAGAAAGCAAATTCATAGGCATATCATACTCAACAAAGAAATAGTAGTTGGCTTCTGCACTGAGGCTCAAGACCTTCCCAGATTTTGCCTTGGATCAGAGTATCAGACTCATGTATGTTTTTGTGATGTAGGCATTAAGAAAGCTAGCCAGCCTTGTCTAGTCCCTGGTTTTAGTGGGATTGCTTCGAGTTTCTCTCCATTTACTTTGATGTTGGCTACTGGTTTGCTGTAGATTGCTTTTATTATGTTTAGGAAGGGGCCTTGAATTCCTGATCTTTCCAAGACTTTTATCATGAAGGGGTGTTAGATGTTGTCAAATACTTTCTCAGCATCTAATGAGATGATCATGTGGCTTTTGTCTTTGAGTTTGTTTATGTAGTAGATTACATTGATGGATTTCCATATATTAAACCATCCCTGCATCCCTGGGATGAAGCCTACTTGGCCATGATGGATGATCATTTTGATGTGTTCTTGGATTCGGCTTGCAAGAATTTTATTGAGTATTTTAGCATCGATACTCATTAGGGAAATTGGTCTGAAGTTCTCTTTCTTTGTTGGATCTTTGTGTGGTTTAGGTATCAGAGTAATTGTGGCTTCATAGAATGAATTGGGTAGAGTACCTTCTGTTTCTATTTTGTGGAATACTTTGAGGAGAGTTGGAATTAGGTCTTCTCTGAAAGTCTGATAGAACTCTGCACTAAGCCTATCTGGTCCTGTTTTTTTTTTTTTTTTGGTTGGGAGAATATTGATGACTGCTTCTATTTCTTTAGTGGAAATGGGATTGTTTAGATCGTTAATCTGATCCTGATTTAACTTTGGCACCTGGTATCTGTCTAGGCCCATGAAAGGTTATAGATACAGAGACAAAATTTAGAGCTAAGATGAAAGGATGGACTATCCAGAGACTACCCCACTCGGGGATCCATCCCATCATCAGCCACCAAACCCAGCTGCTTGTGGACGTTGTACATCGTGGTGCGGAGCCTAGTGCGCACCACGATGTACAACGTCCACAAGCAGATATTAAACCATCCCTGCATCCCTGGGATGAAGCCTACTTGGCCATGATGGCTGCTTGTGGACGTTGTACATCGTGGTGCGCACTAGGCTCCGCACCACGATGTACAACGTCCACAAGCAGGCACATACCAGCAAGTTTCTGCTGAAGGGACTCTGATATAGCGGCCTCTCGTGAGGCTATGCCAGTGCCTGGCAAACACAGAANTGGATGCTCACAGTCAGCTATTGGATGGAACACAGGGCCCCCAGTGGAGGAGGTAGAGAAAGTACCCAAGGAGCTGAAGGGGTCTGCAACCCTATAGGTGGAACAACAATATGAACTAACCAGTACCCCCTGAGCTCGTGTCTCTAGCTGCATTTGTAGCAGAAGATGGCCTAGTCAGTCATCATTGGGAAGAGAGGTCCCTTGGTCTTGCAAACTTTATATGCCCCAGTACATGGAAATACCAGGGCCAAGAAGTGGGAGTGGGTGGGTAGGGGAGCAGGGGGAAGGGGAGGGTATAGGGAACTTTCGGGATAGCATTTGAAATGTAAATAAAGAAAATATCTAATAAAAAATGGGGGAAAAAAAAAGAAAGCTAGTCAGCAAAAAGGCTACTTCTAGCTCAGTCTCAGCTTCATTTTTTCATATCCTGTCACCAACTCATATGGTTCTTTCAGCAGTTGTGATCTATTGTGTAGTTATTATATGAAATCTATAGCACTGGTAATAGCTTTTATTATGTGAAGGGTCTCAAAGTCTTATCTGGATGGCAACCTATACGGAAGTAACCCACGTCAGCACTGCTATAATCTAATAACATATATAGCTCATGGGGGGTGTATTTGCTAACATACATGATACCTTTATTCAGATTTTTAATGTTGTTTTTACTGTTCTTCTAGGTGCTTTTAGAAATCTATAAGTCACTCAGGCGTTTGTACTATATAAAGAGATCGTTTTTTTTTCTTTCTTTCTTTTTTTCTTTTTAATGGGTGAACAGGATGTCTGAAGGCTCACTTCTATGCACTTTAAGAAAATACCAATAGGTCTTGGAGTTCATTAGGTAATAGGATGGCAAAGTAAATAATGTTAGCAAGATCCAGTATAGCATCCAATGGCACCATCAATTATGAAAATTGTTTTCTTCACACAAACATCTAGGATTCTCTTACCTCCCTGAGTCTTCAAAAACTCCATCTTCCTTACAGGTGGGAATGCTTCGCTTCAGAGTAGCTACATATTATTTTCACCATTTAAATATTTTCTGTGTGCTTTATTTTCAAAGCCCCCTCTTGTTTATTTGTACTGTTCTGGTGCTGTTATTATGCCTCTTGATAGCTCAGAATGCATGCTGCCTGCCATCATTGGTACCAGCATCAACTCTTATTCTGCTCATCAAGGCTCTATAATGCAGTCCCCTAGAGATTACTTTTTACTTAAGGGTTAAGAATGAAGAGCCACTTTATTAGTCCTCTCTGGTATATTTCAGGCTTTGGAGTTTCACTCACAGAAGTTTGTTCTCACTGACTTAATGCATTCCCCGTTGTATCTAGGGACTTTTGATTTAGAATGTTTTTGGCATTTGTGCTATTATTCCAAGACTTTAGGGAATTACGTAGTTCTCTCTCTTCTCTCATCTTTATTTGCTCCTTACTAGATTTTATCCCTCCTCTGCCTTGGGGTCTTCCACATGATGGACTTGTTATTTGATTTGAGTTTCTACTTTAGCATTTCCTCCAGCTGAGGTGTGTGAATATTACGCTCTCTGAACCTACTGGTGTCTTCTTCCCCCTACCTCCCCTCACCCCCCCAACAATGAAATCTCCTTCCTTGTGGCTGGGTAAGAGTTCATTTTTAGAGCAGCCAGACAAAGCCTCAGCTGCAACTTGGTGCTGAGAGTGAAAAAGCATTCTTCCAGTTGATTTTTTTTTTTTTTTTTTTATGTTTCCCTTACTATATGGAAACTTGAAACATATTTTCTTTGTCTCAAAGGTTAACAAAGTATTGCCAGAATCCTGGCTTGGTATATGCAAATTTATTCTATTATCAGTCATGCATAGAACTTTAGGCTTTAGAATTAACACATTTTTTTTTGTCTTGATGCACTGTTCTCTTGTTACCCCCTTTCCATCTCTTATTCTTTTGTTAAAAGTAGCAGTATATGCAAGATAACCCCATCCTCATTTTTAACTTTTGTGTCACAATTGTATTTTCATACCATTTTATGCTGGGATAGGCTCTTTCTTCTACTTGGTCATTCAGATCCTTAAGAAGAAATACATTCTCCAGGTAACAGTTCTCTTCATTTAAAAAAAATATTCTTATACAAATTTCAGTTTCATTACTCAAAATTCTGTATTTCTGAATTTTTCCATTTTCTAAGGTTTATTTGTAAGTCACTTTTAATGAAAGCACATATATGCAGATTGAAGAAAAATTTTAGTCTTTTGAGGCACACCCTGCCCCAGATTATATGAAACAGTACCATGTTCTCCTATCTTGTTTATGTATTCCTCTGTTAATGAATGTCTTCTTTATGACTGAATTAGAACTGTGATATTTTTTGTTTTTATGCTTTGTGTGTGTGTGTGTGTGTGTGTGTGTGTGTGTGTGTGTGTGTGTGTTCCCATTTAGAAAAGCCCTGGTCACAGTGCTTAAGGGCCATCACCACCCATAGTATTCGGTTAGCTTTGCTCATGCATCAACTGTACTTCTTTGGTCATGCACTCAATGCCAGTGGATCTATAATATATACTATATAAGGTGCCTCTAAACAGAAACATGCAATGAGCATACTGACGGACTGATAAAAGTTCTGCATGGCCATACAATAACAGGAACTTAACAGTTAACACCCAGACATAATGGTTCAACACTAACTGTTCACAGCTATTTTGTAAAAAATCTACCTCCAGTAATGGGAGTCAACTGCATCTGCTACTCTAATGTTTCTTCTCTGCTGAAAGCAATCTTAGATGCAATTATTCTGTTTTCATCCTTAAGTATCCCATCTTCCCAGCATTTTCGTTGTCAGTAGATACCCTTTCAGAACATCTCTTTGCACATCCTTCCTCGATCTAGTAAGATCCCCTTAGTGGTTTGCCTCTGTTGTTCATTCAGTCCATGGGGTCAGGTTTGGCTATCAGCATCTCGGCTTTGATCCTTAGAGAGGAGATCAGGGCCTTGCTGGGTATCTCAGACTAATTATAACCCACTGGGCTCAGCTAGAATGAGGACTCAGCCCACTTTGTCAGCTTCTATAAGCCTGTTGTCCAACCAGCAGGTCATTAGGTTTCTCTGTAGATTCATGCTTTGGTGTCTGAGCCTTTTAGTGACCCTAGATTTCGATAGATCATATTCTCTATATTCCAAAACTACAGAGTTCTCTCATCATTTTCTCGGCTCATTTTTTCTGAACTTGGGGAGCATAAATCCTTCAGAATCATATTTTTTCAGACGGTTCTTTGTGTCCCAGTGATGATTTTTCTCACCTTTACCTTCTGTGATAAGTTCTCAGAAGGGACAGGCCTTTCAGAGTTGAGAAGAGGACTTGGTCATAGTATAAACTTGCCACTTTTCTAGAGTTATATTCTGAAGTATCCCTATATTTTGTGCATCCATAAACGTCATTATATTTGATGAACTCTGTTATCCTCTCCGAAAAACCTATTTGGAAGTGTTGAACTTGAATTAAATTCCATCACATGCTTTGTACTCCAGATGTTGTCGCCAGGGATGTCCTTCTCACAATGGCTGTTGTTCCCAACACTGCTGTGCATAACAGTGTGGGCAGATTGGTTTATCACTTCTTTATTTATTGGAGACTTGCTTGTATCACATGGAAGCAGCTGAACTCTGTAATTATGAGCATTCAAAGGGAGGAATTTCCATAAATACCATATGTTTTCCTAACACTGCTTCAGATGAGGCTCACCCATGAGTTTTCATATTGCATTTGAGAAACACTTCTATTATTGTACAGTCTATTATTCTCAGAATGAGGGAAATGAAGACACATTTTCTGGTCCATTAACTCTTGTTAGCTCTCCAAAAATCAATAGATTCGCTGATGTTACATAGTCTTCCATTTAGAGAATCCACTTCCAGCAGCCCCCACAAACTATTTTTCCATCCTTCTGTTCTGTTAGTTTTAATTGATTTTAGTATGGGATACCTGATCACCTGCTTCTTCATCTATTTTTATGAGGTTTATTTTTACCTGGGAAGGATTTTTAAATATGTTTGTTTCATTTAAACATTGCAATGTGGTGGTACTTACTACTCTTAAAAACTCTCCTCCAACTAACTGTATTTGGCTCTTATTTCAGTATCAAGTGTATATATATATATATATATATATATATATATATATATATATATATATATTTAAACTTCGAGATAGGACTTGAACATTGCAGAAACATCAGTTCACACAGACTAAAACCAATATGTGTTAAATATTCATGAAATTTTGAAGAACATTTATTTTGATAAGCATCTGATACTTTGACAAGGGTGCTTGATTTAATGGCAAAAGGCTAATGTTAAAATTTCTCTCCTGTTGAGAAATTTGTGGATTCTTCAGCGTTGAGACTCAGAGTTGTGACTTCAGATCTATGAATTTTGAGCCTCTCATTTTTAGATCAGAGGTTATCAACCTGTGGGTCAAGACTCCTTTGCGAATCAATGATCCTGGCACAGAAAACACAGATCTTTACATTACAACCCATAACCATAACAAAAATATAGTTATGAAGTAGCAATGAAAGTAATTTTATGGTTGGAGGTCACCACAACATGAACTAAAGGGTCAGAGCACTAAGAAGGTTGGGACCCACTGCTTCAGAAGGAGATGTGCTTACTAACTATGCAGTGTTCAGCATCTTCACAGGAGGAAGTGACTGGCTCGTGATAAACAATGTATTTGAATTTTAAACCATGAAGAAAGTTGTACTTAAAGTGTGCAAGGCAAACACACACTTTAAGGAGAAAGTTCAGCCTGCCTAGGATAGGAAAACACTGAAACATTTAAACATTTAAACATTTAAACAAAGAAACCCTGTGAGGACAGAGTATTATTTACATGCAGTATTTCTGGTCATTGGATTATGTCTGCCTTATCTCTAGTTCAGAAATATTTCCTAGTCCATTTCCCTATTACATTTCCCATAACTGTGTTTCCTCTAAATTATGTACCTTTCTTTGAAATTATCTAAGAAATTGGATATAATTTTTTTTTCTAAATAAGATTTCTCTTTGCTCAAATTCCTGCTTTGAGAAACTAGGGAAAAAGCATCCGAGAGTCAGATGACAATGAGAACTCTGGCAGCAGAAATAATAAAGGAAAGTTGATTGGAAATTACAGACATGTCTTTACGCATGCATAGATAGCATATATATATATGTATGCGTGTATACATATGCATACATATAATTCTTTAAATGCATACACTTGTCAAATGCTGAAGTTAAATATGCTTAGAACAGCTACAGCACTATCTGTAAACAGATGGCATGTCCACCACAGTGACTGAGGGGAGCTTGGTGAGAAACTGTTTGTAGGAATGTGGGCAGGATGGGTTGAGAAACCCCCGGAATGAGAAGCATCTGGTAGACCAGCCACATTCACAGTCCCCAGGATCACATGAGATAGCAAAGTCTTTCCTAATGGCTGTGTGGGAGGACCCCATTCAGCGAAAGGGCTGTGACCAGGGGTGGAGAAGAACAACCTTGGCTGCAGAGGGGAAATATGTATTTATGTAAATTTTTCTTCTGGTGATTTTAGGCACCATCTCTCAAACAAATGTCCTTCTTTATGACATATATAGTTTTGGGGTGACTGCTTACGACTCATTAATCAATTGCCAACCGAACTGACTAATATAAATGGATCTTTTAAAAAAACTTCTTATTTTTAGAAAAATGGATATTGATCACAAAGATATAAAGTCTGAGGTTCAGAAAAATTTAAAAAATTAAGACACACACACAAAAAAATCCCAAAAGAAGATGCATTCTGATGGCTCATGTATTAAAGCAAACAAACTGGCTGGCAAAATGGCTCAGCAGGTAAGAGTGCTGACTGATCTTCTGAAGGTCCTGAGTTTAAATCCCAGCAACCACTTGATGGCTCACAACCACCCGTAATGAGATCTGACACCCTTTTCTGGTGTGTCTGAAGACAGCTACAGTGCACTTATGTATAATAAATAAATCTTTGGGGCAGAGCGAGTGGGGTTGACTGGAGTGAGCAGAGGTCCTAAATATTCAATTCCCAACAACCCCATGAAGGCTCATAACCATCTGTACAGCTACAATGTACTCATGTACATAAAATAAATAAATAAATCTTTAAAAATCCCAACTAATAAACATGTATTAAGGAGCGAATAAATGACAGGCATTGGGGGCAAAGCTTTGACCTTCACCATCTGGGAGCAGCTCTCAGTCTGTCTACTGTTCATACATTCATCTTCCCTTGTTTGTCTCTCTCTCCATCCCTGCCATGCTCAAGAAATGATCTGAGAGAGATTGTCGAGTCTATTATCCATCCTCAATCTTAGGAGTGGGGGGATTTAGTCTTATTACCTACCCATATGAGACAACAGAAATGACCTTAAGATTAGCTTTCATTTTTCACCTCTGGTTTTAAAATTTAGAAAAATTTGGAATTAGACACTGATTAATTTTGAAAATTTTCTTTGAAAAAACTCTTTACATCTAGTATGACCTCTATATAAAACTCAACCCCCAAATTGTTAGAATATTAATTTCCAGGAAGTTCTGCCCGTTTGACTTGTATCCACATCTCCTGTTTCATTATCAGCCTTCATGTGATTTGACAGGTTTGAGAACTAGATCATGTCTAAAGGATGAAATTGAGAGCAGAGACTGTTCAGTCTCACTGTCCTCAAATCCTGATGATTATAGATATCATTTCTGAGCTCTAGATGCAGAGCCAACCAGGAATAATAAATGAATTTTTGAGATGGTTAATGAAAACTAGAAGGTCTCATATTTAATTGGGGGGCGGCTCAAATGGGTGAACAGCAGATTCCAATTTATGTAGAGAGCCCACTAAGGCATCTGGAAGGCCATACACAACTGCAGTTCCATCATGCCTTGAAAGAGCACATGCAGCCCTGAGGACTGTGCTTGTCACATTCAGACTACACTGGTCCATGGAGTCTTCTACATTTCACTTTGACTAAAGCTGCTACTAAGAGCTGCACTGGAGAACTTGAAGGATTTTTTTTTTTCAATGTGGGCCAAGTCAGACTCACTCATATTGTAAAACTACATATACTTTCATGGGCTTTTTGATAGGAAGAGGATTCAGTGGCCACACATTTGAGATCTGAAGAGAGCTGTAGCCCAAAGGAACTTAGATGATGTGTCAAAGTGACCTCTGCAATACTCTTGCAAGCATCAAGGCATGGAAAGATGTTATTAAAATATCAGTCTACAAAGGCACCAATACTGTTGAAATCTCACCCCTTCTATTCTTCATGTCATTTCTGAGATACACAGCCTTTTAAAAAAATTTCTAGTTCCTTTTCAAGAATTTATTTCATTTAACATGACAATAAACTGGTCATAATGTCTACCGTAATGCATTAACATAGCATAACAGTGTGGGGTAAATTATAAAGTGTTGAATAGTAAGATCTATTGTTAATTTCACATGACATTGGTAGAAAGAATTCATACCATGAGTTTACTCTTGGTCCCTGGAATGATAGAATAAAGAATAGCTTGGAAGAGTAGGTACGTTTCAAATAATATGAACCAAGTTTAAGAAATTTCTCGAGTTTCATGAGATTTGCAAATTGTATCTTGGGTGTTCTAAGTTTCTGGGCTAATATCCACTTATCAGTGAGTGCATATCATGTGCATTGTTTTGTGAGTGGGTTACCTTACACAGCATGATAGCCTCCAGATCCATCCATTTGCTTAAGAATTTCATGAATTCATTGTTTTTAATTGCTGAGTAGTACTCCATTGTGTAAATGTACCACATTTTCTGTATCCATTCCTCTGTTGAGGGACATCTGGGTTCTTTCCAGCTTCTGGCTATTATAAATAAGGCTGCTATGAACATAGTGGAGCATGTGTCCTTATTACAAGTTGGAACATCTTCTGGGTATATTCCCAGGAATGGTATTAAGATACAATTTGCAAAACTCAGGAAATTCAAGAAGAAGGAAGACCAAAGTGTAGATACTTTGTTCCTTCTTAGAAGGGGGAATAAAATACCCATGGAAGGAGTTACAGAGAGAAAGTTCAGAGCTGATATGGAAGGATGGACCATCCAGAGACTGCCCCACCTGGGGATCCATTCCATAAACAACCACCAAACCCAGACACTATTACACATACCAACAAGATTTTGGTGACAGGACCCTGATATAGCTGTCTCCTGTGAGGCTATGCCAGTGCCTGGCAAGTACAGAAGTGGATGCTCAAAGTCATCTATTGGATGGAACACAGGGTACCCAATGAAGGAGCTAGAGAAAGTACCCAAGGAACTGAAGGGGTCTGCAACCCTATAGGAGAAACAACAATATGAACTAACCAGTACCTCCAGAGCTCGTGGCTCCAGCTGCATATGTAGCAGAGGATGGCCTAGTCGTCCATCAGTGGGAAGAGAGGCTCTTGGTCTTGGGAAGATTCTAGGCCCTAGTATAGGAGAATGCCAGGGCTAGGAAGTTGGAGTGGGTGGGTTGGAGAGTAGGGGGAGCGGGAAGGGTGTAGGAGATTTTCAGAGAGGACACTGGAAAGGACATGACATTTGAAATGTAAATGAAGAAAACATCTAAGAAAAGAAATTTCTCAAATTATTAGTCTGCGTATATGTGTGTGTATGCATGTGCATGAGTGTATGTATGTGTGTGAGTGTGCATGTGAGCATGTGTATATGTATGTGTGCCTGCATCTTTGAGGCACAGTTTAGCAGGCTCTTTTTTTCTAAAACTCCATTGTGTACCAAGCAAATTTTCTCCATCTCTCATGTCACCAGCCATGACTGAGAGGCCCAGCGGCCCACTTTCTCCATCTAGGCCTCACTTCCCAAGGTTTCTAGGATTTTCCCAAAATAGTGCCACTCTCTGGCGTCCAGGCATCCAAAACATGAACTGGGGTGAGTAGCATTTTAAATTTAAATCATAACGCTGTGGTTGAGTCAACAACCCCATAAGCCTAAGACTTAGATTTTCCACAAAGTAAGAAACAACCATAGACCCTGAATTTCATGAACACCGTGGAAGTCTTTTGATAAGAAATGCCCATTTACTTGTCTTAAACCCAACTTTCTCAGATTCTTGTTGGCAACTTCTAGATTTCCTATTTTTCAGTTTCTGCTACTAAAAATGACCCACATGACTTAACGATGTTGACTTTTCCTCCCCCGTTTCCTCAGTTCTTCCCAGCAGATACTCTGCCCCAAGCTAAAAGGAACAAGGAGAGCACATGACCCTGCAGTTTAAACAAGTAAGAATTAAATATTTATTAAATACCAGCCACATACTTAAGCACTTTCCATACAATATTCCAAATATTCTTCACAATTATGCACATCGAATCAAATTTCTCTTACATTTAAGGATGATCATGGAAACAGAGGGCAAAATAAAAATTGATATTCTCTTTCACACATCCAGGGTAATTAGGCACAAGATTCCCCCATGTGTATCCTTTCAGAACACCTACTCCTCTCCAATGTAAAAGGCCTGCTTGTTTCTCACATGAGGTCAACTAAATGTCAGATCAGCAAGATGCTAGGAACATTGGCTCTCCAGGAGGGAGACACCTAGGATCCACAGAGAGATGTTTGGGCTCCAGTGTGGAAAGATGCCTGGGATGAACTGATTGACAAGGATGGAGATCCACTAGGGGAAAATGTCCGGGCTCCACTGGGGAGGACGCCTAGGATGCATTGGGAGGTGGTGCCCGAAGGTCCCTGGAATATATGCCTAGACTCTACTGGGTGAAGGTGCCCGAGTTTCACTAGGAGAGATACCTGGCTCCATTGAGAGGGGATACATAGGCTCTGTTGGGAAGGTATGTTTGAGATTCCCTAAGAGGGGTGCCTGGACTGACTGGGAAAGGACTCCTAGGCACTACTGGAGGAAGATGCTTGCCATCCACTAGGAGATAATGTCGTTACTTTGGAAAAAACAAAAACAAAACAAAACACATACTATGTCAGCTGCAAAAAAATCTTTCACAACACTGTAACATTAACTATGCGTGTATACAGTGTCTGAATTGACAGTTGCTCAATTTGTTAGATGAATGGGCTCATTCAAATACCATTGGCCATACACAGTGGGGGACTGATATGCTAAGCTCTCTACAGAGGGGTTTACAGGGGACTTTTCTTATCATCAATATGTCATGACTGACGCTTGTTAGTTAGATTGGAAGCCTTATGCTCAAGAACCTTTGGTTCTCTGAGGAAGCCAGTCTGGGAAACCAAGGGGCCATTATGGCCAATCACTGTCTTATCCAGCAACATAAACTGGAAATTGTTTCCCATGTGCTGTGCATGACAACTTACGGTTGGCCACCTGTCTCTGTTTTATTGCCTATTAATCTTTAATATTATACTAGCTGGCAGCATAAAGCCACCATTTGGAAGCCCCAGTACATTAAAGAACAGTAGCCCTATAGACCCTGCCAATTCCAATTTCTTTAATGTTTAGGGTCATTAAGTGGAAGAAAGACAACCCCTTCAAAGTCATTATGCTCCCAGTATTCAGACCCAGCAGCAGCTGTTCTTGGATGGTGTGGTTCAATTCTTCAAAAAGGCACAGTTCTGTTCTTGAAGGGCTAAGCTTGATAAACTGTCACAGTAACAGCTTTCAAAATGGAAATGTGAGCATGCTATGTACACATGACCTTCCTTTTTATTTTTATTAGTCTAGAGGTTTATATGTTTAACCAGTGCTGCTGTGTTTGGGGTTTTGGGTTAGTCCCTGAGGAGGAATATGAGAGAGTCCAACATGGAGTGTCTTATTCAAGAGAACAAGCAGTCTATGTGGTTTCATAGGGATCCCCAACAAACTATCAACTAAGCTAAATGAAATCAGGTAAGCATGGAGTTTCTTCCATGCATTCTTTAACTACATAATAAGTGATGTGTTTTTGTTTTCAGCTTTTTTTTTTTTTTTTTTTATAGTCCAGGGATCTCACGCTCATGCTCTAATGTTGAGATGAGGACAGTCATCCTTCCAAGCCAGATGGCATCAGGTACTCTGACCTGAGCATAAAGGGGACCCTGTATCATTAGAGAAACAGAACGCTGTGTATCTACAGATGGATACCTGACCAATGCGTGCTACCGTTATCCATGTCAAACGCTGCCTTGACATTTTATGATTTTTAATACAATGCTTCCCAAGCTATGCATGAGAAGAAAAAAAAATCCTTCTCTTAGGATTAGGCTCTGAAATTATTACTGATCTTTATTGTTTATGTGGCTTGATGTTTGAAGAAACTATTTGTGCTTTCCCCCCATATTTATCAAATCCTCAAGCTTGGATTTTTTTTTTCATGTTCCCCTTGGATTATTCAGGTTATGATTTTTCACCTCAAAATGTTTTGTTCCCCCTTTCAGAGTAAGAAGTTCAGAAAAGCAAGCTTTGGTCGTCATTGACTCTTATTATTAATGGAATTGAAATCTTATAGGGTGGCTAGAGTATGAAAGAAAGAACAAGAGTGCTTGGCAAAGGGAAGCTGCCTCTCGTCACTGCACACTGAGAATCACGATTATGAACCATGTATACAAAATACATACCTTGACTTCCTGGCCTTGTGGATACTAAGATTCCTCTGGCACTTTGGTCTTAAATATTTATCTAATCACCCTTTACATAAACACTAAGTCTGAGATAAGTATTAGTTTCCCTGTTGCTGTGATAAAATATGCTGGCAAAAAGCAACCTAAAAAAGAAGGGTTGTTTCTGGTTCACATGTTGAAGGTACAGCCCCTCAGAGTAGGGTAGTCAATGTACCAGTAACTTGAAGCAGCTGGTCACATTGCTTCACAGTGAGAAAGCAGAGGGTAGTGTGCAGCCAGTTTTGGACTTTCTCCTCAGTCCAGGGCACAAACTCAGAGAATAGTGTTTGTAATATAGGCCTTCTCATCTCAATTAACCTAAATAAAGAACAACTCTCACAGGAATGCCTAGAGACCACGTTAATCTAAATAACCTTGTAAAGATGTGCAGGAGGCTTGTTGCCTAGGATGATTCTGGATCTTGTCAAGTTGACAATTAATATTGACCATTTTATATCATAAATCACCTTATAACTCTATTTTCTAGAGAAAGCACCTTATGTAAAAATAAGATGACAAAATATTTTTGCTTAATATTTTAAGACTTTGAAAAGTATAACTTAAAAACTACAAATCACATCTAGAAACACTGTTAAGCTCTACTGAGAAGCTGGGTTCTGCATTTAGGCATGCGCTGTTCTTAAGTTACATTCTTCTCTCTGGATGTGTCTGTTTCCAACTTTCTTTCTACCCTCTTAATGTTGATTCTTTAATATGTGTTATAACTTTTTTCTAAAAAACTCTAATTTTGCTTTAGAGAAAACATAAGATCCCATGAGAATGGATAAGAAAGGGAACTACTTAATCTTTGAGAGGCGTCGACAAACAGATCAGGGCAAATGAAAGGCCAGCATTTAATATATCTTGATTTCTTCACAAAGACCAATAGATTCACATACAAATGAGCAAATTGAACTTCTAAAACATTTAAGATCTTCTGGAGAATATCATTGTTGCTCCTAGCCTGGTTCTGACTTTTTTTGTTGTTTTGCATTTTTTTTTTATTTCTAAAATCTAGAATGATGTTATCCTAGCAAGTTTAAGGCTAGTCTGAGAGAGAATGTCAAGCTTAGGGCTCAAATGAATAGGAAGCGAGACAACTGTGAGGCTTTAGAGAAAGTCAGCACAAAGTTCTGTTTTATATTGTGACTTTTGGGGTTATTTTTATATTATTTCTTGTCTTGAGGGGGAACAGAATAAAAGTAGCTTCTTGTTTGTGCTTTTAGCTCAGATGGACCTGAATCTTAGATAAGGTTTGAACACTTTGCTTAAAATTACAATCATTCTGTCTATCTTCTTCTGGAGACAATGTCATGATGTCATTTTGATCAAGCACCAACCACAGTGCCTGAAACACATTAAGACCCACAAATTATAATGCAATAGTTATACTTGGAAATCAAAGAGTGTGATAACTTACCTATGACAACAGTGACCAGAAGCATTACTGCCAATGCTTGTGGCAGTCACTCTTCCTTCTAACTGGCTTATCATAGGGATGACTGAGCCTGTCATGTTGGTGAGCACTGGGGACAACACAGGGGTTAAGAAGAACCTTGTTGTCATTAACAGCAGGCTCCCTTTGGCCACACAATTCTTAACATTCATTCAAGATAACCTATTCTTCTGCACTGATCCCATTGTAGCTGTTTCTCTTCATGTCCTGCTTACTGATAAGACTGCAAAATCCTTACAGGAAGATGTTTACATTTGCACTTATGGCAGTCTCCTCCCCAAACTGGTTTTATTTGTTATTCAGGTTACATATTCATAACTCCCCAACCCCCCAAATACCAAGGGCTATGCTTCTAAAAATGGTTTTGACAGAAACACCAAAAAGGCTTTTTACAATTTTGGGGGCGGGGGAAGTTCATCTAACTTACTGAAGGAAATGCATAGTGCGTAGTGTCACTGGGTTTAGGTAGACTGTGTAGAAATAGTGAGACATTCAGCTAGGAAGCTGTGGACCAGAGAAAACCACCTGTTGAAATATTATGAAGAAGATTAAGCTTGACCTCCATAGCTATAGAATCCAATTTCTGTATTTATAGCTTTATAATCCTTTATTTGAAGATGATCCCAAAATTGTGTAAGTGCCAGGCCTTGCCAAGGGTCAGTCCTTGTGTAACACCCAAGTTTTGTAAAGTTTAAAGTTTTGAATTCAATGCATGCCTTGTCTTGAGTATACTGGATTGATGATATTTGGTACATAAAATTGAAGTCAAAAGATAGAAGGAAAGAAAGGATAAAAGGAAGGAAGAAAATGTCTCATTACAATATTTTGGTAAGACAATGTTTTAGTGAGCAGGCTTAAAAACTCAATGACTGAAAACACACTTTTACACACCACAGCACAGCATCACACCACAGCCACATAACTCAGCACAGCACAGCTCAGCACAACATAACACAGCACAATACAGCACAACATAAAACAGTACAGCAACATAGAATAGCACAAGGTATATTGCATGCTTCAATACTTTGCTGGTTAGATTTTTGTCTGCTTCACACACAGACTGGCAACATATGGGAAGAGGCAATCTCAATTGAGAAAAATGCCTCAATCAGGTTGGTCCATACGGACACCTCTAAGGAATTTCATAAACGATGACTTATGTGGAAGGGCTCATATCTCTGTGGGCAATGCCAGTCCTGGGCAGGTAGTCTTGGGCTTTATAAGAAAGCAAGCTGGACAAATCTTATAGCACAATCCAGTAAGCAGCCTTCCTGTCCATGTTTCAGTTCCTGCTCCAGGTTTTTGCCCCCATTTCTCTGAGTGATGTACTGTGATGTTGGAGAGCTAGACAAATAAACCCTTTGCTCCCCAGGTTGCTTTCGGATGTGGCATTTATCACAGCAATATAAAGCATGCTAGAACAAACTAGCATGTCAGCGGATAAAGCCCCAGAAGGCAGGGATAGCATTTTGACCTTCACTCTAGTTCTCCAGTACAGGCAGGTAACCCATTAAATTAACAAAGAGATCAGAGGCCCAGAAGGGTGATATGACAAGCCCAGAATCCCCCAGTAAATACTAAAAGAACAACTCATTACTGTCCTCAGACTGCATGAATAGCATTCTGTTTTCCACTGTCACATAAATGTGCTGTTTTGGCCCAAGTAAGAAAACACAGCATCAGGCTTCTAGAGATGACATATGGAATGGGGGAACCTTAAGTTTTCATTGTCTAGTGTATTCATCACAAATGAAACCAGCTTGATACAAATCACTTTTCAATGTTATACTAGTATCTACAGCAGCTGAATGAAACCAAATCTAGCCAAATCTAGTACTTTTAAACATAAAGTTTTGTTAGGAGAACTGCCAGTGTCAATCATCCTAGTAGTGTCTGTTATGGTTTCACAAATGCAAAAGTAGTTGCTAAAGTGTCAGCCCCAAAAGATTAAATGATGACAGTCATGTGCAACACACACACACACACACACACACACACACACACAAAATTCAATCCCGAAAATAGGGGCTGGACACAATCACTCCAAACACAGGAAAAGGAGTGCAGGTGACAGAAAGGGAGTCAGCATTATTTCACCTCTATAGAGAAAGTGCATGGTGGCCCTCCTGATGGGAAAATGACTTCAAAATAACATAGTAAAGCATTCATAACAATTTGCAAAGCATGGAGAGGATGTTCCTGAAACAGAGCAGCTCACATGAAGGTCCAGGTAGAATTCAAGTTCTCTGCTCAGATCATCACGATAAATGGGAGGAAGAGAGAGAAAATAGAAGTTTCCTGGACATCATGTGTGTCTGGATTATTACAGTCAGTCATAAAGAAATCCTCCCAGTCTTCCCTAGCCCCACTTCACAGCAAAGGAGACTAAAACTGCTTCAGCTTCCAGAGTAAGGGTAGATGAAGTTTGGTCCAAGATTGATGAGGTTTCTGTGTGCCTCTCCTACCCTACCAAGTAATGGCCTCTGACCTGGCCTGGTGTCCTCTGACCCCAGATTCCACCACTCATGCCTGCACCCTTGTGCCTAGGAGCACCAGGATAAAGAGAGGTTGGTACAAAGCAAGGCTGCTCTCCAGGGAGCCCAGCCTCTGTAGCAGCTGTCAGGAGCAGCTTTAACTCCCAGCTGAGACTCACTCTGGCCTCTGTGTAGAGGAAGTCAGACCAAGGTGAGGGTGACCTGCAGTCACATATCAGGACAAAGAGTCCCCATCACACTCAAGGTGAGCACACCTTTCCTGAGCTTGAGTAGCTCTTACACTACCTGTGTCACGAAGTAGAGGGGCATTCAAAATCTGTAATCAAGGAGGTTGAAAGAAGGGCTGGAAATTAAACAATGGCTTGATTAATTCCACTTCACCTCTGCTTGACACATTGAGAGATAAAAAAACATATGAAGCCGCTATGTCCCCTTTTCCAATTATTGTACATGCAAGAGGACAGTAGAGGGATGGAGCTCTGAAAGCAAGGGACTAAAGAGATAAACACCATTTCTGAGCACCATGGCCCAAGTAAGCTTTGAAAAGATATGACCTGATTGAAATCTTGTCAACAGTCATGTAAGATAACTTCTTTTCTGACAGAAATAAATATAACTAGACAATTAAAAGATTCATCAGGCAGTTTTACAAGAAGAGTCATGTTTTATTTTTATAGTGCTTTTATTGTAGTAAAATTCAAATAGCAAAATTTTCTACTGTAACTGATTCTAAATGTGCAGCACAGGGACAAAAAGTACCTGAATATTTTTGTGTGTTTGTCACTAGGATGCAGCCCCTCAACTTTTGTCATGTCTCTAATTTGAAATTCTCTAACTATCATGCAACTCCTTCTGTGACCTTTTCCTCTGCCCAGTAACTGCTCGTACCTTTTCTGTCTCTCCTTGCTTGCTTTGGTTTCTGTGTTGATCTCAGAACAATGACATGAGTCATCACTTGTCTTTCTGGGATTCATTTAGTAGACTTAACATCCAGTCCTCTAGTTCATTCACACTGTAGTGGACGTTAGAATTTCTTTCCTTTTTAATCACTTCAATTGTTTGGGTCTTGAAACTAGTACAATATGATACTCAACAGTTCTGTTCCCTATTTCAAATCTCTTGATACATGTCTAAAGTGGATCTCAATCATATGTAATTCTGTTTGAAGATCAGGTATATTGTTTTCCACAGTGGCTATACCCTTTCGCACACTAATCAGCAATATACATCCTCACCAGCACTTCTTTTCTTTTCTTTTCTTTTCTTTTCTTTTCTTTTCTTTTCTTTTCTTTTCTTTTCTTTTCTTTTCTTTTCTTTTCTTTTCTTTTCTTTTCTTTTCTTTTCTTTTCTTTTCTTTTCTTTTCTTTTCTTTCTTTCTTTCTTTCTTTCTTTCTTTCTTTCTTTCTCTGCCCCCCCTTTGCATTATTCACACTAGTGGGAAGAAGACATCTTATTCTGGCTTTCAAGTTTTTCTAATTATTAATGCTGTTGAACATGGTTTTATATCCTATTGATAATCTGTACATCTTCATAGCAATGTCTGTCCAGGTCACTTGACTAAGAATAGATTCTTGGTATATATATATGTGTGTTGTCATTGACTTACAGGTATTCTTTATAGACTCTGAATATTAATTCTTAGGTAGATACAGTTCCCAAACATTTTATCTCATTCTTGATTTTTTTTACTCTGCATCTAATGCATGGCAATATTCTAATTTTAATGAAGTTAAAGAATCTTTTCTTTTGTTGTCTGTGTGTTTAGTCCCTTATTTAAGAAGTACTTCTTAAATCTGGTGTCATAAAGAGTTCACCCATTCGTTCTCCCAAGAATTTCTTAGTTTTAGTTCTCATGTTTAGATTTTTAAAAATCTTTTAAATTAATTTTGTAGAGCTGAAAAGATGGTTCAAAGATTAAGCACCCTTATTGTTCTTGGAGAGGAAGTTCCCAGAACCCACATGATGTCTCACAACCATCCTTAACTCCAGTTCTATGGATTTAACACCCTCTTCTGATCACATATGTCATGAATGTATACCATATGCACATCACACATACATACAAACAAAGCACTCAGACATAAAACTAAAACAAAAATGAGTTCTGTGTGTAGCATAAGAGAAGAGCCTACATGCATTCTTTTGCTTATGGGTAGCTGTTCCTCAGTGCACTTCTCAACAGGAATGGGTCTTCTCCAATCTATGATATTTTTGGTCACTCAAACAATAAACTATGTGCAATAGGTAATTCCTGGATTCTGTGTTCTGTTCTCCTTATTGACTGGCCCTTTAGATTTCAACAGTTCTACAGGGAGTTCCTTAGAAGTTTACATCAGGAAATATGAGACTTCCAACTGTGGTCCTTTTTAAGATTATTTTTTGCCAGTTTAGGTCCCATCTGAATTCTAGAATGCATTTATTTGTAATTTCAATACAAAGTTTTCGGAGCCTTTGATAGCAATTTCAGTGAATCTTTAGATTGCTCTGGGCATTATTGATCTCATAATGATGTTAAGTTTTCCAACCCATGCTCATGGTACGTTATTTTATCTGCAATTGCCTTTAATGGCTCCTGACAACATTTTAATGTTTTCAGCCTGTAAGAAGGATTTTATCTCTTTTACTGAGTATTTCTTATAGTTGGAAATATTTAAAATATAACTGTTTTCTTAATTTTCTTTCTATATGCTGCTTATTTTTAGTGCCAAAAATAACTGCTTTGTATCTGTTATTTGACAATATGAAACTTTGCTGACTTTATTCTCTCTCTCACCTCTTCTGTTGCCTTCTCTCTCTTCCCCTCTCCCTTTCTCTCTCCAGCCTCGCCCCTCTCCTACTCTCCCATGTACACAATGCTTTGAGTTTTCTTCAGATAATGTGCTCTCAGCAATATATAAAGGTAATTTATTTCCTTCCTACTTTGGAAACTTTCAATTTCTGGTTTTTGTTCGTTTGTCTATTGTTTCCAATTTCTCTAAGTAGGACTTCAAGCAATATTCTGAATTCCAATAACAGACCAGGACAACTTTACCATATTCCTGATCTCGTGTGTCTTCATTAAATTTCTATTGCTGTGATAAAATACCATGACCAAATACTGTTAAAGAAAGCATCTATTTGGGGATTACCATTTCAGGTTAGAGTCTGTGAGCATCATAGCAGAGAGCATGGAAGCAAGCAGGTAAGCCTGGTACTGAGGCAGTATCTGAGAGCTCACACCTGGAGACACAACTACCAGGGGGAGGGAGAGGGAGGAAAGGAGGGAGGGAGGGAGGGTGGAAACTGACAGTTACTACACACACCCTTCCACTAGGCCACAACTCTAAGTCTTTCTCAAATATAATCACCAACTGGGGGGCAAGTATTCAAATTTATGAGCCTATGGGGGCCATTCTCATTCAAACTGCCACACATATGAAACAATTTAAATCTTTCAACTCTGAGTTCAGTGCTCATGTGTGGCTTTTATTATGCTGAAGTGACCTCCTTCCATCTGTAGGATGCTGAGTTCTTTGATCATAAATGGACCCCAAGATTTATAAAATGCATTTTCTGCATAGAGTGGAATTATGTTGTCTTTTCACATCACTCTGTTAATGTGGTACATTATGTTAACTGACTCATGAGTGTTGAACTGAATCTTCTCAACCAATGCAAATTTGTTTAGGTAAACTACAAGTTATTCCACAATTGACTTGTAACAATAAAATATTAAGTATACATCCTGGCAGTTCAATATGGTCTTTAAAATTTCAAGTAAGTGTAATCGCTGTAGTACTTTTTACAAAATGCCTGTTACAGTGGTTTATGGAAGACTGAGTAATGAAATCAAAATGCAAAACATAAACAATGTGTGTACTACCCAGAGCATCATAAAATGCAAATAATTTATAGGACACTTTAGATAGTATCTCTTCTTTAAACTGTAGCCTCATGAATTATAAGACTATTAAGGATCAATTTGAATAATTATACAGTCTTTTATGCCCTGGGAGTTTAACAAAGGGGAAGACAATTCAAAATGACTTTAATATTGTTTTGGTTATAGACTTTCAGGAGTCAGCCTGAGGGTGGACTCAGCCACACAGGAATTTCACTCCTCTCAAGATCCAGTGGCAGGGATATGGACAAGGATGACACAAACATTCCTTTGTAGATCTCCATTGCTGTTGGAAGATGAAATGGCTCCGTGAAGTCCTTGGATGGGAAGCAAACTTAAAGTTGTAGTGAACTGAATTATGCCCGCTCATCTCCAAGCTCACCTATTGAAGCCTTTATGGCAATATTTAAAGTAGGGATTTTAAAGAGGTAAGAAAAATAAGGTCATAGAGTAGGATTGTAGACACAGAACTAGGGAGATAGCTCAGTGGGTAAAGCACTTGTTATACAAGTGTGAGGGCCAGAGCTTGGATTTTCAGAATCCATGTAAACCTGAATGCAGTAGCATGCACCTGTAATCCTAGTGCTTCTGTGATAAGACAGCCAAGAGAGCCCCTGGAACTTTGAAGGGCAGCTAGCATGGCATATGCAGTTGTGAGTGAACAACAAAGTGATTCTGTCTCAAAAAGGGTGGAAAGTTCCATGCTGACCTCTACACATGCAGCATGGCACACATGTGTACACATACACACACACACACACACACACACACACCTTATACATAATCACACATATGTACTTGTAGCACACCATATGTGTGTGTGTATCACATTACATAAAACATAAAATAAGAAAAGAGTTCATAAAGTTTTTTCATTTCCTCTCTTCTGCCTTCCTCTACTATTCTCACCTGCCCACATCCCCAAAGGAGGTATTGGGAAAATTGAGACAGGGCATCAGTTTTTGCTTTATAGAAAGGTTTCTTTAGACATTAACCATGTAGGCTTGTCAATGTTGAGGTTACCAGGACTTATTCCTAAAGAAACCTAGTTATTATGGGTTAAGCTACATGGTCTGTAATGTTATGCAACAGCAACCCAAGCCAACTAGCATAGAGACTTCATGTAAGTTATTTAGGGCCAGAGAAAAGCAAGAAGTCATTCTCCCATGAACAATTTCTAGGGATTGTTCAGTTCCAGAGGTGGCTCTGACTGGCTCAGGGGAAGATTGAGTAATCCAAGGTCAGGTTAATCAATTTCAACTGTGAGGCACCTCAAGACACCTCCAGACAGCAAGAGCCATTGCTAGCCTTCCAGAAACCCTTGGGGTACTTGCTCCATATAAGCCCCAAATCTTCTTAGTCTGGAGAGACAACCAGATTTAGTAGTAAGAGTAAATCTTACCTTTTCTAGGAGGAGAAATTGGTCCAGGTTGAGGTTGCCTTGCTAGAGAGATCTCCAACCTGGGAGCAAAACACTGCTCTTAGAGCATGCGGTCCATGTTAAACAACTTGGAACCTGAATATCCCAACTCTCCCAACTAGATTTGCCTCCTCCTCAGAGATTAGACGTTCCAGAGGATTTCTTTATTTTCTAAAACCTCTCCCAGATGTTGGCCGTTAATTGATAAGGTCTTAAAGATATTTCACGAAAGCATAAATATCTGATTTTTAAGAAATGGTTCTGCTGCGTACATCCTCTTTTATGAATTCGTTGGCATTTCTGTGCCCAGTTTTACAGCCTGAGCTTTATAACTCTTAAATATTTTGTTAAGGAAAACACCTGCTGGCTTTGTGAAGGAGAAGAGAACATCTCTGTTTCTTCTCTCCTAGCTATATTTTATCTTCTAGGACCATTTGGCATTTCAGGAGCAAAACTCACGCTGTTATTGGTAGGGATATTTCTCTCGTGTCCCTAAAATACCTCTCATATCTCTCTCCACTAGAGAGATTATTTCTTGTATGAATCTTTTCATTTTCTGGAGATGTTTCATTCATTCACTTAAGTTTCTGGTGAGACATTTAAAACTCACATTTAGCCTTGCATTTGATCATTTTCAAAGATATAGTTTTTTTTCTATGCATTTACTTCTCAAAAGAAGAAACAGAAATGAACAATGAACACTTTAAAAAGTTATTTAATTTTTTAATCACAGTGAAAATGATAATTGAAAACTGTTTGGAGATTCAATATCATGTCAGTCAGAATGGCTAAATCAACACAAAAGTTGACACAACTTCTGATGAGAATATCAGGAAAAAGGAATAATTCACTGGTGGTAGGAATGTAAACTGGTGTAGATACTATAGAAAGCAACATGGAAATTTCTCAAATCCTGAAAGCAGATCTATAATATGACCAAAGGACTCTGAGCTCTAACATATGGAGACAGTTTTACATCATGGTTGTTGCTATACTAGTCACAACAATAAGGAAATTTGAATAAGCTTAGATACCAGTGAACAGAGGAATGCATAAACTTGAAAACACACAAAGAAATTTTATTCAAATATAAAGCAAAATGAATTTATTTTCAGGAAAATATGTGGATAAAAGTAAACCAGACTTAGACAAATTGCATTTCCTTTCATATGTGGATCTTAGATATTAATTTATAGGTCACAAAATAAAAAAAATAAAATAAAAAAGACCACAAGAGAGGTGAAAATCGATTGTAAGGGGGAAGGTAAGGAAATACATGTGATGTGAAAGCAGAATGGGGTTATTAGTGAAGGGAAGGTGACTCACCAGAATGGGTGGGAATAAGGGTAGGGAAGTGTGGGGAGGGGGATAAACCAATATAAAATCTACATGGAAATGCCATAATGAAACCGGACTTAAAAATTTCAGTTATAGCTGGGCAGTGGTGGCGCACGCCTTTAATCCCAGCACTTGGGAGGCAGAGGTAGGCGGATTTCTGAGTTCAAGGTCATCCTGGTCTACAAAGTGAGTTCCAGGACAGCCAGGGCTACACAGAGAAACCCTGTATCCAAAAACCAAAATAAATAAATAAATAAATTCCAGTTAGATCCACAACAAAAGGAGAAAAAGTACCTATAATATTCTATGTTCGTATCCTTAAGCACTTAAAATGTTATGTTGTGTGGCTAATTCACTGTTTATTTGGCCCCTTTCTGTTTGAAGCTTTGCAAAGAAATACTTAAAAATCATCTTTTATTGTTTTTAATTAATTTTATTGTAGAAATACAATAAAATTAATTATAGCAACTTTTACTATAAAGTTGGCTTCTATCAATAAGAAAGTCAATTGTAGCTTTCCATATCATCAGATCCTATAATTTAAGCCTAGATTTCACACAACACTGACTTAGCCCTGTTTTATAAGAACATTTTATCAATCCTTTGAGAACTACATATGTGTGTGTGTGTGTGTGTGTGTGTGTGTGTGTGTAAAATGTATTTTGGCCATGTTTACCTTCCCACTCTTCCCTCCTAACTCTTCTCAGGTCATATCCCCATCCCCCAAACTTCATATCTTCTATTATATTTTTAGTAGTCCACCAAATACAATCTGTGCTTCCCATGTTCACATGGATATGGTGTCATCCATTGGAACATGTTCAACCTATAAGAAGGCACACCCCTGAGGAAAACAGTTTCCTTCCTCCAGTAGTTAGCAACTGTCAGTAGGTATTCAAGTTGAAATGGGGGCCAGTGAGTACCTTCTGCCTCCTTGATGGAGCGATGAATGGCTTAATCTTACACAGCCAACTATAGCTTCTTTGTGCTCATGAGCACAGCAGTCCTGTCGTGTCTAGAATGTCTAGGAAACCCCTGTCCTTCCCAGCCTCTGACTCTTATTATCAGTCACCCACCTCTTTCACAATGTTTCTGAGCCTTGCCAGGAAATGGTTAAAATATAGGTTTCCTATATAGGTGAAGCTCTGCAACCAGTCCTAAGGTTGCGCTCTGTGGTATCATCAGGTAGTTCATGTGCTTCTGACAAGAGGTGAACAAAACCGGATTGACCAACTTTCTAGTCTGTTTCCAACGGAGGTTTTTCTTAGGATGATGGATTTCCTGTGTAAAACCCTGAAAATCCCAAGCAACTTCAGTGAAGTTGGCTTCTTTACCTAGAGCCCCAGCCAGCACTTAGCAAGCAGTTGACTATGCAGCCACATAAGCTCAAGGAGGAAACGGGGACAACAGAGCACAGCTTCCTGCCATTTTCATCATGTGTCTGGAAATCTGTGACATTTGTTACATTCCCTGTGGGAAATGGATATGTAGGAACCCAGAGGACTGTCATCTGCTTCTCACGCCATGTGATTCTTTGGGAAGCCACCTCTTCATCTGATTAGTATAGAATGCTTTATGTAATTGTCAATCTTCCTAAGGTATTTGGTTTCTTCCAACTGGAGACTCACAGGTACATCTTGTAGTCAACAGTATTTCCTCTGCAGATTAAAATATCTTTCTCTGGGATATAATATACCCCTTAAACTTTTTAAGCACTGTTTTTTTTTTTCAGTAAGAATGACATTACAAGTAAAATCACATCTCTTATAAAATTGAATAAACCTTTTCATTTGCATGCCTAAAAAACAATCCTGAACAAACCAATAATAAAGTATTTCAAGTCTCAGAGGCTTAAGACTTAGAGCAAAAGCAGTCTCAGAAAAAAATCAAGATCATGCCTGCATTGCTGTCCCAAATAAAAGAGAATGTTTTATGGATGTGCATTTAACATCCTTGGCTTATTTGTTCCAATAAGCTGTTTATGAATAATTTTGTATATATTTTTCAAATATACAAATGAAGCAGAACTTTATGCCATTTTCTTTATCATCATGGGAAAAGTTTGGTCTCGGTTTGCAATAACAAGCCACAAAGGTTTTGTGCTTAAGGGAATTAAAACAAAAACAAAAACAAAACAAAACAAAACAAAAAACCAGATCTGGACCTATGGCTCAGTGGTTAAGAGTGCTTGCTGTTTTTGCAGAGGACAAAATTTGGTTCCCAGAACCTACACAGCAGCTCCAAAACTTCTGTAACTCTAGCTCCAGGGAATCCTAATCCTCTTGTGTTTTCCTTGGGTGATGCACACACTTGGTACACTTACATATATTCAGGCAAATCACCCATTCACATAAAAATAAAAATAAATCTATATGAAAAAAAATAGGTGAAGTCCTATTTAATGACTTGCAGGACTCATTAAATAGTGCTCTCATAGTGTGAGCCTCCTCTATGGATTTCTTACATAGGATGACTTGTGTATCTGTTTGTAGAAATATGAGCTACAGATGTTTATGTGTGTTTATGCATGCACACACATTTGCAAAGATAGATACAGGTAGATGAACTGTAACTTGAATTTTTTTTTAAACCTATTTTTATTGATTGTTCTTAAACACTCTAACTTCCCTTTTTGCCCAGGAAAGAAAGAATGCAGGGGTAAGGTGAGGGAGGTATGTAGACCTGTTTAGAAACGTTTCTTGGAGCAACTCCCATTTGTATTGTCTGGAAATCGGCAGTTCAGTTCACACATTAGTAGCGGCAGCTCGATCCACTCACAAACACTTCACAGATATGTTAACAGTCCAATCCAGTAGAGTCAGGCTATCAAACATGAATCAGCAGCAGTGGCACTACCGAGCAGAGACAGCCAGGCCTCAGCCTTGGCTTGAGTCAGCAGGAAGGACCAGGAGGAAGTTCAGGAGAAGTTCTCAGCTGTGCCTCTCTTAGGGAATCAAAGATCAGCAAAGACTTGAGGGCAGCAAGCATTGTACAGCTAGCTTTATATTCAAAGCCTAGCTCAGTCCCTATCACTGTCCATGAGTTCTATTTATACCCTCCAAACATTGCATGTCCTCCATGGGTTTTGCTTCTACCCACGCATCTATCTCAGCTAACATCATTCTGCCAATCAGCTTGAGTCCTCAGAAGCAGCAAGAAACTGCAGCACACCACCAGAAGTTATTCTGGTGTCTATGGAATCCCAACAAATGCAGCTCAACTACACAATAATACATGCATGTTGTTAGAGAAGAATCCTTCACTGTGTGTCTTTTCACATGCTTGCTTTCGCAGAACATACTCTCTCCTGTGTCTGCCTCAGCAAAAGGTTCCTTCATGAGTCTGCCTTAGTCTTTCACCTGTGTCCATTTCAGGACAACACTCCTTCAAGTGTTCTTCCCCAGCAAACATCATCCAACACACCTGACTTTCCAAAGATTCCTTACATTTCCACTTCAATAAGCACATATGTACATGTATATATGGATGTGTCCACAAGTGTATTTGTGTATAGAAATGTGTCTCTAATGTGATGTAATGTGTGTAGCGGATCATTCATTACCATCTGCATCCTTACATTCATTCATCTTTAATGTCTGCTTTCACTAATTTTCCCATTTCCTTTGCTCCTATCTGCTAGGGACCTGCCTCATTCTTTAGGAGTCCAGGTACTGGGCACAGTACTGCATTGGAAGAAAGTCAAAGACTGATGATCCCTGGCTGTAGAATTTTATGATTTCTGCTTTAATAAGTGTTGGTTTCTTACTATTTGGGCTTTAATAATCACTGTTTTCTTACTCTGTAACTCTCTTACTATTTGTGCTTTAAGAACCACTAGTTACCTTTCTTTCCCACTCAAGGACCTCTAGCTGGCCAGGTGAGAGGCTTAGACACTTTATCTCTTCCTGAACCAGAAAGATGAGAGAAGAAAAGAAAGAAAATCTTTTACAAAGGCAATATGCATAGGCACCCATACATCCATATACACAAATATTCTGGTTGGGCCCAACTCCACAAGTGTTGGTACATACATAAATAAGTACCCATATGCAAATATACATTTGGTAGATTAGGCAGAGCCCCCCAAACCACAGACATACATTTGGTGTGTGGGTGGGGCAGATCCCCAGATGCCATATTTTATTCCTTTTTTTTCTGGTCTCCTATACCTTCTTAGACAAAAGGGGTTTTTTGTTTGTTTGTTTTAAGAAAGTTATTTCATAGATAAAATTAACTGAAGATAGTTAAGTTCAAAGCAGTTTTTCATTCATAAGTTCAAAGTAACAGTTACACATGGCTTTACTCTACCATAGTGCATACCTGTGGCTTCATCCTTGGATATGAGATAGAATGAATATTTTTCCATTTCACAAATTTATCCCAAGCCTATTTCTCTTTTTAGTGTAATTGTGAAAGCTCATTGCATTCCTAATTATGTAGACTTTACTTACTATTCTATGAAGAATAGGCACATTTTATTCTTTATTCTACCTTCACTATATCTTTCTGGGGAAAAAAAAAAAAACCTAAAACCATCTCTTAAAACTTTTTCCCTAAAATTACTTGAGTCAAATGAGGAACTTTATAAAATCATTATCAGGAAGTGTGAATTCATCAATTTGTCTATACAGTATTACTACATGTTTGTACATCTTTGTTGTTCTGCAGAGAATCTTCCCAGTAGGGAGGGCTAATGCCCAGGAATCATTAGATTATGTATCATTAGATAATGACAGGAAATGCATAACAGCAGCTGCAAGAAGCGTTCCTAAGATGAAGTTTCTTGTGACCTTGCCTCTCAGAGCATTGTAGACCATGCAAAGACAGTGGGGCACCTCTAGGAAAGTCACCTGCTATCCGTAGCCTCCCCTTGGTGGCTCCTGACACTGATCATTAGTTAAAGATTGTATTCTTCATTTTTCTTCTATTTCCCTGAAGAGACCTAAAAGAACCATGGCTTGTGACAGACTTGGAAATAATGAGGATTTATTATTTCAAACTGAATTGAATTCATCTACAAGCATGAGTAAATCTGTCTTACTCTGGTTTATACAGAAAAGCGTCTTTCTTTCCTCTCTCTTTCTTTCTCTATTCTTTTCCCTGCATTCCTTAATTCCTTCTTCCTTCTTTGTTTGTTTGTTTGTTTTTCTTCAATAGCAAGGGGCCTTACTATGAGATTGTTGCTCCACAGTGATTAAATTATGAAAACTCCTTGAACTTTCAATTATGGTCAGAAAATAATCATTAGTTATAGTTATCACACTCGGGAATGTTTAAGGAGAAATAGAGGAAACAGAGAGTGAGAGAAAGCTCTTTCAATAAGGAGGTAAAGAGACTTTCTCCAAACCTCTAGTGGGCAAATGCTTAGGGCTGAGTTTGCTGAGTCTATAAGAGTAGCCGGACATGTGCTTTCAGCTCACAGTACATATGCTAGAGAAGGATCTAAAGGTTGGTATGGATGTAAGCATCTTGTTAATAGGATCTGCCTTATAAATGGGTTCAAAGAGAATATCTGACATACATGTAAATAAGAATGCCCAAACATCCCTTCACAATAGTCACAAATAATATAAAATACATTGGTGTGACTCTACCTAAGGAAGTGAAAGATCTGTATGATAAGAACTTCAAATCCCTAAAGAAAGAAACCAGTGGAAAAATGACAGCATTTTCAACAAATGGTGCTGGCACAACTGACGGCTATCATGTAGAAGAATGAGAATTGGTCCATTCTTATCTCCTTGTACAAAGCTCAAGTCTAAGTGGATCAAAG
>NC_034606.1:32935102-32970021 GCF_900095145.1 Mus pahari
GAGCTGAAGGGGGCTGCAACCCTATAGGTGGAACAACAATATGAACTAACCAGTACCCCCTGAGCTCGTGTCTCTAGCTGCATATGTAGAAGAAGGTGTCCTAATAGGCCATCATTGGGAAGAGAGGCCCCTTGGTCCTGCAAACTTTATATGATCCAGCACAGGGGAATGCCAGGGCCAAGAAGTGGGAGTGGGTGTGTAGGGGTGCAGGGGCAAGGGGGGGTATAGGGAACTTTCGGGATAGCATTTGAAATGTAAATAAAGAAAATATCTAATTTTAAAAAATGGGAAAAAAAAGAAATAAAAGAATGCCCAAACATGTGTATATAGGAGAACCCTAGTGTTTTGTCTCCCGTTCATCCCCTTTTCAGTTATAACAATAAGAAGTTGAGAGTCTGTATAGTGCTGTGTCCATTTAGCAGAATAATAGTAGTAGATTCTCTCATAAGTTCTATGGTTTGCCTTGTCAAGTTTCTTGACTCCAGTAATGGTAAGTGGGGGTTTCATATTGTGGAGCAGAGCTCAAGTCCAATCACAAAATGGTCAGTTCATGCTCTTATATTATTGGGTATGTCTTACCAGACCAATTGTTATTGTAGGTGGTGGGGAAAAAAAAGAAGAATTTTCAATTCATTGAGAATCTCTGGAGAAAGATCAGAGGAACCTAATATTGGAAGATAGGAATCTTAGAAGAAAAAAGGAAGGGATCAACCATAATATGAGCAGTAGGAAGGGTGTCCATCATTACTGGTACATTTCCTCACTTGGCTTTAGATGCAGTGAAATCCTGGTTTTACCAGTGGGTGGCCAGGGATAAGTCTCCCATAATTCTGAGCCTGTGTTGTTGTCTCCTCTGAGGGTTAAAGGAAGAACCTAGATTGATAGGTGCACAGAACCTAGCACTGTAGCTAGTGCTAAGATGTGTTAGCACACGTTCTTTCTAGCTTCTTCAGCATTTGACGTTTGTCATTTTCTGATTCACACATCTCCGTGGACAATAGATATCGCCCCTCAACCAATATTTGCTGAGAGCTTTGAGAAGCTGAACAAATGCTCTATATAATTGCAGGAGAACACTCAATTCACACTCCACACAGGAAGTCCTTCTGAGTTGCTATGTGGAACATACAAATATTGGAAGTTGGTAAAGGACCCTTACAAATTAGGAAATAACCCTACTCTGCTAGTATTTTAACTAAAAAGTCTTCATAATGCTGAAACCTTACCTAAATTGTACATTAAAATGTACATTCCAGTTTGGAAGTTATCTGGGGGGTAGACAGACCCCATCAGACCCATGGTTGAATCTCACTTTTTCCCAAACTCCCTCTAGGTCAGTGAGTAATTTGTAGTGTCTTAGACACTAAACCAGTATCTGTCATGCACTCTTAGGCAAATGATGACTTCCACTGAAAACTATTTCCTTAGTGATGATAAATCTTCAACTATTGCTGACAGATTCAATTTTTGCAAAGCGCCAAAATGTCTGGGATAAGTGGGGAAGGGAAATCCCAGCTCAACACATGTCAGTGAGCACTTAACACACTAAAATTGTTTGCTTGATCTCAATCACCCCTCTTCCTCTCTCTTCCTCCCCCCCTCTTCTCTTCCTCCCTCTTCCTCTACCCCCCTCATTTTTATTTTTATTCTTTTACTTTTGAGATTATAATTTAATTGAAACATTTCAACATTATTCTTCTTACATCCAAACCTTCTCATGTCTCTCTCCCAACTCTCCTTCTAATCCATGGTCTCTTTAAAAAACAAACAAACAAACAAACAAACAGACTGTAATCACATGCATATATGACTACCAAAGTGTGAGGTAAACCATAATGGCACTAATGAACATGCCACACATTGAGGAAAGCCCACAATGCCTCAGTTCCACATAAAGCTAGCAACACGGCAGATGGACTTCCCCAAGGAAGAGCACACTGCATCATTGACCAGTGCCAAAAACCTATCCCAGTCTTTTTTACTTCATGAGTTAAGTTCCACTAACCAGGAGTCTGGGAACATACAGGATAATAAGAAGGGTCTGTAGCTGCCACTAGTGTGCAAATGTAGGCTTTAGAGTTGCTACTGAACCCTCAACCTATAATCTTCACCTCAAAATTGCCCTTTATGGCTGGTGCCATCTTGCCTGGAGATGCCTTATAGTTATATAGATCCCTGGGAATCTGTACCAGTAATTTTCTTGCCCGAGGTATACAAAAATCTAATTTTTATAGTCTTAGTGCAGGAAAGATGCTGGGATGCAGTTAATCCACCCAAACCCCTCATGGGATCCAACTAAACTTAGAAATCCCTTGGAGTTAGTAAATGCCTCCATAGAACTCCGTATCAGGCTATGCTTGAGAACATCCATCTCTGGAAAGAGAGAAGTCAGCTTTGTTGTTTCAGGCAGGCTCTGTTGTTTCGTTCTGTCTCTTTCAGCATTCTCTTTCTTGTTCTAGTTCCCCACTGCTCAGTTCAGACCCACTGAGATGGAGATTTTTTTTCCCAAGGCTGCAGCTCCATTCTATATCCCCACACGGATGTCAATTAGTCTGGACCCTTGGGAGGGTCTATGGATTTATCACTTTTCTGTCACTGCAACAGGATGCTCTACAGACCAACTTTAGAAAGAGGGCTTTTATTTTGGAGCATGGTTTTAGAGCGTCTCAGGCCATTGTGCTGTTCAGAGTGACAGATCCTCCTTGCATCACAGGGGATCAGCAAGCAGAGGGAAGGGGGTGCTGGTCCTCAACTGGCTCTCTCCTGGTCAATATTTTATTTAACCTCGTCCTAGATCCTATGATATGTTGCTACGCACATTCAAAGAAAGTCTGTGCCTCCCGGGTCATTTGGACATGTCCTTACAGACATGCTACAAAGTCCTGCCTCACTCCCCTAAATGGTTTTTAATCCACTTTACAATGATGATTAACTGTCACAGCCATCTTCAAAGATGCTGGCTCCCTAGGGCCAGTATTCGTGCTTAGTTGTGGAAAACAGGCCTTGGGTAGTAGCTTTCTCTGGTTGTTAACCTTGGAACTGTCTCACCAGCTGGTTCCTGCTTTTCTAACATCTTTGCAGTTACTTCCAGTGTTGACCTCTGTAAATTGATTCTGTGTGGCAGCAGATACTGACTAACATACTAAGACCATGGCCTTGTGCTAGAAACAGAAACCAGAATAAACTGAACCATCTTCAGGTTGTTCATATATATTAACTAAGCTCTTACAGCAAATGTCTACCTTGATCTGATAGAATGCCCCCACTCTAAGAGCTTTGGAAGAAAATCACAGGCTATTCTTGTTGGACCTTATAGTGTTGTGGGCATCAGTTGGGGGAAGATTGCCCTGAGAGGTGAATAGAACCAAGTAGGGAAGGACAAAGATGACAGTGAACTGAGTAATAAAAGGAAAGAGATGACACTGGGTGCTACTATACATCATTTTTGTTGCAAGTCAATTTTCTTCTTGAATGGTGGCAGAAAGGTATGTTTGATCCCACTTAACCTTCTCTCAGGCCTCCCTCATCTAGGCTGGTGATTAGCCAATTAAGCTTTTATTATCCAGCACAGGGAGGTGAAGGAGGTTTGAGCACACCATATGAATCAGACATTCGCAAAAAGACTGGGGTAAACAAAGCAATCATTTAGAAATACTTCATTTACTTGTGCAAGTGTGTGGACATGTATGCATGTGTATATGTGTTTGTGTGTTCATGCCACATCGGTTCTTTGGAGCCTAGAGAGTAACTTTGTAGAATTAGTTCTCTCCTTTTGCGTTTACCTAGGTTCTGAGGCTGGAACTCAGGTCATTAGGCTCAAATGGCAAGCAGTTTTATCCACTGAGCCATATAGTTGACACCACACCCAAGCAATTCTTGATGGGTTCTCTGTGGGAGATGCATGCTGTTGAGAAGATACCCACTGTGGGAAATGCATGCTGGGAGGAGACATATAGTAGAGTAGATGGGGAAGATGAATGCTTTAGGAGAGAGGCCTGGTAGGGGATATGCATGCTTGGAAAGATGCTTACTGGGAAGAGATGCCTGCAGTAAGGAGATGCATGTTGAGGACAGATGCATGCTGTGTGAAGAGGCATATTGTAGGATGGGAGGGAGATTTAGACTGGGTGAGATGCATACTGGGGGCAGAGGGAGAAGCAGACTGGGCCAGATGCTTGCTACAGAGACATGCATTCTGTGGAGGCACATGATGTCCAGTGATGAATGCTGGGGATACTACACTTAAAATATTTCTGGATTGCATGGCAAAGTGTGACTCAGTTCTTGCTTGGGTTCTCAAGCCAGCTTTTTCCTGCACTGTGTGCCCGAGCCTTCTAATGGTGGATTTTTAGCTTACTAGGACTGTTGTCTGTGAGCAGGTGGTTTCAGCATCTCTTGATAGCTTGTTAGATATTCAGATTTATAGCCTGAGGCCAGACCTATGGAACTGGGAACTGACTTGAGTCTCTCAGGCTGCTTTCAAGAGCTGTGGTTCTGAGTGATCCTGCTGTGCAGTAAATTTGAGAGGTGCTGGACTGAATGTTTTCTGGGTAGTTTCTTGCTGTAAGGGTCCGAGATGCTGCCATATTTAACATTTGAAAGAGAAAAGGTTTACTTCACTGCAAACTAGAAGAGAAGCAGTTATCTGTTACCTCCCATGTAACAATACCAGGTTATCTCTTAAATTTAGTTGGGATTAATAGCTTCTCTGTCTCCTCTCCTCCTCTTCTTTCTCTCCCTCCTTTCTGTGTGTCTATTTACAGGTGCAGAGGGAAGACAGAAGGCAATGATAGGTGTCTTCCTTAACCACTCTCCACTTTATTTTTGAGAAGCGTCTCTCATTGAACCTGCAGCTTACCAATTTGACTGGATAGGTAGCCAGGGAACCCCAAGGATCCCCCTTTTCTGGATCCAGTCAACGAAATTATTCCTAATAATGTTCTGCTATTTTCATAGATCAGTGCCCAGTCCAGTCATCATCTGAGATGCTGCCTCTAGCAGCTGACGGGAGCAGATGCAGAGACCCAGAGCCAAATGTTAGGCAGAAAGAGAGCTTAAGTTGGAGCTCTTCATTGGGCCCCTTCTCTAGGAGCTCAGTGAACTCTATGGAAGAGGGGAAAGGAATTGTAAGAGCAGGAGGAATTGAGGACACTGGTAGGACATGGTATAGGAAATCAACTACACTGGGCTCATAGAGGCTCACAAAACCTGATGCTCAATCCCAGAGCCTGCATGGACCTGGGCTAGGTCCTCTGTATATGGTTTGATTCTTAACTTGGTGTTTTGGGGGAACTCCTGACAGTGGGGTTGAAGATATCTCTTACTCTTTTGTCTGATTTGGGGACTTTTTCCCTCCTACTGGGTTGCTTCTCCCAGCCTTAATGTGAGCATTTGTACCTGGTCTGATTGTGTCTTGTGAAGTGTTAGATTGACATTCCTGGGAAGGCTGTGCTTTGCTGGGGAGAGATGGCTGGTGGAGGGAAAGGGGAGGCAGTAGGGCTAGTAAGATATAGAGGGAGGAGAAGCTTCAATTGGGAGGTATTATATGAAGAGAAGAATAAATAATTAAAATGAAAAAATACCACGTGGAATATTGTTTTTAATCCATTTGTAGTCATTAAAATTTGTATGTTTACACACAAGTTTACTAGCTCAAGACTATAGTTTCCAGCTTTATATTTTGCATCTAGTTCCCAGTCATGTGTGAGAGGCAAACTGAAATATGTACCAACCTCCTGTTTCTCATTCCTTATCCATTTGTGCATATGGATACCTAGGCAACAACTGGAGCATCCATTTTGGACACTGAAATAGAAGCAGGCAGAGCAAGAATATAAAATCAGTCCAGATCCCCAGCCCCAAAGGCCTCAGTACCACCCCATGCTTACATTCTTGTCACTTAGGAAAGAAGTGGAGATGTCTAGTTTAGATCACTTTTCTGTTTAGGGCTTTGTGAGCACAATAATATCAATCTTTGGACCTACATATTAGCAGATCTATGACTTGTCTTACCCCTGATGTTTGAGCATCAACTCTTACAATATTTATTGCAAAAGATTAAAGCATCAGTAACTACATATAAGCCATGTTTTCAGGCAACCAGTGGGACTCTATGAGTCTTTGCCTCCTGCTTCCCCATCTACAGATTACCTAAACCACCATTCCCAGTGTTCTGTCCTACCCGTGTACATAGTGCTGATTTTTCCATCTGAATGGATGCCATACCCTACTTTTTAGCCTACAAAACATCTTACTTACTCTTCAAGGACCCATGCTAACTTTCCAAGGAAGAGTTAAGTCTTTGCCATAGAGTTTCTGTAACACTTCATAACATATAGCTTTATTATAGAAAGTGTTTGACAACTCTGCTAAAGTGCAGTCTTCCAGGGTAGGAACACTATTTCTGTTTGACAGTCAACAAATATTGATTGAGCTCTTGGCATGTGCCAAGGTTTGCTCCAAGCATTGGAGATGGAGTCCAAAGAGAAACAGTTCCTGTGCTTATGGGTCTTGTCATTGAGCAAGTGCAGTGACAATCACTATAATGTGTCAGGACCCAGGACTGAGACCAAAAGCAAACCATCTCACTCCTTGGACCTCAACTGAATTTGGGCACAGACTTAAGCCCTGAGTGTGATAAGTGAGCGAACTCCAAATTCCCCAATATACCTGTAGGCCATGCCTACTAAAAGTACCTGACACATAGTAGGTATTCAAAAATATATGCTCAAGGGAATAATAATGGTCTGTTACTGTTTTAAATAATAAACATGATTATCACAATTTTAACCCTTAGTGTGATTCTTCTCATTTAACCCACAATTATACTGCATATGTCATGATTATTATTTTCATTTTATAGATGAGAACATTGAAACAGAGAGAAGCTAAATCATTTTCATAATGGACATTTCCAAGAAGAGATAAAGATGAGATCTGAATCCAACTATTTTGACTCCAAGGTTCCAGCTCTCAGAAGTACATTATTGGACAAGAAGGAAACTTTTAGTATACTAGCTTTCTGATGGCATGAAAATAATTGTGTTGTACTGGAATATATCTAAGATAAGTAAGTAATATTTTCTCCATTTACTACAGAATGATGGAACTGCAGCTAAGATGTAAAAGTATTTTTACCAGAAATTATGAAGGACATAAAGAGAATGGTTAAGACTTCAACCAAGCTTGGTTCTACCACCTCATATACATGAGCTTTTGGTTACTGTGATCCAAGTAATTACCCAAGGAAGAGAGAGATATTTGATTCATAACTTTATAAGCATCAGCCCAGATTTGTTGGGTTTTGTGTGCTTGAACAGGATATTGTGGCGAAAGGAGCAGAAGAAAACTGTTTAGTTTCTGATAAATCAGGAAGGAGAGAGTGTGATAGGGATCAACCAAAGATAATAGAACCCTCTTCCTGTAAGTGAGTTACCTTTTTCATCTCTCTCTATCTCCTAAGTGTCCGGAGCCTTATGACATATTGTCTAATCAGGAGCCTTTTGGGGAGGGTATTTCATATTCAAATTATAGCATACCTTTCCCCAGTTTCCTCCCCCCACAACATAGTACGGTTATTGATTATTTGGCAATTTAACATAATTCTCCAGGATCACATTCACTTCCCAGTCTAGCCCCCTACCCTTCCTTTTGACCTCCCCCCCCTCCAAAAAAATAGAAAGATTAGAAAATCAAGTGCAATTTGTGTTGCCTACATATTCACTGGAGTATGGTCAAACTTACAATGACCAGCTAAAGAAAATGGAGTCTTTTTCCCACCCCTAACCCCAGCAGAAGCCATCAATGGTGAAGAGCATCCCTATTACAACTTTTAATAGTTCAATGGCTTTCTGTCTAGACTGTCTCTTTTGTGGAGGACAGAGGTGGGGAGGGAGAGGTTGTCACAGAAGCCTTATATATTTGTCATTCTCAATAGCCAACCTACCAGATGGTTGCTAAGATAATGATGACAGTCAAGAGAGTAGGAAGGTGACAGAAGCAGCAACAGAGGAAGCAGATGTAGAAGCAGAAGCAGAGGAGGATGATAAAGAGCAGGGGGAAGGGAGGAGGAGGAGGGAGAAGAGGAGAGAGACAGAATGCAAGCTTTGCTTTCCTGGGGCCTACCTCCTTCTTCAGACTTGGATTAATAGAATAATGTAGAATTTAAAGACAGTCAGCTCTGCATGAACACCCTGGAGCAAATTCCCTTATCCTTGTGACTCTTACTGTCTATGTGCCACTTTGCATTTATACAATGGTTGTTGGTAACATTTTCCGATCAGAAGCCGGATCCATTTCCCTGTTTAAACACAGAGCTGCCCACGGTTGGAAATGTTGCAGAAAATGACCCATACTGAATAGGATTTTGTTTTTACAGGAAAATTACAAGTTGTACTTGCAGGTTTTAAATTTGGGATTTTTTTTTCTCCTTTCATATAAATGGAAATAATATTGAACTATTGTTAAATGCTCCAAAGGGCATGAGAGTAGAGAAATGAGTAAAGAGGGGGAGGCGCGGGCTGACATTTATGCTGACTCAGCTCGGAGCTGCACGATGAAAAGAAGGAGCCTGAGCTGTCTCACAGGATTCCATACCAATCATGTTAATTGGAAACTGGAAGGAGGAAATGGTCACAATCAACAGATTTATCACCCGAAGGGCAGATGAGTTCATAAATCTAATCCAGCAAAAGAATTAGGAAATAGAATTGATGCTTATAAGAATCAGGGCAGGGGTGGTGAGACCTCTCCAAATAACCTTTCCCAGGCAGACGGCTGGGAGTGCTTGAACGTATTTTATTCGAAGCTATTAGAAATATGAAAAGAGGGCTCTCTCCCAGCCCCTGGCTGAAGTATTGTAACTTCTTTTTTATAGTCTTTATAAAAGAAGAGCAATAAAGAGGCACAAACAGGGTAGTAAAGTTTAATGATGGTAAAATCCAGACACCTGAATATATGTAATTTATTTTTCCCAAGACCTCGCCCCATTGAGACTGCTATTAATTAGCATGGAAATGTGTTACAGAACCAATTTTGCATGAGGTTTGTTATCTTGGGTACTTTATGAAAAGGGAAAAACAAAACAACCAGAAAAAATGTTTGTCACTTCATTGCAGAAAAGAGGTGGAGGAAAGTCATCCAAAAACAGCCTGGGAGCTCCACGTGCAAAAATGAGATGCCAGCCCTCAGGAGTCCCATCAGAAGCTCCTTCCGCCAGAGGAAGGCTGCCCTGCGACAAAAACTCACAATCCCTCCTTTGTTGGCTTGTATTAGTTGTTTAGGGGGTTTCAGTGTGGGGCTGTCAAGATCACAATGGCCAGTGAGCATATCTATGGGGTTTTTCTTGATTATACTAATTGATGTAGGAAGACCCAGGGCACTGTGTGCCAACCCATTCCCTAAGTATGTGTCCTGTACTCCACAACTGGGAGACTGAGCTGAATAGCAAACACACATGCATTTGCTCTTTCTGCTGTGACTATGGGTCTCATGTGACTAGGTTTTTAAGTTCCTGCTGCCTTGATTTCCCCTCTGTGATGGACAGTAACTTAGAATCATGAGCTAAAATAAACGCTTTCTTCCCTAAATTTCTGTTGTTTGGGGAGTATTTTATCACAGTAACAGAAATGAGACTAAAGTGCCTCCTGAGCTCCACCAAGAGCATTCTTCAAATGTTGGGTAGGGAGCAATCATGTGAGGGAACCCAACATCTGAGGACCTACCATGGTAACAAATAGAGTTGGGTGCTCAGACAGGAGACTGAGGGCCAGAAGGCTTTACACAAAGCCTTCTATAATTAGTATATTTAAAACTAGTTGGCAAAGAGGAAGGTTGGGCTCTTTCTCCCTTTCCCCTACAAAGCAACTCCAAACCAGCCCCAGGTATCACTGCTGGAGGCAGAAGCACTCTGGAGTGTCTGACTGTCACCCATGGTCCATTAGAACATTGCACACACACATTTAATATGCTAGTGAATTCAGTGAGGCATGAGGTTGCTGGTAACAACATGCAGGAGAAGTCAGAGCTATGAGGCAACCGTCTGAGCTTTTACACTCTGGTGACACTTGAGCTAGTGAACTTGCTTTTCTTCAGTTTGCTTCCTCTCTTGGAAGTTTGCAAACCTTTAATAAATTATTTCTGCTCCACTGGCAATTCTGTCTCTGCTCAGTTCTTCATTGGGGAATCTTAGAATCTAGAATGTAATGGTACCCCTGGCCTTGCTGTCAGCCTCTATCAGTACTGTTCCTATGCCAAGCACTCTCCATTGTCTTCATCCTTCAGGTAAGGGAATTGAGGCTCCTGTATATTAGGACATCAAGTGAGAGAGCTCATTAAGAAAGGGCCAAGATACAGGGTCCCCAATGAAGGAGCTAGAGAAAGTACCCAAGGAGCTGAAGGGGTTTGCAATCTCATAGGAGGAACAGCAACATGAACTAACCAGTACCCCCAGAGCCCCCTGGGACTAAATCACCAATCAAAGAAAACACATGGTGGGAATCATGGCTCTAGCTGCATATGCAGCAGAGGATGGCCTAGTTGGTCATCAATGGGATGAGAGGCCCTTGTTCCTGAGAAGGTTCTATGCCCCAGTATAGGTGAATGTCAGAGCCAGGAAGAAGGAGTAGGTAAGTTGGGGAGCACGGGGATGGGGAAGAGGATAGGTGATTTTTGGAGGGGAAAACATTTGAAATGTAAAGAAAATATCTAATAAAAAATTAATAAAAAATATCCAATAAAAGAAAAAGAAAAAAAAGGGCCAAGATAACAAATTTGAGAGACAGTGAGTGGCTGTTCCATTTCTTAATATACAACCTGGATGTCACTACCCACTGTCACTACTCACTATTTGCTTCCAACCCATCAGATAGACCAATTAACTGTCCTTTAGAACTTTAAAGGCAGAATTGTAAAATGAACCGATTACTGTCTCAAGCCTCTCTGTGGGTCAAGCAAAGACCTCCACTTCCTGCTTGATTTATTTGCACTGTTCATCACCACAGGACTGAGTGGAGGTATGTCACTCAAGAAAACACAATTCAGCACCTACAGTCTCCACATAAGCTGGTACTCAGTAAGCATTTAACAAAGGTTATGGTCAAAGCTAGAAGAGGTGATTAAAGGTGATCTCATCCAGCACATTAGATGGCAAGTATTTTGACACAATCAACCCACTGACCCCAGTCTCTGTGTGGATTAGTTTCAGGAGTCCCTGTCAGAAATCAGAATTTGTGGATGCTCGTGTGCTTTATAGAAAGCGGAGAGGACATTGGAGGCAGTCTTCTAGAATCTGAAAGTATCAATAGAAACTGGGGAGTTATTGAGGTCTATAGAAAATATAATAAGGGAATGGACGCTATTAATGTCTAGAGTGAGCCTTGCACAGTTGTGAATCTTGCTGAAGTATCCTTTTAAATTACTTTTAAAAAATATAATATCTCAGTGATGAGAGCTTTGTCCAGTTCTGCTGCTGACTTTAAGTGAGGATGAAGTGTATCTGAGGAGACAGTGGGAAAAAAAATAAAAAAAACAAAAAAAAAAAAAAATAAAATAAAAAATATAATAATTTATATTTAGTCTTTGGTTTCATACATGTGTCTTTTGATGATGATGTCCCTTGGTGAGTTGTTTATTTTGTTGTTGTTATTTATGCTTTCTGTAAAGAAGGGGGGAATGTGTTTGACAGTTTAAGTTTGATACAGTGGAGAGGATGGAGCTTTGGAGTGGGAAATATGTTTAGATCCTGTTGTTATTGCTTCTGTGCTCTGCACACTTGGACAACTTAAACAACTATCCATACTTGGGCTCTTTCTGTAGAAAAGAATAGGGTCGTTTAACTTGCATTTCTATAAGATTCCAAACATGGTAAAGGTGCTTGGAACTCTCTCAAATCATGGGAAATACCTCATGAATGGTTGTCTGGAACCCTCCTAGATCACAGAAAACATCCTGTCAATGGTGTCCTAAACCCCCCTCAGATCACCAGGAACAACCTGTTAGTGGTGTCTTAGAACCCTCTCTGGAAATATCCCATGAATGATTCCCTGAATTGTTCTCAGATCACAGAACACACTCTGCTAATGATTTCCTGGAACGCGTGCAAATTTTGGGCAATGACAAAATCTACTATTCACAATGACATCTTCACCTTTCTGAGGTTTTGCCTCCCTATGTGCAGTGTGGCAACTATGCCCCATGTGGCAGAACTACTGTGCAGATTGATTGGATATGCAATAAACCAGGACTGTGTCAGGCTCAATGTTCAATGACAGGCAGGATGAAATTTATTATAAGTTGACATGGCAGCAATTGTCCTGTGACTAAAAAGATAGTGGTTCTTGCATTTGGATGCAGACAGGGATATCCTGTAGTGTCCCTCTTTATATAAATGGATATATGCACAGACTTGAAAAGAGGATCAAGAAAAAAAGTAGTGAACTCTTCTGGCATATAAATGCAAAAGTCACTCTGAGAAACTCCCCTACCTTCTCAAATTCAGGAAATGTTAGCAAACACTGTTGTCAATTGGCGGACAAATGTGATACCTCCCAAGGAAGATGGAGGAGGGACACTGATCAGTGGCTATTACATGGTATTAGACCAAATGGCTGAATGGTGTATTCCTTTAGAAAGCGGAGTTTCCAGCCAAAACAAGTAACAGGGAAGTTCCCATGATTAACAAGGTGCCAACACATTGGCCAATAATTCAGAGGGTAAGCAAACACAGGTAGCAGTTGGCTCTGGAACACTGAAGAGTGATTCATGTGTCTTTGCTCCATAGGAACTGAAAAAAGACACAGGTTCTGGCACAATAACCGTATTTCTTACCTGCTTTGTCCCTAGATTAAGAGGTGAGTTATATCCTGATTAGAGAAACATAAACCCTTTGTGATTATCTCTGCAACCAAATGGCTGCTGGAGAGGAAACAGGCAATAATGTCCTGAAACCATAAATATCAACATGTCCCAGTTAGATCCTTTTCAAATGCACTAGTAAAAGGGCCCTAGAACTCAGCTGTGCATTTCAGTTGAATCACAATGAAATATCTAACCAAGATGGATATTAGGTTACCATTAGAGCTGAATTCTACAAGAGAAATTAATAAAGTAGAAAGAGATGCAAGAACAGAAGAGGGCAAGTGCAAGGAACAGCAGTGTCAAACAGAGATGAGAAAGGAGAGACTGGAAAGAATGGAGGGTCTCAATTATTAGGTGCCCCTTATGTGCCTTGTTAAGACCCCTTCTCATTTATTGTTAAAAAAAAAAACCTGTAAGGTAGGGTCCATTTATTTGCAGAAGGGGAAAGGAACAAAAGCAGAGTGAATAATCAGGGTTACTCTGTAAGTAATTGGAGCAACCGTGATTAGGATCAAGCAAGTAGTAGAGGAGGAGAAGAGAGGATGAAACAGCATAAGAATCAATTGAGAATGATTGGAAAAGGCCACTGGCTTCATTGTTGGAAAATTAGAGGCTTTTTCCATCACAGTCAAACTGGCATAAACAGATAGACACTATAATTGTGCCAAGCTTAACTTTCCGCTCCAGAAAGTAAAACTGCAATTAGAAGTGAGGCTGGACTGGAGGTTCCTTCTTGCTAATAAGGATGAAGAATAGCAGCCTGGTGGGCCAATTTGATAGCAGGGACCACCTCCTACAAATTCTAAAGATTCTGTAAGCTGCCAGAGCTCTTGGCTTTTTTGCAAGCCAGCAAAGAAATCTGCAGGAAGCTGGGACAGAGGATCTCAGAATAGATGTCTAGTGTCCATTCATTAAGAAGAACTAGGGACCTAGGAAAATTCTTGTCCTGGACTCCAAGAAAGGGCTCCTGAATAACCCAACCTCATTAGAATTAGGGTAAAGGCTTCTGCATCTTAACCTCCAAATAAACGGAAACAGGAAGGCAAGGCAAAAGGTGCTGGAAAGTTACCTCAGGCTTTCTTTGTCTTTGAGAAGGAATGTTCTAGTAGAAATAATGACTGAATAAGAGGAGAGACATAAATATGTCCTATTATGTTTTCAATTGTTGGATGATAGTTTCTCTTCCATATGCCACGACTCGTGTTTGTTCTCAATAAGCCTATTGGTCAGATCACTTGAAAGTCAGAATTCATACCTGAGTGTGGTCACCTTAAGTCATAGGGACTCTGCTTTCTGATGGTCACTGGTTTCATAAACTCCAAGATTTGGTTTTGTTTCAGGCATGTATTTCATCCACATGATTTAAAGATGTTTGACTGACAATTCGTACAAATGAGAGAAAACTTTTAAAAATGTACCAGACAGAAGCAAACGCATTCATTCATTCGGTGCCTGTTTAGGGATCCCTAGACAGTATGCCCCAGCAATAGAGAAGTCAGACCTTGTCCAATTCTGATAGCAAGGGAAGAGCCACTGAGGCTTGCTTTGAAGGTCTCATGGGATTGCAAGGAAGACAAACAGGTGTTTTTGGTTTGGGTTTTGGTTTTTAGCAACATGGATCCTATTATCTCTCTTAGAAAGGGCACTGTCACAAGACAACTCCAGGATGAAATCAAAGGCCACAGAGAGCCCCTGTGTCTCAAGAAAGTCTGGATAAGGTACTGAGGATAAGGAGGTGAGAACTGAACCTATAGAGTGTGACCCTTCTCCTCAGGTCATCTTCTCCAATCCTTACCTCAACTTCAATACTGGGATTATTTCCAAGATGACACAGGCCAGAGCTTCTTTGGTCCTATACATTTTGGGATGACATCCTATATATCTGCAGTTAGGGTATATTGATGGATGGAGATGGGGAAGTCATTTAAAACCTGCCTCTATGTGGGCCCCTTCTTTGCCCATGGACTCTAACATTGAACTACTTTTCACTAAGTGATTCAGTTTCAAAGTCCTTCAGTTATAAGTAATGTTCTACGTTGGAGTTTGGAGCAACATTTTTGCCCTCACTGCTACTTCCTCATTCCTATTCCTGGTCCCCATCAGGTCCACTAACTTGTATCCCTTTGCTCCCCATCTTCTAAGTGAGCATTCATCATCCCTACATGACCTTAGACCTCATGTCTTCATAAACTCCAAAGTTAGTGCCTGTCATGTGGCTGATGTCTAGAATAAGTTGGAAAATACAGCAAGAGTTGCTCAATCACCTTGGACTTGTAGAGACACAGATTATCATGGCACGGAGTTCAAGAGATGAAGAGGGCTGGTGCTTCATGGGGGCAAAGAAGGAGAGGGAGAGAGAGAGAGGGAATGCATGTGTGTGTTAAAATCCCAGTGCCACTTTCAAAGTAATATCATCAATATTATAGCTTATGTCTATTTCAATGGGCTTCTGCTGAGGTCCTCTCTCCTCCCTAAGCCCTGTAGAGTGCTTTCAGTAATTAAAATAGTATAGCCTGGGCTGGAGAGATGGCTCAGTGGTTAAGAGCACTGACTGCTCTTCCAGAGATCCTAAGTTCAATTCCCAGCAACCACATAGTACCTCATGATCATCTGTAATGGGGTTGGATGACTTCTTCTGATGTGTCTAAAGACACCAGCAGTGTACTCACATACATATAATAAATAAATATTAAAAAAAAATTTAAAAAATAAAAACAATTTTTAAACAATCACACACAAAAAAATAACTTATGTCTACTTGACTCCTAAAAGTTCCATCTTCCTATGGGCTCCATCATGTCTCAATAGCACCACAGGCTAGGGAATAAACTCTTAACTCATGGGTCTTTAGGCCCTACAATCATAACCACAAACATTCTCAGGAGAATGTTCTCTTCCAAAGCAGACACTGAGCTCTGTGCAAAAACCAGCAAGGTGAGAAGTCACATACCACCTGGGCCTTTCCTTGGGAGCACACAGCTGCCATCCTAATGAACATATCCCCCTGTCAGATCATCTTCTGAGTGGAATACTGCCTCTACACATTTCACTCTCTTACCTGAAGAGCTATTTTGAGCTGGCACCTCATTTACTTGCACATTTGGTGAGCAGCTTAATGGCGTCTCCTGGGACTCATTCATTTGCGCAGTTATGGAGGCTGTGAAGGAGGGTGTCACACAGTCAGATGCAGGGTGGGTCTCAAAAGTGCAGCCAGTGTGACAGTTTTGTACTTTGTTGGAGCTTCCTTACCCAGGGGAAGGGAGGCTGATTCTTTTATGTTGTTGGCCGGGGATCCTCAGGAGGAAACATTGGGCTACATGAGTTAGAGATGGAGATCAAAGCTTCCCCCTAGAAGATATACCCACACCTTGATGCCCCCAAACCTGTGAATATTTGTTTCCATGGTAGAAGGCACTTGACAGATATAATTAAAATGAGTGACATGTCCTGTATTACCCAGGTGTTCCTAATGTAATCACAGTGACTTTTATGAATGGAAGAGGAAGTCAGGAGAGTCAGAAAGAGAAACTTGAAGGTGATTTTCAAAACACAAGGCCATAAATCAAGAAACCTAGAAAGGACTAACCAGGCCTTCCAACAGTTTTCAGAAGGGAGGCAACCTTGCTGACACATTGTGTCTTTACCTACTGAGACCCGTCACACATTTTCTCCGCAGCACAATTGGAGAATAACTTCTATGTTGTCTTAAGCCACTTAGGGCTGCTAGAATGTGTTATAGGAACTGCAGGAAATTAAGAGAGGGAGTTTTACAGTAAAAATGGAGCTTTCTTCATTCATTGACCTACTTGAGAAATGAACTTTAAAGAAAGGCCCATGTGAGGGCACCTAACAGATAATGAGGGTGTAGCAGTGTGTTTTATGCTTTACAGTGTTCACAGACATTAAGGAAAGCTGATAGGATAAATACAAGGGAAAATGTAAATGGAGTAGCGGGATACTGGGATGCTTAGAGACACAGGCTAGACCAGAAGGGAATCAATGGTAGAACCTGATTGTATCTCCAGCAATTCAGGGAAGACAGTGGGAGAGATGAACCCTGAGGAAGGCCTGAAAGGGTGGCTATGCCGCAATCAAACAGGGAGGACCAAAGACACTCAGGAGCAGGGAAGGTGCCTAAGGGGACACAGTAGCATGGACGAGCATTTGCTTTTTTAGAAATTTAGGGTTGCAAAAGCATAGAGTGCTAGGTAGGTAGAAAATGGAGAGATGATTCTAGATGGGTAGGCAGGGCCACGTCAAAGGAACAGAGTCATGCATAATAAGTCCTGAGAAGAAGAAACATAAGTTGTTTGATATGAATTTAAGTGGATTTGAAGTGTGCTGTACTTATTCATAAGAAGCCATTGAGCTTGAGTATTTACTTCTTCACCACGACTGTGTCTCTTTTAATTAAAATTGGATATGCTGCAAAACCTCTTAGAAAAATGTATAGTCCAAGAAGATGTGCTTTCTCTTTATTTAGATTTTGCACCTTGGCACACTGTCATCCTCTTGATGTTCCAAATTTAGGATGTCTACTTCCAAGGGGGTCACAGTAGAAGCAAAGGAGAGATTCAAGTTTAGGACCTGCTCTGGAAGAGTCAGATGATAAAACAGAGGTAAAACAGAAAGCAAGAACCTCAGATGTCCAGGCCAAAGCTGTTGAGCTTAGAGGCTCAGCAGTGGAAGGGATATGTGGTGATGAAGATATAGAAGTGGCCTACCAGCATACTGGCTAAAACACCATATGGATGGTTCAGGCTTTCCCACTCAAGAGGGCAGTGAGTTGAAAAACGCCATTAGATTATCGCCCCATCCAGATTTAAGTTCAGCTAAAAGGCTGGGGTAGTAACATTGTCTGGAAATAGGGTCGTTTCAGATATATTTGTTAAGGTGAACACACACTGGATGAAGATGTTTCCTATTCCAACGACTGATATAAGAAAAGGAAAGGATATGGACGTCAAGCAAAGCAACTATGAGCATTTGCAGGCAGAGATTAGTAGAGGTTTGGATAACCTAACTTCAAGTTATGAGATACCAAAGATTCCAAAGAGTCATGGAAAGTCCAGAAGAGTGTAGGAAGAATTCTCCCCTGCAGACAAGAGATGGAGATGGAGATAGATTAGATGGATAGATAGATAGATAGATAGATAGATAGATAGATAGATAGATAGATTAATAGTACTGACTACTGACATTTGGTTTCCAAGTTTTTCTATCAGAACTATGGGAGAATATACTTCTATGGCTCTTAGCCATGTAGCTATTTATTACCATGGGAAATATCACAGAAATAAGCAAATAGACAAGACATGAGTCTGGGTCCTGGCTTTGAAGGAAAAATGTTAAGGTAAGGATCCAGGTGAAAGAGAAGGGAGTTCTTTCACAGAACAAGTCTTTCCATGGTGCTGAGTCAGCAACTCAGCTGTCACTGTGTGTGTGTGTGTGTGTGTGTGTGTGTGTGTGTGTGTGTGTGTATTTACAGAACAGGCAAACATGCCATTGCCAATACTAAGCAGCTCATATTACAGTGATCACCTTCAAGCATGCTCTCCAAATCACATATAGCAGACGGACCTTGGGAAGTGTTGTTTAACTTGTTCCGTGTGGTCCAGGAGCATTACTGCTCTGAGACATTCCATACTAGACCTACTGAATCACAGTCTCAGTGGGGAGTCTGTGGTTAGCAGAAGCTCTCTCACTGATTCTGGTGAACACTAAGAGACCCATGGCCCTAATGACAACCACTTAACAGGGTGAGACAATTGGCCCAAGTCAAACGGTGAGTAAATGCTAAACTGAGAAAGCTGGACTTGTTCAAGGCAGTGCTCTTCTTCTCTACTGGAGAGTATGGAATAGGGTCAGATCCCGATGAAACCATAGCTGAAGGCCTTAGTGTCCATCACCGTGGGAACACAGAGATGAAGAAGGGCATCCCAGTGATCAGAAATCCATACAGTTAATCCCTTAGCCCTGCCACTCCCTTCCCCTCTGTCTTACCACTGAGCCTTGCCTAAGCCTTGTGGCTGTGTCTACAGAAGGAGAGGTACAGTGGTCAGTAGGGTATCTCTATCCTTGGTATTGCTGTTCAGATACATGCCTGCCACCTGTCACATCACAGGCAGGCACGGTCTGAACTCTCTAAACAGGTGGCAGCATTTGAGTAATCTTTACACAGAGAATACAGATATCCTTGTGATATCTTCCAGATAAGGGCATACAGAGACCAGTCACCAGAGGTCTCACACACACACACACACACACACACACACACACACACACACACACACACACACTCAACTGTACTGTTTCACTTAAGTCTTTGGTGCCCATAGTTTTCCTTGTAGGCTATATTGCTGGTGGGTTTGACAGCAGCTTAAAGGGCACAGTTCCTTCGATGACTGGGGTCAATCAGGTAGGTGCTGTGTAAGTTGATTCAAGCAAGGAAGTCTCCTGGGTCAGTTCAGAAGATCAAAGGAGATACTGACATTTCAGATCTTTACCCCCCTGAATCATACCTTAAGGAAAAAAAGGGGTTTGGTCGTTTCATCAGAACCTCTTCTTAACCCAGGAAAATGAAGAGATTCCTTGGTTGCTAATATGTCTAAAGTCACTGGACTTATTGTCAACGTGATGCTGTTATTAGACAGGTAGGTAGTATAGTATAGAACAATGACCCAGGTGCTGACACTCAGATCTGGCAAGTAATGTAGGTGTCCTTGCTTCTCTCCTCTATTACCTTTGAATAAAATCCTACCACCTGTCCCAGGCAGTTGCTATCAATATGGAAGAAAGTGTGTGTAGGAGAAGAAATGATCCTCACCCTAACATTGGAGAGGTCCCGAACACTAGAGAGGTCCCTGAACATTGGAGAGGTCCCCTCAGACTATGCTACTGGATTTTATTTAACCCAAGACTCCTGCAGCAGAGCCTGGACACCTGAACATTTTCTTGAACACTGCGACTCAGTTTTTAACTCTGTCCTTTGCCTTCCACAGCCCTTTGTCCCCTTGCTTCCCACCAGCTGTCATGATGCTTCTAATCCTTATTCAGAGTATAGGGTTTGAGTTGCTTCAAATCTCCTGTAACCAGGTAATTTCCATTATCTTTGTCTTTTAATCAAATGCCCTGAGATCCTCCTGTAGGTACCATTCATCCCAACTTAGATAAATGTCCTTACTTCTAAGTTCACCAGTCTTAGTTTCTCCCTTATCCTAAATAGTCTTTGCAATTGACAATACACATCAAGGCAGGATTTTTTTAAAAAATCAAAAAAGAGGTCTCTTGTTCTACCAGAGTAGATCTAACGAAAATTACCTTTAATGATCAAAAGTGGGTAAAGTGGTTACGGCATATGGTAAAGCTTCAGTGGAGTTAAATTACAAGGAGATTTCAGAGCCATAATAACTGTGTATATAAATACTGATTACTATGTTGCTTTGTGATGGCAAGATATGGAGAGCTAAAGTCAACATCTCTGGGCAGAATTACCCATATTCCTTTACATAAAATGAGTAAAAGCATAAAATTGAAGACAAAAGGAAAACAAGCCAAACTTTAATTCTTTGTATGCAATAGGTCATCAGCAACTAACTTAAGAGAAGTAGAAAGTACAATAGGATAATCAAATATTGAAGGGGAAATTACAAACCAAAGGACTGGTTGAAATGCAGTAGCTCTGGTCACGTAGACCAAATACTGTCTTAGCCTTAGCATTGTGGTTTGGTCTCTTCAAAGAAGTACAATAAAAATTTACTTTCAGAGACTGATGTCACAAAGACTTAGATCAGGCCTTGCCAATATGTATTATGTGTTCTTAACCAAAGTATGCAACTTCTGCTTGCCTGTTTCCTGATTTTCAAAGGGACCCTAATCACACCCATCTCACCATGATTACAAGGATGACGATGACGTGAGAAGTGTTAGCAAAAGGGTTCTTTACTTTGTCCTGAGATGTTCTGAGCCTTAGCCATGCTACGCTGTGTTGCTGCTTTTCATAAACCCAAGCAAAGGAAGGGTGTAGGGTCAATCCTTCTGGAAGGTGGCAGAGATCTGGAAGGCTCAAGTGACAAAGGCTGTGACAGAGCTCTGGGCAGGGTCTAAAACATCAGGGGATAGACAGGACCATTATGTTTTCCACATGAGCAGCAACAAATACAATTGGATGATCAAATGTTGAGTGGATCATCACTGTTTTGGGACTGATAGGTTAAAAGTCGAAGTGATCAGGGATAAGAGCATGTTTGGAAAGTGAGAAGCAGGGAAGAGAGATGGAGCAGAACCTACTTAGACCGCATATCCCTGGCTTTCTGTTGGTACTGTGTGTTCTTAAGTTTCCTTGTTCAATGTTTGAGGCTCTTCATTTATGTTTTATCCCACTTCTATCAACCCAGCAACACCAGGGAGGCATATATCTATTCAACCTTTATATTGTGTACTGGCCCACTACTGGGAGGAGCCTCTAGAGTGCAATCTCTTAGAACAAGGGATTTGTCTTAGATGCCTGTTTTCAGCTGTCGGCTATGCTGCTTGTCATCTGTGCAATATTAAGTAAGTCAGTGAACTGTTGTAACCTCATTTTCCCCATTCATAATGTGGTTCAAGATAAAAACAAATAAAACCCATTAATGATTCTTAAAGACATGGTACAAAGTGAAATAAGCATGGTATAAAAAAATAAAACACCTTGTTATTTCTTTGGTATGGTGTACCTAGAGTAGTTGAATTTGTAGGGATAAAAAGTAGAATTTTTTTTTTTTTGCTAGGGTCTGCATGGAGGAGAATGTAAGGTTCTACTGTCCAATAGGTGTGAAACTTCATAAGGACACATGCTCCACTATGTATGCTCATAGCAGTCTTATTTATAATAGCCAGAAGATGGAAAGAACCCAGATGTCCCTCAACAGAGGAATGGATACAGATAGTGTGGTACATTTATATAATGAAGTACTATTCAGTAATTAATAACAATGAATTCATAAAATTCTTAGGAAAATGGATGGAACTAGAAAATATCATCCTGAGTGAGGTAACCTAATCACAAAAGAACACACATGGTATGCACTCACTGATAAGTGGATATTAGCCCAGAAGTTCAAAATACCTAAGATAAATTCACAGACCACATGAAGCTCAAGAAGAAGGAAGACCAAAGTGTGGATATTTTGGTCCTTCTCAGAAGTTGGATCAAAATACCCATGGGAGGAGATACAGAGACAAAGTGTGGAGCAGAAACTGAAGGAAAGGCCATCCAGAGACTAACCCACCTGGGGATCTTTACCATATACAGTTACCAAACCCAGACACTATTGTGGATGCCAGCAAGTGCTTGCTGACAGGAGCCTGATAGAGCTGTCTCCTGAGAGGCTCTGCCAGTGCCTGACAAATACAGAAGTGGATGCTCAGAGTCATCCATGGGACTGAGCACAGGCTCCTGAATGAAAGAGCTAGAGAAAGGACCCAAGGAGTTGAAGGGGTTTGCAGCCCCATAGGATGAAAAACAATATGAACTAACCAGTACCCCTAGAGCTCCCAGGAACTAAACCACCAACCAAAGAGTACAAATGGAGGGACCCATGGCTCCAGTCACATATAAAACAGAGGATGGCTTTGTGGGACATCAATGAGAGGAGAGTCCCCTTGTCCTGTGAAGGCTGGATGCCACAGTGTAGGGGAATTCCAGGACAGGGAAGCTAGAGTGGGTGGGCTAGTGAACAGGGGGAGAGGGGATGGGATAGTGGGGCTTTTGGAGGGGAAATGAGGAAAAGGGATACAATTTGAAATGTAAAGAAAGAAAATATCCAATAATTATCCTCTCCTCTCCTCTCCTCTCTCTCTCTCTCTCATCCTTTTATTGTTTTTAGCACTGATACTCAAACCCAGGGTTTTACATACTCTAAGGAAGCATTGTTACACTGGCCTACATTGTTATCCCTACTTTCCTTTTAGGCTGAATAGCATTCCAGTCTGTCTATGCAAACGTGTTTCTGCAATCATTGTGCTCTGCATGCTTGTGATGCTGTGTGCTTCTGGCTAGTGTGAACAATGCCACTGAGTACATGTGTCTTCACAACCCAACCTTGCAGTTTAAGCTTCTTTAGTCACACATTTGAATGTCCTGGAGTCAGCAAACATATTGGATTGCTATAGGTACCTCCCTACCTTTGATAGATCTCTGGGACATGTCAATATCTTTGGAGGATCTTTGTTGAAACAATTTCTGCTGTTTGTGCTAGATTTCACTTACCACGAAAGTGGAGTGGATGACCAATATATCATGTGCTCTTCGGGACCTTCAGATGTATATTAATGCTCACCACACCCATTTTAAGGAGATCATCTCCTAAAGATGATAATTTAAATATCACCTGTGGTTAACAGAATTCCTACCAGGATAGATGTATATCAGGAACTAAGATTTATTATCACGGAGCAATGGAATGGCATTAAGAACCAAGAAATGCTCAGTGACCTGATGGGTTATCTAGGGATGGTCAGAAGGTGGAACATGGTAGCAGAAGAGGAGTAAGAGATATCGCATGGAATCCCCTCTCACATGGTAGATTGGAGGTTTTAAACATCAGTTCTGTGCTGTTGGAAATTCTTTAAAACCTTTCCAGAAGCAGATATCACAGAACCACCTAACTACCCATGTGAGGACTGAGACCATAGGACCAGCTCTGCAGCCAGCCAGCTATATGACTCAATCAAACCTATTATGATTTCTTCTACTTCCGTCTCAAGGGAGTGTGAACCTGAAAGAGTTATAGATCCATAAACTGTATTTTATAAGGAGAACAAACAATAACAATGTGTACTTATGACATCTCATTTGTAAGGAAGAGTACACGTATGAACACAGAGCATGCCTATTACACTGCAGATATCCAATGTTTTCCATCCTCATTTATTCTTTCTGTCCCTTATCATTAACCCAATAGTGTGCTCAGAATTATCCTATGACAAAGATGAACACTGAGAGTGGAAGAAAGGCATTCTCTTAGTATCTGTTCTCGGGATTCTAGGTCACTAGGTTGGGAGAGTCATAAAACACCTCACAGGACTACAGGTGTCCAGAATTGACCTACATTCCTTACATGAAATACTCAGAATTAATGGAAGACAGATGCTCCTTTCTATAGCTGAGGCAATGACTGTTAGTTGAATTAAACAGGATGAATGAACATGCAGGCCACATTATAAATAAAACCAGAGACATCTCCTCATTTCCTTTATTGTGAAAGAACCCACAAAGTACCTGAGAAAAACTTACAAACCAGACATGGCCAGGAATTTTATTCACTAGTGACTCTTCTTTCCTTCCTTTGACTTCACCAGAAGTGAAGAAAATAATTGAATAGAGGCCTTTCCTGGGAAGATTCTTCCAGAAGTCACGTCATACAGGGTGAAACTAGATTATGTCTTCCTCACTAGCTCGGATGACCAAGTTACAGTATGTGCCCTTTCTATTACCCCTCACATCCTAAATGAACAGGTATATGACTCACTGGGTGCTCAAGAAGAAAACCTGGAAGGCCATCTGGGGACTGGGTGGGGTCTACCCTCAGGAGAGATTAGTAAACCCTGATTATCTAAGATACACTCCTTAAAGGAATTTGGCATTTCTTCAGAACTGCAAGATAGAGCTTAGCTTTTGCCCTTCCCTTGCTTCTTCTTCTCTGTTTTGAAGGAAAAAAAGAACTTATGTTCTTCTAGATAATTACTATCATGATCATCAATATCATCATCATCATCATCATCATCATCATCATCATCATCATCATCACTACTATAAGGAATCGAAATGTCACATTAATATATTCAGGCCCATCATCATCTTTAACTCTAGTTTCATGGTGTCTGACAACCTCTCTGGTCCTCCAGAGGTACCAAGTACATATATGGTGCCCAGTCATACATGCAGGCAAAACCAGTCATATACATAAAATAATAAAATAACTTGAAAAATATAAAAAAAAAACCCTACTATGTTCCAGGAGCTGAATACATAAATGCAAAATCATTTTCTGTCAATACTTACCCTCTCACTAATTTCCTTTTAAGGAAAGATAAAAAAAATAAATTTCCATAATTAATAAATCATCACTATTGCTAATACTATCGAAGAAGGCTTGCAAAGTCCTTGTCCTAATAGAGTAATAGTCTTCATATGGAAAAATTCATGGGATGGTGGTATCCTGGAAGATTTCCAGAGCGGGGGTCCTGGGAAAGTATGAGGCTATAGAAGGTTTGTTTTCTCTTCCTATTGTCTACCTTTCTGTAAATACTGTCAATTTCTGGAGCAGAATTTCGTATCCCATAGCAACATCTCAAGCAAGTAATAACGAGCTCAGGAAAGTGCATGCTCATACCCCAACATTAAATTATCTGCAGGACGCTTGAAGCATGCTAGTAAGGAACATAGCATTAGTTGATTAGAAATTCCCTGGCATGCATTGTTAGAGTGGGTGTGTTGATTATGGAAGGAATATTTAAAGTTTTTTATTTAGCTCTAATTTTTAAAAAAAAGTGTTATTTACATATACCAAGTTATTTATGATGTTGGAATGGGAAAATATATGAATATTTTAAAAGTTTACTAAAACAATTTTCTGCCCCGGAGCTTTCTCAGAATGAAATTCGAATTTATCAGGTAAGCTTGCAAGTGCTTATATGGCTTGGCTCATCCATCTCTTTAGCCTTTACCTTCCCCTTTACCACTCTTCCTGTTACCTTCTCTTTCTTGGAGAATGTCCATGGTCATGCACAGTCTCTGTTCTTTGCTTCCTCTGGATTAATGCATGTACTATTTTATTCCTTTGCTTTTGACCAGCTCTCTCCCACAATCATTTACCTCCTGCATGTGTCCTCTTATGATGTCTACGATCACTTCCTCTTCTGTTAAAATGGACTTCTTTTAGAGATCCTGCTTTAACTAGCAACCTTCACTAGACCCACAAGTCTATGCTTTCCATGTCTTTCCATATCCCTCCATTAGAGCACTAGCAATATGTAACATGTTTTATTTAAGTTATCTCTTTCCTCACTATGCTTCAAACTCTTTGAGAAGGTTGTGCTTGTCACGTTCATAAGTTTATTCACAAGCCCAGGACATTAACTGCCACATGAGTGGTAACTGAGAAAATGAACAAATCAAAATCAACAAATAAATTTTGATTAAGTATTATTGTGCCAGTCCACTTTTGCTACATAACAATCTCTCTAGAACAGAATTATAAAATAACATGTTTTCATCTTCACACTTGCTACTTTATATGTGGCTTCCATTGATGAGTATGTCAAAGGGTGCTGCTAGAATTTCCTACCCTAATAAGCCCATATAAAAAAACACATAATGCAGATAGTATGCTTACAAGCTATATGCCTAGATTGGGCAGATCTAGTAGTATACTAACTTATTCCCCAGCTATAAGGCCCCTGGCTACTTGGGGTGTCTCCCGGCCATGCAGTTCTAGTCCATTGCAGCTTCTCCTCCTCTTTCTCCATCTTCTCTCTCTCCCACACATTCTTCTTCTCTTTCTGCCTGCTCCCACTCTCACCTGCAGTCCCACCTTTTCCCTCCTCTGCCCAATCACAGGCTCTAGTCTTTTATTGACCAGTTAAAATGGGGAGAAGATTCACACAATATCACCTGAGTGTGTGATGGTCTTATTGTCAGGGGTAATCCCTCTTGTGGAACCAGTATTAACATCAGAATACAAACAGCACCAAGCCAACTCACTAGGAAAGGTCGTAGGAGAAACTCGGATACACATTTCTCTCATCCATTTGGGATTAGCTGGTTACCCATGCAGGTATTCTAATAGTAATGGCATAAATGCAAGAGACAAAAACCCAATCATGTAAAGACAATGCAATTCAAGGATATATAAAGCCTTGGCTTTTCAAAAGTCTATTGTTATTCCAATCCATACATAGCACACACACACACACACACACACACACACACACACACACACACACACACACAGCCAAGCCTAGTATTAATAGAGAAGAATATACTCAGGAGTGGGTAAGGAGATCTGACATCTATTTAATCATCGGCAATGATCAACTAACATTTGTCTAGCTAACACTGACTCTTTCTTATAGGCAATTTATTAAACACATTTCACCCATGATGTCCCATGCTATGCTGCTTATAAAATTCATTATTTAAGAAACAACAACTACAACATTCAAGGTAAAGTGAATATACACAGGATTTTCCTACAAAACACTACATATGCCCTTAACAACTCCAAGTGCTATTTTCTATAAGACAGACCATGCATAGTTAACAAATGCAGAAAGATTATCTTCTCAGGAGTAAAGAACCTCTCAATAGCTCTTGTCTGTTGATGTCTTGGCTTAGAGGTTCATTTTTAATCCATTCACCAGCACAGAGGCTGGGTTTATCATGCTTGATGTTAGCCACCACACTGATGGCTCCTCACCCCCATTTATCTGACAACAGATTGTAATAAGCCTTACACGGTCTGATTTCTCAATACAATAGCTTTTCTGCCTTAGTTGAGACATCAAGTGCCTCTCATGAGGTCATTCATTTCTGTTCCTCCGATTTTCATGCACTAATCCTTAAAAAACTTTTATTAAACATAGCTCTTTTAAGAGAGCTCACCTGATGCTCCTCACATCCTTGAAAAAATGATAATTTTTTTCCTCATAATATGTAGATTCAGTCTAGAATATACAACTGGGCATTCAGACTTTCCAAACTAGTTAAACTTCCTTTCCCACTGTGACATTCTTCTTATCCTAATGATTAATGGTAGGCTTTTTATTGATTTAATTAGGAAGACATTATTTTGAGTCTATTCTCTGCCTTATGTCAGTTTCACTCTAGCAGCATTTTGTAAGGTAGATATTATTGTCCTGCATGACAAAGAAAGCTGAGATTCAGGGAGGTCGAGTGGTTTTCTCAAGATCATGAGAGTTGCCTGGGCTCTCAGTGTGAGCTGATCATAAGAACTAGGACTCATTTCAAAGCATTTTCTCCTACCCTGACTTAGCATACATCTATTCGATGCCTCCATTTAAATTTTTCTCATTGAGAAACAATCATTCATTCAGTCAATTGTTTATAAACCCTACAAATAGTAATGAAAGCTTCCTCTACACTGGGTTCTGCACTGTCTACAAGAGGTCCAATGACAAACACAGGGGTTTTTACTCTTCTTGTAAAAAATTATCATTCTGTACTAATTTCATACATGAATACAATATATTTAGATTCTCTCTAACCATCTGGATAACTGCTCTCACCCCCCTTGCATCTTCATAGTAGGAACTTCCTACACCCCCTTTCCACTTTGCCATCCCCTCTCCTTCTTCCGTCTTCTTCCTAACCCACTGAACCCACTTAGTGTTTCCTATATGTGCTTAAATGTAGGAATACATCCACCAGAACATGGGCAACCTACTGACCAGTAGTTATACTGCTAAGAAAATTAAGTCTCCTTTACCAGTCTATATAAACTGCCAATAGCTCTTCAGCTAAGTGTAGAGCCTTGTGAGCTTCTTCCCTGTTCATGCTAGAACATCCAACTAGCTTGCTCTTGTGCAGGTCTTGTGCCAGAAACCACATCTACCTCCCCCTGGATTCTATTTCTTAGTCACGTTCTACTTGGCAAACACACCTGGAGCAAACCAAGAAAGGTCATGTCTTCTTGTTTTGCTGAAGTTTTCATTACCCATACTATTCTCCACAACTGTCTTCAGAGTTCTAGCCTACCATTTTATTTCTCTGTCATCATACACAACAGTCATAATCCCTTATCCTTCCTCTTAGCCAATTGTCGTACACATCTATCTTACATACTCCCTTCTGGTAGAGACTAGCTACTTCTTTGATGAATGTGTTCTCTATAGACATAATTATAGAATGCTGTCAACATATTTTTTGAGATGCCACCATGTACAAAATTGTACAAATTACTACAAGGAAGTGACCATGAAGATACTGAAAGCATATTTGCCACCCTCAAGGATTCTGCATTCAAGTGTGGCAAATATATAATTTCTAGGTCTAGGCTTTCATATAAGCATAACATTGAGTGAATTAATTTCAGTCATATATATATATATATATATATATATATATATATATATATATATATTCATATTCACCAGGTATTAACCACAGGCTGTGGTTTTCGAATCTTGTATACATATGTTCATGTGAACTAGGATCCTGCTTTTAACTAATAGGAAAGCCTGGTGAAAAACACTCAATTTCTCTCTATCTGTATACCCATACTTCCTAACAGACAACACATGTTCATTAAGATACTACTGGAATCCCTTTATCTACAAGAGTATGAGTGACTGCTAGAGAGTGACATCATTGCCTACTAGAGTAAATAGAAATGATTTCACACAAACTTTTCAGCTTATTAGAGGAGTGTAGAGATTAGGTTAAGTTACTTAGGTTGTCCAGGCAATGATGATAAGATTCGTAATCTGAATGGAACCTAAGAATCTTACCATTCTATGCTTTTCTAATGCTATTTAAAATTCAAGGTGATTTTGTTTTTCTCTCCATCCTGTGCAGTGGCAGTTTTCCAGTAAGCTTGCAACTTTTGATTTACAGTCTAAAGAATGATGGTTTACAAACATCCTATTGTTGCAAAAATGATAGTCTTGGCTCTAAGATAGGTCCATTTCTGGATTTACTAATTCAGCTCATTATATTTAATCTGTGTCTACAAAGAAATATGTTGCCACTTGATTTATTTAACTTGCAAGTCTATATTTCTTTTTATACACAGAGTGTGGGGACAGTCCCTGAGTCAGCTCTCAGCTACTCTTCTTTCATGATGATTTAAGAAATTGTAGAGAAAAGAAGCTTAAAATAAAAGAGAAGCAGAGTTGGCTAAAAGCCTTCTTTCCAAACGCAGGAGAGACTGCCTTTGGTTTTATAGGACAGATTAAGCAACAAAGAGCTGAAAGGAAGTCATGAGTTACGAGTCAAGAGATAGACATAAGAGTGTCCTGGGAATGGACGGCTTGTTTGAATTGTACCAAATAAATTGAGATTGGATAAATAAATCACAGACTATATTAAGATAAAGATTATAATGTAAATATGAACATCATAAGATGTTACCTGCAGAGTAAAGCTGCGGGGGTAGAGAGAGAGAGAGAGAGAGAGATAAAGGAAAGTAAAGATACAGTTAATAAACATCATCAAAACAAATAGCGACTTTAAGCCTCTTACAGTTCTAGCAGCCAGTATAACTTAAAGCATAACAATAGTCCTGCCAAAAGCTGGGAAAGAATATAGTTGGAAGGAAGGAAATAAATCAAGAAATGTAGTTTCAGTTTTAGAGTTAGACTAGTGATGTAAAGTTTCTAACTGTATACAACATTGGAATATAAATAGAGGCTGTTTCCAAATGGTGAGATGAAATGGCAGTTATCCATTCCACCTTGGACATCTACATACCACCAAGTCCTTCCCATGTGCACACATGACTCAGAAGTGAGAAACACAAATCCCACAATTCAGCAGAAAACTTATTAGCACAAATTGGGGATGTGCCTGTACAGGTTATGGCCTGAAGTTTAGATGAACAAGACAGAGCAAAAGGTTAGTTACAACAATGGATGGTGGTTTGTTTTTTTGTTTTTTGTTTTTTGTTTGTTTTCTGGATGTGAGAAAAGCAAGAAGTATGTAGAAGTAAAGCATTAGGCAGATATTAAAAAAATGAAGCATTTATGAAAAATAAGGCAGCAAAGGCCTTAGGGGCAGAGAGCATAGTGTGCACAGTCATAGAAAGGCTGAACTACAGTGACATTGTTGAGCAAGTGCAGGTTGGGCAATGTTGGTCTAGTTGGTGATAAATTTTAAGGCTTCAAGGAGAAATCAAGTAGGGTTCATTTGTTTATCACTTTAAAGGAATTTCATTACCTTTGCTAGACCAGAGGCCACAAACTCAGATACACAGACCAGCAAGTCAGATGGATAGAGCTAGGGAATAGGAAAGTGCTGAGTCCTCTTATGCATGGCTTGCAGAGGAATCAGGCACAGCACAGAGTCATCATCTGATTGCTCCAACACAGCATCTGATTTTCAATAGTTCCTCAAATAACAAGAGCAATCAAATGTTTAACGTGAAACCTCTTAACTTGAGGGGACTCAAAATTTCATGAATTAGATCATGCTATGTTATGACAACAAACACCAACGTCGTGATGAAATTTAATACAGGCTTATGTTCCGCTCATGGCTCGCCCAAATGTGTATGGAACAGCCCACTTGCATATACTTATGTCAGGAGGGACTCAGGACCATCTGGGTCATTAAAGCTGAATCAAACACTCACTGACTCGGAAGAGCATGGGCTTTGGCACACATTTGTTGGGATGAATCACTTGCCATCGGCCTAAATTATAGGAAGACCGGGAAGGGTCACAGTACACAGTGGGATTCCATGGGCCCTCATGTGCCTGCAATGGCAATTAATGTAAAAAAAAAATCTATTTAAATATGACCCAAGGGCTTGTGCATGGTGGTTGTGTCCAACAGAGCCATGGCAGTTTGAGATCTCTTCCGCTGTCCAAGACCTAAGTTATTGAAAATTATTACAACTGTACAGGCAATGCAGGGGATTGGCCAGAAGGATCAACACTAGAGGTAGCAGAGCTACTGAAATTGCCTTGGGAAGTCGTATTGGGGACCCAAAACAGGATAGAAAGGTGGGGTTTAGAAAGAAGAGGGGATACTTACAGAGTTTATGGGAACTGGCTGAGATGTCAGGTCAGCGGGTGGTTACTGCTGCTCAGAACTTAACCTGGCAGGTATTTTTTTATTTTTTAATATTAGTAGAAAAGCAGGAAGGAAAAGTAATGGAAATGTAAAACCTTTGACTTTGAGAATTGGGCTTTGGGGAGCTTATCTAATACAAACACGCAGTACCATTAGATTTTGTTCATAACAGATTTTTAAATGAGAACCTCCTCAAAGATATTGCTGTATTCTTACCATGTAAGACCTGCCAATGGGTAAACATCAAACAGATAATGTATTCATTTTCTTTAACCTTGATTTAGACTCTTTTCCAAGTACCTTCTGGGAAATCCTCAGCTTAAACAAGAAATCATTTTATCTTCCTCACCTCTAAATGTGCCCTAGTGCTGGAACAGTAAACATTCTAATCAGCGTGGTTCCCGACCATCTGCAATGAGATGCTGTGTGGGGATTCATCTAAGTCTCTAATGCGCAGAAGTGGTTAATCCACTTGAGCCTAGAGCAGAATAGAAAATTCTTAAAAGGAAAGAAGCAGTGTGTTTGTGTTTGTGTGTGTGTGTGTGTGTGTGTGTGTGTGTGATGGAAAGGTGCCTTTCTTTGGCCCTAAATATTTAGACAATTAGAATATAACTTGCATGTACAATGCATATCAATGCATACAGAAGATAGAAGACTTAAGCTTTGCCATATATTAAAGGTTTATTTATTTTTATTTTATGTGTCTAGGTATATTGTGTGCATTTAAGTTTATACCATCTGCTATCCTGGTGCCCTGAGGGCTAAAATAGCATCAGAAGCCTTGGAACTGAAGTTACAGATGGTTGTTAGCAGTCATGTAGGTGCTGGGATTGAATCAGGGTCCTCTGCTTGATTGCTGAGCCAGCTATCCAGACTCCAGACCTTTCCTTGTAGATTTGGCCACATGCTAAGTAATGTTTTTCCACTTTATAAATAAGAAAATAGACTCATGAATGTAGCAAACACAAGCTATCAGAAAGCTTTTGTTATTTAAACTCAGAGTCTGATTTTTCACCTTTGCATATATAGCAGAAATGTAGCTTGATCTTCATGTGGGTCCGAAACAACTGGAGCAACATCGCAAAAGCTGTTGCCTGTATATGGGCTATGTTCTATTAGCTGACTGCCTTGTCTGGCCTCAGTAGGAGAAGAATCGCCTAGGCTCTCAGAAACTTAGAGTGCTAGGGTTGGGGGAATATCACTGCTCCCACCCACCTAGAGAAAAATGGGAGGGGTGGGGGAGAGCAGTGAGTGAGATGTAATGTGAACAAGTAATAATAAATAAATAAATAAATAAATAAATAAATAAATAAATAAATAAGAAAGAATGGAATGCTCTGGTATTTGTCCTTTTGTCTAGAGTTGAAAAGTTTTTGGAAATGAAAAGCATTTGGTCCTCAAACCATTTAGGGACATAAATGTAATCAATGTATCTCAACAGAAGAGTTGTAATGACAATACCCTGAGAGACCAGGATTTTGACTAAAAGGAAAAACTATCTGAGTATCAAATTGTTCGTAGGTGTCTTTTTTATGAAAGAGTCAGCAAATATCTGAGTTTTCTGTTCTTTATGCAAATATCACTATTAGCAAAATCCAGTGGATTATATGTTGGATCATATGCCCAAAAGTCCAGATACCATAAAAATACACAGTAGCGATACAAAGCAGGGCAGAGTAGCCTGCGTTAGTACAGAAGGTGATCAGAGGAATGTCTCCAAATGGTTTAGAAGATGAAATTAGCAGAAAGCCTGAGCATAGCTACTGATGTTATACTCAAGAGAAGAGCAGAGCTAAGAATAAATAAATAAATATGACTGGATATAACCTGCAGAATTAAGTTTTCAATACTACAAAAATAATTTAATTGAAGTCGTATGGACTCTGTGAATGAATTAATATACAGACTATACTGTAAATGCAAAAATACAAGAAATATGGGTTGTAGGAGTTACCTCAGTCTGTAAAATGCTTGCTTGAGGATATTAGTTCTACTCTAAGCATCCATATAGAGAGTCAAGCATCATAACACGTGTCTGTAATCCCAGCACTGAGGAAGCTGTGATAGATTCACCAGTCATGCTAGCCTAATCAATGACTTCCAGGTCTCAGTAAGAGACCCAGTATCTACAAGCAAGAGGAAAGGACACCTGAGATTGACCTCTGGCCTTCCCATGCTCATGTGCATGTACACATATATACATAACACACATTAGAGCACATATGTATAAACACCTCCATATGTATACATGTAAAATAAATAAATATTACAAATGTAAAATACTTTCTTAGATAAAGTAAAATTAATTAAGTGATTATCAGTTTTATCAAGTTAAGGAGTAAAAGGGAAAAGGGACACAGAAAGGACAAAAAAAAAAAAAACAGTAGAAAAGACTATTTTGTGGGAAGAACTCTGAATAAAGTGATTATAATACAGACTCTCAGAACAACAGCAAGGATCTGCGAAAATCCACCTCATGAAAATCACCAGAGACAGTAGAAGACGGATAACTATATCCATGAACTGAAAACCACATTCAAAACAAATTCTAGGGCAGAGAATGAATACCCGAGAATACCAATATTTGAAAAATAGAAATTAATAATAAGCAGCAATAATACAAACAAAGGTGTCCACTGCTTCCATTAAAGCAGCCTTGTGATTGGCCTATAGTGGCTGTTAATAAATATTTCCTGAATGAAAAATTAAATATACACAAAGAAGAAGGCACTTTTAATATTTTCCTGGCAGAAATAAAATATGGGAGAACTAGAGTGTAGAGAGATTTTGTGAAGGAATAAGTTAATATTGTAAGATTCTGCACCCAGCTTAGAGAGAATAACAGGTTTTATTATGTGTTTATAAACTTCACAAAATAGTCATATATTAGCTATGGACAGTCTTCAGAAGTTCACATAATTGATGTTGCATAAGCCAGTAGTCTCCCCCTCAGATCTTATTGGGCATAAGAGCACACTAATGAGCCTATTAAATCACAGAACACTTGAGCTCAGTCCCTCGAGTATATGAGTCGGCACTTCTGGGCCAGGGTTTAAGAATCTGAATTTCAAAACTATTCTCAGAGGGTACCAGTTATGGGGACAATTCCTTAACACATTTTTTTTTTTAAACCTCCTCCTAGGTGTTCCTCATCTTTCTATTTACTCAACTTCATGGTTTCTTCTCTTTCTCTTTCTCAAAAATAAAAAAAACAACAACAAACAACCAAAGTCAAAAAAATTCCTGTAAAACAAACAAAAAAATGTCAAAA
>NC_034606.1:32970055-33019080 GCF_900095145.1 Mus pahari
TTCATTTTCATTTTGAGTATTATAACTCTTCCTGACCCTGGGATTCTGCAGTGTGATTGATATACCCAATGATACCCCACTGAGAAAACTGCTATCCCCTTTACCAGCAGCTACCAAGTGCCAATAGTAAGTAAGTACTAGATTAGTACTAAGACTTTGTCTCCCCTTCTCCATACTGGGATTTTTGTTTGGATTTAACTTGGGAAGGTCTTAGCATGCTGTCACGGTCTCTGTTTATCAGCCTGTTATGTCTGCAAGATACTTTTTCCTTGCAGTCATACACTACCTCTAGCTGTTAAAATAATTTCACCTTCTCTTTACTGTAGATCCCTGAGCCTTGGGAATGGGGTTGATAATGGCACCCCAATAAGAGCCGGGGGCTACAAAGCCTCTTGCTCTCTATTTATCTTCCAGCTGTAAATATTTTTTGTTAACTACCATGTACTGTAAGAAGAATCTTCTTAGATGAGGGTTCAGAGATGCTCTACTCTATGGATCTATCTCACAGGCAGGTCATTGTTATAGGTTGAAGTGTTTGTGGCTGAGTGACATTGATCATTACTTTTTTCTTTGGTATCATGGAAAATGCCATCTAGCACCACGAATTCTGGGGCACTAGCTTTATTTCTCCAAATTTAATGATATAGGAAAACGCTTTCAGAGAGCATTGTCTTCACCAATAGGACCTTCCCATAAAGTTGTGGAGAGTAAGTAACGCCCTTCCTTGGCAATGGCCTGAGATGCTAGAGAATAGGACCAATGGGACTTCTTTGACCAACAACCTAACAAGATATAGCCCATTCCTGGTACTTGATATTTGTTTTACTTGGTGGCTAAAGATGTCTACTCAGGAAAATGTCCCCCATTATAAGACGACTCTGTGTATGTATATTTTAGGAAGCTCCTACACTAGTAGGTTTCCATATGGCTTTCCAAAAGGACTTCAGCATTACTTCTACCCCTCTGGAGGCAATTCTTTGACAGCAGTTTGTAATACTTCAGAATGCATAAAGAGTAAATATCCTTTAAAAGAAATAATCAAAAGTGTATCTAAAACTTTTTAATGCTTTCTGTTTAACTATTCATGAATTAGGAAACATATCACAATAAAAATTGTTAACTCTTTTGGAAGAACTGTGAAAATACTAAATGAAAACCTACGAGATAATATGGTATTTAAAAGAAAACATCATTTATTTATGAGAACAAGCAATTTGGGGATTAAGTGAATTATTGGTTCAACTCAAGAAGCCAAATTCAAACAAACAAGTCCATTTTACCTCTGGTTATGAAGAGCTAGATCGCAGCATTCCAAAACTCTTGCCGAGAACATAAAGAAGAAATGGTTGAATTACAAAAATAACTAGTTTGGATGCATTGCAGAACTGCCTTAGGACAGGGAACTCAGGCCCTTGCAGAAAGGGCAATTCAGTGGAGTGAATCTTTCTCTAACACCTGTCCCTTCCAAACAGCAGAGTTCTGAGAATTCTGGACAGAGAAGCAGAGAAACTGAACACAAAACACATTGAAGAATGAACAGGGAAACAATGTTAAATGTGGCATTCTTTCTTCATTGGAGAAAATAAAATAAGCCTGATGGAAACTAAGTGAGCTAACTTGTTAGTTTGTTTCGAGAGTTTCTCTGTGTAACAAAGCCCTGGCTGTGCTGGACTCCCTTTTGTAGACAAGGCTGTCCTCTAACTCAGAGATACTTGTCTGCCTCTGCCTCCCAAGTACTGGGACTAAAGGTGGACACCACCACACCTTGTCAACTATCATGAAAATCAAAGACACTGTGGTTTAGAAAAGGGTAAAATAAAGGGCCTGGATGCCTCAGCAGCTTGTCTTTCAAGATATTTATTGGGGAGGGAGAGATGGTTTAGTAGTAGTTGACAGTGCATTCAGCTGTTCATTTCCCATCATCCACCTCTGCAGGAGGGATGGCTCACAATCACCTGTAACTCCATTTCCAGGAGTTCCAGCACTGTCTTCTGGACTCTGTGTGTATTTACTCATATTATAAAATCACACATATATGTATAAATGATTAAAAATTTTAAATGCCTCTTTCAAAAACTCTTTTTTAAAATTGGAATATCTATACATAATCCTTTGAACATGAGACATGAAGGGAGAAGTGAGATGGGAGTGGACAAAGATAATGGTATAAGGGAGATATCTATTTATATAAAAATAGGTGTGAAAACTGAGCTAAAACATATCTGTCTTTTTAAGTCTTACTTATTTAGCATAATATGTTGATCTTCCACTGGCATCAATTTTCCTGTAAATGATGTAATTTTATTTTCATGGCTGAATAAAATTCCACCCTGCTATCCTGCTATACACATAGATCAGTGTCTTTTTTCCCCAATTTTTATTGGATATTTTCTTCAGTTACATTTCAAATGCTATTCCGAAAGTTCCCCATACCCTCCCCCTGCCCTGCTCCCCTACCCATCCACTCCCACTTCTTGGCCCTGGAGTTCCCCTGTACTGGGGCATATAAAGTTTGCAAGACCAAGGGGCCTCTCTTCCCAATGATGGCTGAATAGGCCATCTTCTGCTACTTATGCAGCTAGAGGCAGGAGCTCTGGGGGTATTGGTTAGTTCATATTGTTGTTACATCTATAGGGTTGCAGACCCCTTTAGCTTGGGTAATTTCTCTAGCTTCTCCATTGGAGGCCCTGTGTTCCATCCAATAGATGACTGTAAGCATCCACTTCTGTATTTGCCATGCACTGGCATAGCCTCACACAAGATAGCTATATCAGGGTCCTTTCAGCAAAATTTTGCTGGCATGTCTGCGTTTGGTGGCTGATTATGGAATAGATCTCTGGATGGGGTAGTTTCTGAATGGTCCATCCTTTCATCTTAGCTCCAAACTTTGTCTCTGTAACTCCTTCCATGGCTACTTTGTAACTCCTTCCATGGCTACTTTGTTCCCTATTCTAAGAAGGAATGAAATATCCACACATTGGTCTTCCTTCTTCTTGATTTTTCTTGTGTTTTGCAAATTGTATCTTTGGTATTCTAAGTTTCTGGGCAGTGTCTTAGACATCATCATCAGAGAGGCTTCTGCTGGAAGCAGATGATAACAGATGTAGAGAACCATAGCCAGACATTAGTTGGAGAGAGAATCTAAATGGAAGGTCTCCATCAAATCCCTTCCCTCAGAGCATAGGGAGCCCTGCTGAACAGGAATGAACAGATTGTAAGAGCTAGAAGGGATGGGGGACACCAGGAGAACAAGGCCTTCTAAGTTAATCAAGCAAAGTGCAAATGAACTCAGAGACTGAAAAATCCAAATATAGGGCTCACATGGCTCTACACTAAATCCTATGTCTATATATTATAGCTATTAACTTAGTATCTTCATAGGAGGCATGATGATGACAATGCATCGGTCTCTGACTTATAAGCCTGCCCTTGAGACTCCTTTCCTCCTATTGAGTGTCTCTGTCCAACTTTAATATGACAGCTTTTGCTTTATATTATATTTTATAATGACATGTTTGGTTGTTACCTCCTGTAATTCTGGTTTTTTTCTAATGAGAGACAGAAAGTAGGATCTAGATAGTAGGGGAGGTGAAGAGAAATTGGGAAGAGCAGAAAAAGGGGAAACTATAATCAGGACATATCATATGAGAAAAATATATTTTCAATAAAGGAAAACTGGAAAAATTCCATCATGCATATATTCCACATTGTCTTTACCTATTCAACTGTTGACTGATTCCCCAACTTGGCTGTTATAAATAGGGCTACAATAAACACATGTGTAACTCTCTCTGTGGGGTGTTGATTTAGAACCCATCAGGAACTTAACAGGAATGATATAGCTGGCTTACATGGTGGGTTCTATTTTTAGTTTAGACTCCATATAGTCTTCCACTGTGGCTGAACCAGTTTATGTTCCAATCAGCAGTCTACAAGGAATTTTTTCCTTCCTCTCTTTGTCAGCATTAGTGCTCTTAATAGTAAGTATCCATTCAGACTGATGTGAGATGGAATTTCATTGTTTAGTGTTCCTACAAGATTTTCAACATCTTGTACATGTTCACTAGCATCTATTTCTCATCTTTTAAGAGATATGTTCATTTCATTATTGTAGTTATTGGTCATATTGCTTGTATTATTAGCTTTTTAGTCTTTTAAGATCTTCATTTGTTCTAGAGAGTAGTAAGAGAGACATAAAGCTAACATTCATAAATGGTCTGACCCTTCCACATTGCAGAAATATTTTAGTCTCATACAATTCCATTTATCAATTCTTGGTTTTATTTTCTAAAATTTTAGGGTCCTTGTCAGAGAGTCCTTACTTATGCACATATCTTGAAGCATTTCTCTTACATTTTACTCTTAACCAATTTCATAGTTTCAGGTCTTATATTAAAAGTCTGGTTTTATTTCTAATTGAAAAATAAACACCTACTTCCAAATGTGAATTTTCAGTTTTTCCAGAACAATTATTGAAAATGATGCTTCTCTACTACATTTTTACCATCTTTCTCAAAAGCAGGTGTCTATAGCTGTCTCTTCTACTCTACTCTATATGTACTTGTGTGTTCACATCTGTGTCTTCTAGTCTAATTCTGTAAATGTATGGTCTTGGGCCAATATCATACCTGTGACTCTGTAAACTTAATCAGGTATTTTGGTACTTCTATGATTTTTCTTATTACTCAGGATTTCTTTGGCCATTCAGTGTCTTTGTGCTTCCATTTAAATTTTACGATTTATTTTAAATTTCTCTGAAGAAGGGCATTAGAATTTGGTGGTGTGTGTGCGTGCATGTGCTTGCACTGAATTTGTAGTTTGCTTTAGTAAAAAATTTCTACAATATTAATTGTGATGATTTACAAACATGAGTGTCTTCCTATCTTCTAGTGTATTTTTTCAATGTCTTTCTACAGTTTTTTTTTTTTTTTTTTTTTTGGTTTTTCAAGACAGGGTTTCTCTGTGTAGCCCTGGCTGTCCTGGAACTCACTCTGTAGACCAGGCTGGCCTCNTTTTTTGGTTTTTCAAGACAGGGTTTCTCTGTGTAGCCCTGGCTGTCCTGGAACTCACTCTGTAGACCAGGCTGGCCTCGAACTCAGAAATCTCCCTGCCTCTGCCTCCCGAGTGCTGAGATTAAAGGTGTGCGCCACCATGCCCGGCCCCTACAGTTTTTTTAGAAATTCATTATAGATGTTTTTCAATTCCCTGGACATGCTTATTCAAGATTTGCTTCAAAGTAAGAAAGAATAGGGTTGCTTTCCTTATATTTTTCTCTACATGTTTTTGTTGACATATAGAAAAGCAAGCAATTCTTATAGATGATCACACATGCTTCAACATGTGAAACAGAAACTTTTTCTAGTGAGATCCTGAGGACTTTTAAAGGAAAAGGTCATGCTATCTGCAAATAGAAAAGAGTTGACTTTTCCCTCCCATCTGTATCATTTTATTCCTTTCTCTTGCCTTACTGCTCTAGGTAAGTAAGACTTTGAGCATCAGCTTGAGAGTGGGAAGAGTGCTACTTTTTTTTACCACCCATGTTTAGAGGAACTGCTTCAGTTTTCCCTATTAAACATAGAGTTGGCTATAGATTTTCTGGGTGCAACATCCTTTATTTATTTTGAGGTTTGTCCTTTTTAATTCCCAATTACCTAAAGGTAATTCACACTAAAGCGATGTTGGACTCTGTCAAATGTTTCAGTTCTCCAGCCAGAAACACAGAAAGTAGCAGGCTGTATTAAAAACAGGTACCGAATATTTCTTACGCCCAAGAAGTAAGTTTCATTTGGAACGATTCAGTGTTAAGGTGAAAGATTGAAAGGAAAATGCATTCTAAGCAAAAAGAACTCGAATAAAAGAAGATGTGGCCATACAGATAATTGGCAAAGCGTGCTTTCAACAAACATTGATTTGAAGAAATAAAAATGGTTGCTTCATATTGATTAGCTGAACAAACACAGATATAATAATTCTACATGTGCACACAATAAACATTGGTGCACCTGATTTCTTAAGACAAAAATTGTAGGACTTAAAATTACAGATTGTCCTCAGCATAATAGTAATGAGTAGCTTCAATACCTTGACCTTACCAATGGATAAGGAGAAAGAAACATCAAAAAGAAACATCATAGTTAAATGGCATGATAGATAAAATGGAGCTGGCAAAATATATATAATATAGCACACAAATTCCAAATAGTCATTCTTTTCAGAAGATTATAAAATAGAGCATATAGTGGGACACAGCACATCTTCACACATGTAAGAAAATTGAAATAATTTTATATTCTACCTGAAAACAATGAAATAAAACTAGGACTCAAGAGAAAGTAAAATACAGAAAAAGTTCAAATCTCATGAGATTAATGAACACATTATTGAACAATAAATTGGTCATGAATGAAATCAAGACAGAAATTAAAAATTCCTAGGAGCCTGGCAAACACAGAAGTGGATGCTCACAGTCAGCTACTGGATGGAACATAGGGCCCCCAATGGAGGAGCTAGAGAACATACCCAAGATGCTGAAAGGGTCTGCAACCACATAGGTGGGACAACAATATGAACTAACCAGCACCCCCAGAGCTCATGTCTCTAGCTGCATATGTAGCAGAAGATGACCTAGTCAGCCATCATTGGGAAGAGATACCCCTTGGTCTTGCAAACTTTTTATGCCCCAGTACAGTGGAACACCAGGTCCAAGAAGTGGAAGAGGGTGGGGGGAGGGTATAGAGGACTTTTGGGATAGCATTTGGAATGTAAATGAAGTAAATAACTAATGAATATATAAATATTATCAAGAACCCCCCAAAAAATATCCTAGGAAGAAGAAAAGTAATAATGAAAACACAGCATACCCAAATGCATGGGATAGGTTTATGGGTAGAAGTGTGCACCTCAAAATTGAATATGCAAGGTAAGCAGGTAAGCTAGTGATGAAGGTAGTCAATCTTTATATTTTCTCTCTCCCTTCTTCCAAATCTATTTCCACAGCTTTATCCCCGGTTCTGTTCTGTAGTAGAGCACCTGGTCTGGCTTTTCTACCATGTCTGTCTCCATTCCCAGGGAACTAAATGCTGCTTTCCTCCTTCCAGTGCACACAATCAATGCCCCACTTTAGCTCTTCCCCATTCCTAAGTGTCAGCTGCCAATACCCAGAAACACATTCTACCAGGAACCAGAAGTGAACACACTACAGCTGGCAGTATCTCAGAAGCATTTCCTATAAGACAACCCAGAGCCACCATACTCTAAGAACTGGAAAGGGTGACTGTAACCAAGGAAGGGAACACCTCCTTACCAAAGACAAGACCTGAGATCAGTATTAAAACAGTATTATAATTCCAAGATCTGGAATTTTAATAATCCCACACCCAGATGCTCAAACTTAAATGTAAAAATACAATCAATTACATCTAGGACAATATATTTTCACTACAGCCTAGCAATCCTAATGCAGTTTGACCTGCGCAATGAAATATAGCTAAAGCACAAGACAAGGTCTTCAAAATTGCCTTTATGAATATGTCAGAGTTCCTTAAGAAGGAAATTAACAAAGTCCTTTAAGAAATCTATGAACACACAAACAGTAAAATGGAGTAAAGCAGTTTGAAGTGGAAATGGAATCACTAAAGAAAACTTTACTGAAGGAAAACTGTAAATTAAAATTTTATGAATCCATACAGGAACATCACAGGGAATCTCAACAACAGAACACAAAAGAAAGAATAGAGACTGTCAGACAGTGAAGAAACAATGGAAGAAATGGATACATCAATTAAAGAAAATACTAAACCTAAAAAAAAATAGGCACAAAACATTTATGGAATCTCGGACATTATAAAAAGGATAAATTTATGAATAATAGGAATAGATGAAGGAAACGAAATGTAGGTTAAGGCAAAGAAAAAAATTTTAATAAATTCAAAAAAGAAAATTTCTTTAACATAAACAAGAAAATGCTTATTAAGGAACAAAAAAGTACGCAGAACAACAAATATGTTGTACCACAAAAGAATTTCTCTAAGCATATAATAAAACAAACACCAAATGTACAAAAAGAGAAAGAATATTAAAAAGCACAAGGGAAAAAGACAAAATAACATATAAAGTCCAACCTATTAGACCTAACACCTAAACACCTGACCAGAAAGACCAGGACAGATGTTCTACAAACTCTAAGAAACCAACGATCACAACCCAGACTCCCACATTCAGCCAAACGTCCAATCACAATGGAGGGGAAAGAATGATATTCCATAGTAAGTCTACATTTAAATACTATCTGTCTATAAATTCAGCCCCACAGAAGGCAGCAGGAGGAAAATCTCAATCTAAAGAGGTGAACCATACCCAAGAAGTCACACAGAATAAATAATATCAGACCAGCAAATTCTAAGAGGAAACATGTCAACCCAACCACAACACAATCATAGGAACTAAAGGACACTGTTCATTGTTAATTCTCAATATTTACATTCTCAATTACCCAATCAAAAGACAAAGACTAAGAGAACAGATTTCAAAATAGGATCCTTCCTTCTGATCCATCCAAGAAACACATCTTAACATCAAGCATAGACATCAGTTCAGGTTGAAAAGAATAAAAAAAAAGATATTCCAACTAAGCAGATATAAGAAGCAATACAATATAGTCATTTAAATATCTTACAAAATAGACTGAAAACTAATCAGAAGAGATAGGGGAGGACATGAAATTTGAAAAATGCATCGAGTATATTACAATTCTTAATAATTATTCAGCAAACACACAGGCACCCAAGTTCATAAAAGAAACACTGCTACAGCTTAAATTACGTATTGACCATTACTCATGGAGAACAGGTGACTTAAATTTCCTTATTAAACAGAGAAATACTGGAGCTAATTGACTTCGTAAATCAAATGGTTATAACAGAAGAATATACTTACTTCTCTGCAGTTCATGAAACTTTCTTCAAAATTAAACCATACTTGGACACAAGTAAGGGTCAAGAGATACAAGAACATTGAAATAACACACTACATCCTACCTGACCACCATGAATAAGAGCTGGATATTGAAAATAACTGAAACAACAGAATGCTTATGAGTTCAGGTAACCTGAACTATTCACTACCGAAAGAAAAATGGGACAAGACAGAAATTAAGAAAGAAATTCAAACATTTTCAGGTTTAATGAAAATAAATACACAACATACCTGTTGTATTCTTGCACAAACATCATGACCAAGAAGCAAGTTGGGGAGGAAAGGGTTTATTCAGCTTACACTTACAAATTGCTCTTCATCACCCAAGGAAGTCAGGACTGGAACTCAAGCAGGTCAGAAAGCAGGAGCTGGTGCAGAGTCCGTGGAGGGATGTTACATCCTGGCTTGCTTCCCCTGACTTGCTCAGCTTGCTTCCTTATAGGACTTAAGACTACCAGGCCAGAGATGGCACCACCCACAATGGGCCCTCCCACCCTTGATCACTAATTGAGAAAATGCCTTACAGCTGGATCTCATGGAGGCATTTACTCAAGGAAGGCTCCTTTCTCAGTGATAACTCCAGCTTGTTTCAAGTTGACACACAAACCAGCCAGTTCAATAACTAAACTTATGAGACACAATAAAAAATAGCAATCAGACACATTAATCAATGGAATACAACTCAAGACCTAGAATTTAGTCTATATACTTATGGACACCTGATTTTTGAAAGGAAATAAGAAAGACACACTGTAAAGTAAAAAAAAAAAAAAACACTCAACAAATGTTAGTCAAACTGCACGGTTGCATGCAGAAGAATGCAAATAAATCCATTCATATCACTCTGCAAAATTTGATCTCAACTACAAATGCGTCAATGGCCTCAACATGTGACCAAATACACTGTAACTTATAGAAGAGAGAGTGGGGAATACTCTGGAAATCATTGGCACAGGAAAAGACTTCCTGAATAGAACACTATTAGCACAGACACTAAGATCAACTCAATTCCATCTTTGGTGGAGTTTCCTGTCTCATATTGTCTTGTCAGGACTTTTGTTTTGTGTTACTTTATTTATTATTTATTTATTATTTTACTTTTGTTTTTAACATACGGTTGCTTTGCATATATATTATGGCCTTTGGTTTTGTGTTTTGTGAGATTTCTGAGTGTGGGTATGAATGTATCTATACACCTAAATCTGTTTCTTTTGAGTTTTCCTTCTGTTTATTGGTTTTGTCCTATCCAGATTTATTTGTTTTTATCTCAATTTACTTATCCTATAGATGCCTTCCCTCCTCACTTAGAAAAGACAGAATGGGGTGGATCCGATGGGAGAGGAGATAGGAAGAACTGGGAGAAGTAGAGGGAGGAGAAACCTTAATCGGAGTATATTGTACAGAAACAAATCTATTTTCAATAAAAGAAAAATGTTCAACAAAACAAAGGATTAGTATAGTCTTGGATGTCAACTTCATAGGGCATTTCTCTGCACTTTCACACTATATTTTGTTATATTAAAGTATATGCTTTGTTAGTATCAATTTGTTTATGTATATATTCTTTGAAAGTAAAGGTCATTATATCTGAGGCAAAACATTGAAGAGATCTTAGATAAATCATTTAATGATACATCTGAGAACCTCAGATAAGATAAATCCAGTCCCCCAAACTACATGTAAGAAGAAAAATAAAGATCAAATTAGGGAATCAATGAAAGGGAAATGAAAATAACAATGTAATGCATCAATGGAACAGAGTAATTCCTATTAAAGATAAACAAAATTAACCAAATTTTAGTTAATCTAAGAGAAAAAATAGCCAATTTAATAAATTTGGGTAGAAAACGAGACATCACAGCAGAAACCAATGGAATTCAGAATATCTCTTTGACAATTTTTAAAAAACATTATTCAAGTAAATTGGATTTTTAATTTTTCTAATCCTCTTTCATATAATACATCCTGATTGCAACTTCTCCTCCCTCCACTCTTTGCAGTTTCACCCAAGTAGACCTCTTAGGGATACCAACCAAACAGAACACGACAAGGTACAATATGACCAGACACAAACCCTCACATCAAGGCTGGGCCAGTCAACCCAGTAGGAGAGAAAGGGTCCCAAGAGCAGCTAGAAGAGAAACTGGAATTTTTGAAAGCTGATTTCTTTTTATTCTGTGAGAAGTTAATATGTGAGTACAATGTGTTTGATCAACTCCATCCCTCATTCCCCACACTAGCTCCTCCCAGAGCTTCCATCCATGCTAAAAACATGTAGCTGCAAATCCCAACTTCATTGGCATTACCTCACATTTTTTGATGGATAATGCTTCCCCCAGATGTCACTGGTACGCTTCTCGTGTTTCAGTGCTCAGTTTGATACACATACACATACAGGAAATACTAATTGCACTCAGGTGATACATTAAAAACAATAGAAGAAATGGTATATTTTAAAAGAAGTGGATAAAGTTCTAGACATATATGACATATTACAATTAAACCAAGAGGATTTACAACGGAAACAGATCTCTGTCTATCATGAAATGAGTTTGAAAGGATAATAACATCTCTCAGTTATATCAGTGCCCAAAGCCAGAGCAAATTCCAGCATGGACAAGGGAACTGGCATTTGACATATTCCTATGCCTGTCTGTGGAACTATTGACAATTGTTAGGTACTGGGAGAGGAAGAGTCCATTTATCATAACAGCATTGACTGGTGTATAGTAAGACTAATATGATTGTGCTGCAGTGAAAGCTCACACATCTAAAAATATTGGGCAGCACATATTGGTCTTAAAAGATTTATTTTAAAAAGAACACAGATTTGAGGAGTAGGGAAGGAGGACCAGTCTGAGGAGAGTCTGTGGTTCCCGCTCCAAATAACTATAGTTTAAAATTTAAATAAGTCATGTAGAATATATGGGAAATGTGGAATTAACTATATAGCATATGTCCTGGCTAGTTTTATGTCAAATTGACTCAGGCTAGAGACATCTGAGTATAGGGAGCCTCAATTAAGAAAATGTCTCCATAAGATTAGATTATAGACAAGCCTGTGGGGTATATTCCTAATTAGTGATTGATGGGGGAGAGCCCAGGTCGTAGTGGATGATGCGATTCCCGGGTTGGTGGTTCTGGGTTGTGTAAGAAGCAGACTGCGGAAGCCAGTAAGCATGTTCCTTCGGGGCCACTGCATCAGCTCCTATCTCCAGGTTCCTTCCCGGCTTGAATTCCTCTCCTGACTTTTTTCATTGATGAACAAGGATAAGGAAGCAGCAGTCTAATTAACCCTTTCCTCTACAAGCTGTTTTCATCACAGTGTTTCATCACAATAATAGAAACACTAACTAGGATGAAAGCTGGTACCAGGATAGTGAGATATTGCTGTGCCAGACCTGACTATGTTGTTTGGGGGAGAACTGTAGAAGAACTTAGAAATGTAGGGCTAGAAAAGCCATTGACTTTTGAGACTACAGTCAACTACTTTGTAGGAGCTTCAAAGATAAGAGTATTGAACACAGTACAGATGAGGAAAGCCCGACTTGTAAAGTTTCTGTGGGAAGAAAGCAGTCTGCCAGGCCTTTTGTGTGAAGAACCTGTGGTATCTGGTCAGCTGCCTGTAGAAATGAAGAAATGGCAGAAAAACCCTTGCTTTGCTGGGACAATGGTCAGCTGGGACTGAAGAATCAGCTATGCTTGAGAGCAGCATCATTGAGGTGAAATCTTCTGAGAGGTGGTTTCTTAAGGGGCCAAGGTTGTACCTTGTATTGGCAGCTGACTCTGGTGGTGGGAGAATCAACCAGGTGGTGGTACTGGTTTTGAAGGCACAAAGGTGTAAAGGAGAGCAACTGAGGCTTGACACTGTGTAGCAGGGCTGCAGTTCTTGAAGAAAGCCCAGGAGAGGATATTAGTGAAAGTGCAGCTCAGTTTCATCAAGTTCAGATGTATACATTTTTATTTTTTAAAAATACTTACTTTCTAAAGTATTCATTAAATGGATGTCAGATATCAAAAAAAGGATAGTCTGTCTAATCAATGACCAATTCAATATTTATATAAAAAGAAATAAATGCTTAAAACCTGGCACCTATCTAGGACTCTGAAAATTTAGTCCAAATGAATTCCAAATCTAAGTGGGAATCATGAAGTGTAAAATAGCATACTTCACATAAAACATAGAGTAATTTAGTAAAGTTGAACTATGAAAAGAACTTTTAAAGAGAATGTGAAAGTCAGCACTTTCACAGGAGACTAAACTATGGAATCATTAAAGTTAAGAGCATTGGTTTATGTCAATAAACACTATGTGAAAACAAAAAGAAAAATCATTAATAGAGAGAAAGTATTCTCAAGGCATTGGCTGAGAGAAACCCGATTCAAAATATATAGATGTGGCTTGCAAATTGAAAAATAAAAGACAAACTATCTAATAAAAGTGTTGGTGCACCTGAAAGTGCTTCAAAGAAAAGGCATTAAGCATCAAAGTGCTCAATAAATGATTCATCGACTACCTGCATATACAAAGCAAAGGACATTTCAACCCCCCTACAATATCAGGAAAAGATAACATCATTAAGTCTAAGTATAGCAATACTGTTAAGGATGTGAAACCATCACAACTAGTAGTTTGCTCCGGAAAATTATTTGTACGCAGACATAAACTATGACTCAACACTGCTGCTTCTAGGCAAATGCTCAGCTAAGCACACCAGTGTATAGCAAGCCCATGTATAAGAATGTCCACAGTAACCTTTTATTTGTGATATTGAACAATGTGAATTTCTATCATACATAGACTGAAAAATTACAGTTTATGTATCCTTGGTATTCTAAAAGAGTCCATGGTTACATATGTAATAAGTACATATTACTTATGTTTCCTGTGAAAATTTATATATAATGTTTGCCAATGAATCTACACACCATATATATATATATTATATATTCCGGCACATCTGAGCCACAGTCTATGGGCTGCAAACAGCTGAATATAACTATGAATTCAGCCCACTCAAAATGATAAACTTACACAAGTCAGGAATGAGATTTCATGGGTTTTTTAATAACTCAATTGCACGGTTCTTGAGCATGAACTTCATAGATGACAACACTGTGTCACCATTAGCTTACATTACCTAATACAATGCAAATATGTGTTCTGATGCACTGTTTGTGAAAAATGCCTGCATATGATCAAGGCAGATGTAAGATCTTTCAAGTCATTTCAGTTCCAATTGAGTGATCCCACAAATGAGGAAACCAGGGATTTAGAAGGCTAGTTATTTTGATCAATAAAAATATTTTATGTACATATAAATAATAACATAATATTGGATATGGAAAACATTCCTAAACATCAGCATTGTGAGTCTGTGTTGCTGATATCTGATGAGGTGGTAACTTGCCTCCAGTAGGAAAATGTATCTGAGCTGGGACACAGGGGCTCTCCGGGCAGGTGATGACTTGCTTTATTTCCTGCCCCATATGTGGATAGATGCATGTGTTTTTCTCCTTAATTCATTAACTTTATGAATGCAACTTATACACTTGTCTGTAAATACAAAATAATTCATTGGACTAAATTTCCAGTGCAGGGGGGAAAAAGGACAAAAACCAACCTCCACCCCGCCCCCCCCCCCATACAAAGAGGCAGAAAATGACAAAGACATTAGCAAAACCCTGTCTAGAAAAATGTAAAACATACAGGCAATCAATAAACTAAACAATATTTCTTTTTTTGGCAGGAGATGCTGTGGTGGTGATAGTGGTGGTGATGATGGTGGTGGTTATGGTGATGGTGGTGGGAGAATAATAAAAATAAAGATGAGCTTATAACAACTCTACTCCAAAAGGTAGAGGGAAATTGTAAAGAAAAAGATTTTTTTTTTCTCTTGAAATAAACTACAATCTTGATTCCCCCATCCAGGTATATTATTTCTGTACTTGTTGGAACATCCATTTGCAAGAACGTTTAAACCCTACCTGGGGTTTATTTTCATTAACCCAAGAGGCAATGGGCTGCTGCTCAGGATTCAACATTCTGCATTTGCATAATAGGAAACACGAAATTCATTTCAGAATCACAAGAAAAATATCTCAACACATTTGTCTTTTTCAGCACCATTACCAGTTATGACAATGACAGCATGAAAAAGCACTAATTCTAAAACAGTCACAGATATTTAACTCACAAGGCATTTACTTCTGCTCAACAATAGCTGCACTCTCAGCTGTTGGTTTCCATTTGCAATGTGTTAATTCCACCAGTACCTACCAAGCTTCTAGGAAGCGACGGTTATGAGACAAGATCCCATGATGCAATTACACATAAACCCTAACCCTAATCCTAATTTTATAGGACTAAGAGTCAGACATGCATGAGCAATTATGTTATCTATTGTCACTACATAATTATGCCTTGGGTCATATGGTGGCTCGGAGTAGAAAATAACTCTTCAAAGGATAACAGATTTATGGTATACAGGAAGTCTTATAACAAAAACTGGAGTGCTTGAAGGACTTCATTAGATAGGACACGAAAGAAGGTCATTATAAGATAGGCAGGGGCTAGCCCTATATGAATCTAGGTAGATAAGCAAGGAAGTCTCAGGAGGTTTTGAAAGCATCCCCACTCAAAATGATGAACTTACATAAGTCAGGAATGAGATTTCATGGTTCTTTTTAAATAACTCAGTTGCACAGTTCTTGAGCATGAACTTCATAGATGACAAAACTGTGTCACCATGTCATAGGCTAGATAGCTTACATTACCCAATACAATGCAAATACATGTTGTGATTCACTGTTTACTCTGCCCTTTGGTTCTTGGAAGGTCTAACAATAACTACACTACATCAAGAATGTTCTTTATTGCCGGGCATGGTGGCACACACCTTTAATCCCAGCATTCCGGAGGCAGAGGCAGGCAGATTTCTGAATTCAAGGCCAGCCTGGTCTACAAAGTGAGTTCCAGGACAGCCAGGGCTATACAGAGAAACCCTGTCTCGAAAAACAAAACAAACAAACAAACAAACAAAAAAGAATGTTCTTTATTATCTTGTTGCATTGGGCAGTGCAATGGTCTGTGCATAATTTTCTTTGGAAGCACTGTCTGCCAGCATAAAAGTCACGTGTTCTGGGAAATCTTTCTGAGCTCTTTGACACGCTCAGCTTTCCACTCCACATCATTTGTATGTTATTTGCTCTTATGCGTTATTAAGATTCGCTACACTGGGCCACATGCATTTCCATAGGGGCTTCTTCACTGGATTTGGGATTTTCAAAATGGTGGACTCAACCATCTTTGAAACATAGTGCTCTGGATTATTCTGTACTGTATTATTTTAATAAATGTTTAATCATTTTTTTTATTAAATTCACCTCTCAAACAGATATCCAGTGTGTAAGCAGCTGGTATATCAAGCATTAAAGTCAATTTTTTATTGTGAAATATTACTCTAAAATATTTTTGCTTCATGATTTTGAGGTTTTTATTCAAGTAAGTGTGTGGCTATCATGAAAGAAATGTGACTTGGGCCCGAACTTGGTGGACAGTCCCACAGTCTCCAGAGGACTCTCTACCTCACAGGCACCCTAGCATGCCCAGTACTTAGGAACACTGGTGAGTGGAATAGAACATCTGTTCCAACAGAACCAGGTGTGCCTGGGAAAGCTGGAGCACGGACACAGGAATCCTGCCCGAGCAATGGCTCAGGTTCCTTCTGGTCAGCATTGGTCTACCTAGGTTTGAACTCAGCTGACTGCCCAATGGCCCCCAGCAGAAGTACTACTTCCAGGCACTCTAACATGCCCAGGATCTTAGGATCCCAGGATCCCAGGAGCTTGATCATACCAGGATCTCAGGATCTCAGAGGAAGCTTGACTGCCAAGAACTCTGACACACCCAGAATCTCAGCATCACAGGATCCCAGAATCACAGGATCACAAAGAAATCTGGATTCTGAGAAGTTCTGACTCAACTGGGATTATAGGAAAAACAGGCTCCAATCAGATATATTGAGGGCAGGGAGCACTTGAGATAATCAGATGGCAGGAGGCAAGCATAAAAACAGAAGCAACAGAAACCAAGGTTACTTGGAATCCTCAGAACCAAACTCTCCCACCATAGCAAGTCCTGATACACCATTACACCAGAAAAGCAAGATATGGTTCTAAAGTCACTTCTCATGATGATAAAGGACTATAAGAAGGACATAAGTAACTCCCTTAAAGAAATACAGGAGAACACATCCAAACAGGTGAAAGAATTGAACAAAACCATCAAGGATCTAAAAATGGAAGTAGAAACAATAAAGAAATCACAAAGGGAGACAACTCTGGAAATAGAAAACCTAGGAAAGAAGTCAGGATACATAGATGAAAGCATAACCAACAGAATACAAGAGATATAAGAGAGAATCTCAGGTGCAGAAGATAAGATAGAAAACATTGACACAACAATCAAAGAAAATGCAGAATGCAAAAAGATCCTAACTTAAAACATCCAGGAAATCCAGGACACAATGAGAAGACCAAACCTAAGGATAATAGGTATAGATGAGAATGAAGATTTTCAACTTAAGGGGCCAGTAAATATCTTCAACAAAATTATAGAAGAAAAATTCCCCAACCTAAAGAAAGAGATGTCCATGAACTAGAAGAAGCCTACAGAACTATAAATAGTTTGGACCAGAAAAGAAATTCCTCCTGTCACATAATAATCAAAACACCAAATGAACAAAACAAAGAAAGAATATTAAAATCAGTAAGGGAAAAAGGTCAAGTAAGATATAAAGGCAGACCTATCAGAATTATACCTCACTTCTCCCCAGAGACTGTGAACACCAAGATCCTGGACAGATGGCATACAGACCCTAAGAGAGCACAAATACCAACCCAGGCTACTATACCCAGAAAAACTTTCAATTACCATAGATGGAGAAACCAAGGTATTCCAAGACAAAACCAAATTCACACAATGTCTTTCCAGGAATCCAGCCCTTCAAAGGATAATAAAGGGAAAACTGCAACACAAGGAGGGAAACTGTGCTCTAGAAAAAGCAAGAAAATAATCCTTCAACACACCTAAAAGAAGATAGCCACATGAACAAAATTCCAACACTAACAACAAAAAGAACAGGAAGCAACAATGACTTTTCCTTGATATCTCAATATCAATGGACTCAGTTCCCTAATAAAAAGATATAGACTAACAGACTGGTTACATAAACAGGACCCAACATATTACTGCATACAAGAAACCCACCTCAGTGATAAAGGCAGACACTACCTCAGAGTAAAAGGCTGGAAAACAATTTTCCAAGCAAATAGTCACAAGAAAAAAGCTGGAGTAGCCATTCTAATATCAAATAAAGTTGACTTTCAACCTAAAGTTATCAAAAAAGATAAGGAGGTGTTGCAATAAATCTCTCCAACCCAGATATGCCCGGACAATGAAAACACAACACAGTTCATATGATTACATGCTATGTGCCTAGATTGGGCAGATCTACCTCTACACTACCATCTTCCACAGCTTATGAGACCCCTTAGAACTTGAAGTTTCTCTAGGCTATGTGCTTCTGCTCTGCTTTTCATCTTCCTCCTCCTCCTCTGCATCCTCTCCCTCTTCCTTTCTTCACTCTCCTACATTCTGCTCCACCTTCCCTTTTATCTGCCCAATCATCAGCTCTCCTTTATTTTACAAATTAAGGTGGAAAGTAGGTTTACAAGAAATCAACTAAGTGCTGACTCATTCCTTGTTCACAACCACTCACTGGAGAAAAGAATTAACATCAAAAATAACTAGCTCCAGGGCTATCCACAACAAGGAGTGCCACTTCATACTCATTAAAGGTAAAATTTACCAGAACTCTCAATTCCGAATATCTATGCTCCAAATGCAAGGGCATCCACATTCATTAAAGAAACTTAAGTAAAGCTCAAAACACACATTGCATTGCACACAAAAATAGTGGGAGACTTCAACACCCCACTCTCATCAATGGACAGATCCTGGAAACAGAAATTAAACAGAGACACAGTGAAACTAATCAAAGTTATGGGACAAATGAATTTTACTGTTATCTATAGAACATTTTATCCTAAAACAAAAGGATATACCTTTTTCTCAGCACCACATGGTACCTTTTCCAAAACTGACCATATAATCAGTCACAAAACAGGCTTCAACAGATACAAAAATATTGAAATCATCCCATGCATCATATATGATCACTATGGACTAAGGCTGATCTTCAATAACAGCATGAATAATGGAAAACCCACATAGAGGTGGAAGCTGAACAACACTCTACTCAATGATAACTTGGTCAAGGAAAAAATAAAGAAATAAATTAAAGACTTCTTAGAGTTTAATGAAAATGAAGCCACATCATATCCAGACTTACAGGACACAATGAAAGAAGTACTAAGCAGAAAACTCATAGCTCTGAGTGCCTCCAAAAAGAATCTGGAGAGAGCATACATGAGCAGCTTGACAGCACACCTAAAAGCTCTAGAACAAAAGGAAGCAAATTCACACAAGAGGAGTAGACAGCAGGAAATAATAAAACTAAGGGCTGAAATCAACCAAGTAGAAAGAAAAAGAACTATTCAAAGAATCAACCAAACCAGGAGCTGGCTCTTTGAGAAAATCAACAAGATAGATAAACTCTTAGCCAGACTAACTAGAGAGCACAGGGACAGTATCCTAATTAACAAAATCAGAAATGAAAAGGGAGACAAAACAACAGAATCTGAGGAAATCCAAAAAATCATCAGATCCTAATACAAAACCCTATACTCTACAAAACTGGAAAACCTGGATGAGATGGACAATTTCCTAGTCAGATCCCAGGTAACAAAGTTAAATCAGGATCAGATTAACAATCTAAGTAGTCTCATATCCCCTAAAGAAATAGAAAAAGTCATTAATTGTCTCCCAACCAAAAAAAGGCCAGGACTAGATGAGTTCAGTGCAGAGTTCTGTTGGACCTTCAAAGAGGATCTAATTCCAATACTTCTCAAACTATTTCACAAAATAGAAACAGAAGGTACTCTACCCAATTCATTCTATGAAACCACAACTACTCTGATACCTAAACCACACAAAGACCCAACAACGAAAGAGAACTTCAGACCAATTTCCCTTATGAATATCAATGCAAAAATACTCAATAAAATTCTTACAACTCTCACAAACCAAATCCAAGAACACATCAAAATGATCATCCATCATGATCAAATAGGCCTCATCCCAGGGATGCAAGGATGGTTCAATATAAGTAAATCCATCAATGTAATCCACTATATAAACAAACTCAAAGCCAAAAACCACATGATCATCTCATTAGATGCTGAGAAAGCATTTGATAAAATCCAGCACCCATTCATGATAAAAGTCTTGGAAAGATCAGGAATTCAAGGCCCATACCTAAACATAATAAAGGTAATATACAGCAAACCAGTAGCAAACATCAAACCTAAAGCAATTGCAATAAAATCAGGGACTAGACAAGGCTGCCCACTCTCTCCCTACTTATTCAATATAGTACTTAAAAGTCCTAGCCAGAACAATTAGACAACAAAAGGAGATCAAAGGGATACAAATTGGAAAGGAAGAAATCAAAATATCACTATTTGCAGATGATATGATAGCATATAAAAGTGACCCCCAAAATTCCACCAGACAATTCCTAAACCTAAACAACTTCAGTGCACTAGCTGGATATAAACTCAAACAAATCAGTGGCCTTTCTCTACACAAAAGATAAATGTGCTGAGAAAGAAATTAGGGAATCAACACCTTTCAAAATAGTCACAAATAATATAAAATATCTTGGTGTGACCCTAACTAAGGAATTGAAAGATCTGTATGATAAGAATTTCAAGTCTATAAGAAAGAAATTGAAGAAGATCTCAGAAAATGGAAAGAGCTTCCATTCTCATGGATTGGCAGGATTAATATAGTAAAAATGGCTATCGTGCTGAAAGCAATCTACAGAGTCAATGCAATCCCCATCAAAATTCCAACTCACCAAGTTAGAAAGGGAAATTTGCAAATTTATCTGGAATAATAAAAGACCTAGGATAGCAAAAACTATCCTCAACAATAAAAGAAACTCTGGTGGAATCACCATGCCTGACCTAAAGCTGTATTACAGAGCAATTGTGATTTTAAAAAACTACATAGTACTGGTACAGTGACAGACAGGTAAATCAATGGAATAGAATTGAAGACCCGGAATTTAATCTACACACCTATGGTCACTTGATCTTTGACAAAGTAGCTAAAACCACCCAGTGGAAAACAAGACAGCATTTTCAACAAATGGTGCTCACTCAACTGGCACTTAGCATGTAGAAGAATGCTAATTGACCCAATCTTATCTCCTTGTACAAAGCTCAAGTCTAAGTGGATTGAGGAACTCTACATAAAACCAGAGACACTGAAACTTATAGAGGAGAAAGTGGGGAAGAGCCTCAAAGCCATGGACACAGGGGAAAAGTTCCTGAACAGAACATCAATGGCTTGTTCTGTAAGACCAAGAATTGACAAATGGGACATCATAAAATTGCAAAGCTTCTGTATGGCAAAGGACACAGTCAATAAGACAAAATGGCAACCAACAGATTGGGAAAAGATCTTTACCAATTATAAATCTGATAGGGGGCTAATATCCATATATATATATATATATGGATATTAGCCCCCTATCCAATATATATATATCAAAAGTTGGACTCCAGAAAACCAACTAACCCTATTAAAAATGGGGTACAGAGCTAAACAAAGAATTCACAACTGAGGAATATCAAATGGCTGAGAAGCACCTAAAAAAATGTTCAGCATCCTTAATCATCAGGGAAATGCAAATCAAAACAACCTTGAGATTCTACCTCACACCAGTCAGAATGGCTAAGATCAAAAACTCAGATGACAGTAGATGCTGGTGATGATGTGTAGAAAGAGGAACACTCTTCCATTGCTGGTGGGATTGCAAGCTGGTACAACCATTCTGAAAATCAGTTTGGTGGTTCCTTAGAAAATTGGGCATAGTTCTACTGGAAGATCCAGCAATACCACTCCTGGGCATATACCCAGGAGATGCTCTAACTTGTAATAAGGACACATGCTCCACTATGTTCATAGCAGCCTTACTTATAATAGCAAGAAGCTGTAAATAACCCAGATGTCCCTCAACAATGGAATCAACAGTGGAATGGATACAGAAAATGTGGTACATTTACACAATGTAGTACTATTCAGTTATTAAAAACAACTAATTTATGAAATTCTTAGACAAATGGATGAATCTGCAAGATATCAACCTAAGTGAGGTAACCTAATCAGAAAAGAACAAAAATGATATGCACTCACTGATAAGTGGATATTAGCCCAGAAGCTCAGAATACCCAAGATACGATTTGCAAAACACATGAAACTCGAAGGAAGACTAAATTTGGACTCTTCAATCCTTAGAAGGAAGAATAAAATACCCATGGAAGGAGTTACAGAAACAGTTCAGAGCAGAAACTGAAGGCATGGCCACCTAGAGACTGCCCCACCTGGTGATCCATCCCATAAACAATCACCAAATATAGACACTATTGCAAATGCCAACAAGTGCTTGCTGACAGGAGACTGATATAGCTGTCTCTTGAGAGGCTCTGCCAGTGCCTGACTAATACAGAAGTGGATGCCCACAGTCATTCATTAGATGGAGCACAAGGTCCCCAATGAAAGAGCTAGAGAAAGTACCCAAGGAGTTCAAGGGGTTTGCAGCCCCCCTAGGGAGAACAACAATACGAACTAACCAGTAACCCCAGAGCTCCCTAGGACTAAACTACCAACCAAAGACAACACATGGAGAGACTCATGGCTCTAGCTGCATATATAGCTGAGAATGGTCTCGTTGGTCATCAATGGGAGGAGAGTCCCTTGGTCCTGTGAAGGTTCTATACTGAATATTAGTTTAGATGTCCCCATCAAGTTATTTTTTGATGCAGTTAACATACGAGTGAGTAGACTTTGAATAAAGCAGATTACCTTACATAGTGTGTGGGGGCCTCATCTAAACTGTGGAAGACTTAAGGGAAAAGTTTAAGGTTTCACAAAGAAGACAAAAATTCAAGAGAGAAAGAAGTCATAAAAGTCAGATGTTCTGGGAAATCTTTCTGAGGTCTTTGATATGCTTAATTTTTCTGGGAGGAGATGATGAAGTGAAAACCATGATCAGAATATGTTGCATGACTTTTCAATTAAAAAACAAAAGTCCACTTCCAGAGTTCCTTGATTCAAGACTACAACATCAGAACATCAACTCTCACCAGGATTCAATACATACTCTCTTCATTTAGTGGAATAGCCAGTGTCAATTCTGTATAACAACCACATTGTGAAGTCAATATTTCTCTTACTGTACAAAGTTATTTAGGGTATGAAAAATCTCAGTTTCTAGCAGAGTAAATAAAGCACACACCAATGTCCTAAATATTCCTGCTAGTGTGACCAACAGCTCCAGCTTACCCAAGACTGCCTTTTTATTGATATAAGTTAAATGTTCAGTCCCAACCAACCAGTCAGTCAGTCAGTCAGCCATGCTTGTACACACATTTTCCAGTTTGATCTTCTGGAGAGAATTGAAATATCTGCCCCTTGGCTGTGCAGTTGCTTAGGGTAACACTTTGTGGGCAGCAGTGGCTACACATTACTTCTGGTAGAAGTGTCACATTTCCTGTATCTGCTCTGCAGCCTCCTCGTCTACTGCAGTGATGCTGTTCACTGGCACTTGCTCTAGTGTGTCTCCCATACTTCCTGGTGACTGTCTTCTAGGTTGCTTAGATAGCCCATTGCTTCAGACCATTCCTGTACTACCTGGAGTCTAACTGAGGTTTTATAGCTACTCTGTCAAATAAGACAGTATTGTTTAGCTCAAGTGAGTTTGTTTAGAAAGGTGTTTGTATGTTTTTAGATCAGGAGAAAGGAGCCAGAGGAAAGACAGACCCAAGATGCCAGGGAAGAGAAGTCTTGAGGGGTGCTCAGGTTCAGGGAAACCATGGATTTGTTCATAATTTCTTCCTGAGCTTCTGAGATGCCAAGGAGAGAAAGTGAGGTCATTTAATGGTGGAGAAGATGATGTTCATAAGTGCTCACCACAAAAGCACTGGAAAGGATTATGTGGTTAAACTCTTGGCTAATTTTTTCCTTCCTTAAAGCCTGAAGTCAGTCACTTACCCAGTTAAGATGTGGGCCATACACTGAGATTCTTACAGCACGAACCCTTCACAAGTGTAAAATCCTTTTAGGTACTCTCTCAGACACATCCCTAGGTTTACTTTATCCGCTGTAGACAAAGAGGAAAGTCTAAGATAAACTCCAAGAGCAGGCATCATAAAGAAGATGCTAACAAGTCTGTTAGGGCTTTTTAATCAGCAGGATTCATTATTGTAAATGTGAATGGCTTTGTAGAGTTCCTAATTTCCTGCTTATCTCATTAACTATATTTGTGCCACAAATGACTTGACTTTTACTTTGTTGACAAGAACAGACAAGGGTAATTAAATAATTATAGGCAGTAAATGCACTTCACTCTGCATCAGTAAGAAGGAGACAAAAATGAAGTGATGACAATTATCCCAATCCAAGTGTTTTCTTTGTGTCCTCATCAATGACGGTTAAAGAATTCAGAGTCCATGCTTCCCATGGGATCCTTCACCTCATTATGGTGCCAGTACCTACATATAGGAGCCCCTCAGCATCCTGCAATTTCAGTATCCCCCAGTTTCAACATTCCCTAATTTTAGCATCCGGATTTCCTCACTTGTAAAGTCACATGTTAATGTCTTTTTAACTGAAGTTTTATAGAAATGGATTTGGTATTTTCATGTTGCCTGCATTAGTGCTCATACATAGATTTGTTTATGCTGAATTTCTAGATGATAGCATTGGACAGTGAGTTCTTTATGCATAAGCTAATTTGTCTAAAGTCAAATACCCACTTATTTGCTCACACAGGTTGAGAGAACAGATCTATACAAAGGACCAGAAATGGGAGAGGCAATATAGCATGCTCTCTTTTCTTCACAAACCCAGGATGCCAACTGTGAACTGTCTCTTTAGACCAGAAAAAAGAAATCACATTCTGCTTGAAAGTAGCTTAAAGGAAATACGGAGTGGTACAGTCTTGATTTTAAATGTACCTATAAGAACCATGTGTCACAAATTTAATCATCAAGGCTCTGTTATAAAGGGAGAGTGGAGCCATTGAGAGGTGGGGCCCGTTGGGAACATCTTCGGTGATTGAAGTCATTGAGGGTATATGCCCTTGAAGGAGATTAAGGGGCAGCCAGCACTGCCCTTCTTTTTTGCTTCCTAGACGTGGGATCAGTGGTTTGATTTGCAACATTTCCTCATTATGATGTGGTGCTTTCCCACAGGCCCAAAGTAATGGCTGAATCATGATCTAGAACAGTGGTCCTCAATCTTTAGAATGCTGCTACCCTTTAATACAGTTCTTCATGTTGTGGTGTCCCCCCCAACCATAAAATTATTTCACTAATACTTCGTAACTGTAATTTTGCTACTGTTGTGATTTATAATGTAAATATCTGTGATCAGGCATAAGATTCTCCCCTCGTGAATGAGATTATAGCCTTTAGAAAAGAATCCAAATGTTGGGCTGGAGAGGGGAGTCAGTGCTTCAGAGCATTTGCTTCTCTTCCAGGATACCTGGCTTCAGTTCCCAGCAATGACATGTGGCAGCTAATAGATAACTACTCTACCCCAAGAACATTCAACACATTCTTCTGTTCTCTGAGGGTACCTGTGTACTTGTAGCATATACTCACACAGATGCATACACACAAATGAAAAATAAGTCTTTTAAAAAATATAGGAAGTTAGTCGGGCATGGTGGCGCATGCCTTTAATCCCAGCACTCGGGAGGCAGAGGCAGATAGATTTCTGAGTTCGAGAACAGCCTGGTCTACAAAGTAAGCTCCTGGAGAGCCAGGGCTATACAGAGAAATCCTGTCTTGGAAAAAACCTACATATTTGAAAGGAAACCCCCATGTTTGTTTTGTCACATGAAGACACAAAGAAGGTGTCATCTGGCCTTCACCAGATAATCCATCTGCTGGTATTTTGACCTAGAACCTTCAGAGACGCAGGCAATATGTTTCTATTGCTTATAAATGACCTCAAACTTGGCAGCTTAAGCACATCAGAGAAAACATTCAGCAGAATGTAGAGACAACTGGAGAATTAAAGAAAACACTTGTTAACTATTCATCTGGCAACTCCAGAGTATCTGTTTTCTTTCTTTTCTTAAATATTGGTTATTTTATTTATTTACATTTCAAATATTGTCCCCCTTCCCTGTCTCCCCTCCACAAACCCTCTATCAGAGTCCCTCCCCTTTGCCTCTAAGTGGGTATGCCGCCACCACCCACTCCCACCTCACTGCTCTAGCATCCCCCTATGCTGGGGCATCAAGTCTCCACAGGACCAAGGGCCTCTCCTCCCATTAATACCAGATAAGGCAATCCTCTGCTACATATGTAGCTGAAACCATAGACCCATCTGTGTATACTCTTTGGTTGGTGGTTTAATCCCTGGGTTGCTTCTGCCTGGAGACATAATCAGGCCTGAAACAAAGACTCACTGACACAGGGCGTCCAAGCATCTTAACTGACTCTGCTCCATCTATTTTCAAAAGCTTGTTGGATATATCCCTGAAGACATCCATTTTTCTGATACATGTGTCATCTGATGCAGGCTGGTCAGGGGTACCTCTGCCCTTGGGGAGCTAAGCACAAAGGGAAGAAGCCTAGCCAATGAAATAGCTGTTTAGAATTTCAATTGACCCAGGGTATGGCTCTTTAGATGATGTCAGTTATAGTGTTGAAATTAAGGGTCTTATGGAAGTTTGACCCCCCAGGACCAATACACTGCTCTCTTGAGATCATTCACTGTGAATATGCATGTGAGACCCTCATAATATCAGCACTAATAACATGTCCTCATGGAAAGGAGTGGGAATCCATCTGCAGACTTTCTCACCTGAGATTCTAGTCACCTATCCCCTTTCCTTCTCCATTGTTTTTATAATCCTGCCTCAGCTTTGGTCTTGGGACATTCTAGAGAATAGTAAGCATAGATGATTGATGGGAGTTGGAGAGTTTTTCGTAGCAAAACTATTTACATGTAAAGCAGAGGGCTCTGGCAATGTAACTTTCATGATTTATCCTGCAGGCTGAATTAATGCAATGGTTTTGCGGTTCCTCCATACTCGTGTAATACACTACACTAATGATAATATAAGAAATGCCAAGAAACTCATTGTCTGGCAAAGCTAGAATTGGATAAAATTGTTTCTTTGCTTTGTTGTTGACCTATGAATCTGGGCTGAACAGAAATAGTTTCCTCAGAAAAAGTCACAGTTTATAATGTTAGAGAGAGACAAAACAAAGAGAAAAAGAAAATAAGGAGGAAGTAGAGAAAAGAAGATATTTTTCCATATATATATGGCTATGTCTAACATGGTATTATTCCTGTGCATGCTTACCGACACATGATTTCTTTGACCTGCACTTCCTTACCTTTTTTAAAGTTCTGGATACAAAGATACAGGATAGAATTTAAAGACCTACCTCATCAAAGAGACTTTTCTTTTCACCAAATGGAGACCATTGCAAAAAACTACAACAGGTCATCGTGCAGAGATCAAGAATTCATGTGAATCCCAGCCCCAATGGATACATCTCCTGCCTCTAAGGCTCAAGAAACACTAAGAAAAGAGAGTAGAAAATATTCTAAGAGCCAGAGGACCAGGAAGTCTGTCCTAAGAAGATGTCTGTTAGAAGTGACAGGGAAGCTGTACCTACAATATCTCAATAATAGATATCTAAAGTGCCTAAATAGGAACTAGACAATGATAATACCAATAGACGTGCTAACTAAGAAGGAAGAAATCTCATGGGGTCTCACCTCTAGAAAAAGAACTAACTACAGACATTAATGAGTTCTGAGAGAAGATAATTAGCCTCTCATAGGGATGTGCCAACTAATTGGTTATGCAATGCAAAGTGGTCAGCCCTGAAATCTGAAATCATATATACACAAATCACACTAAATGGACTCAGCAAAGTATATTATGCATATCTCTATGTGTATGTTTGCATGCATATGTATGTAGTGTGTGTGTGTGTGTGTGTGTGTGTGTGTGTGTGTGTGTGTAAAACAATAAAATGCCATGAATTTGAATAGGGAGGGATCATGGGCAGAGTTGGAGAAAGAATAGCGAAGGAAGAAGTGATGTAGTTATATTTTAATTAATTTTTAATAAAATAAGATAAAAGACATATCTCATCCTGATTCATTACTAGATTTAAGGTGGGAGAAAAACTTTTAAGTGCGGTATCCTGGCTTTGCCAGGTCTTTATGAAACCTATTGAGAATCCTTTCCAAATCGCTCACTGGCAGGTGGAGGCAGGGTGGTGCCTGAGCAAACTAAACGCATGCACAATTCGTCATCCCTCCTGCTTTGCAAAGCTGCTGTTGAGTACTAGACCATCTGCCCCACTGTGGAAGAGGGTGAAGAGCAGCTGTAAGTGAGATAACATAACTTATATAAGAAACAGGACTGGTGTCTGCGTGGCACCGTGTGAGGGGAATGGATAAACCACATTCATTTGCTACTTGAGAAAGTATACTCAGAATGGTCAGCACACTTACTTGCTTTTAATAATGAATTAGAAGCTAAATGGAGAATGTGAGACTTCTAAAGCTCCAAAGAAAATGGTTGCCAGTCTGCCTGCTGTGATTTTCAACCAATATTTTACCTTACTGCTCTGCTTTAGAAAGACTTCAGAAGGCAGCTGGGAAGCTACGCATTGATGGAGTCCTGCATACAGTCCTCAGGGATGGGTTATTCCTCTCCCTGAGGCAGCCAGGGTGCTCTTAGATGGCATCACTCTTTCTAGCCTGAAAAGGCCACCACTTTTATGGAGGCCACTTGAATCAAACTGTATCTGGCATGGACAAAGAAACCTTTCAATTGCTGGTCTGTCTCCTAAATGACCTCATGCTAACTAAGCACTTTAATCCTAAGGTGAATCCGAACTTAATAGTAGTAGTAACATAAATATTACAGTGGAGAGCAATGTAACGCTGGCTGCCTGGCTTACTGACTTCCATTTGTCATTTACAATGTTTCCTTGTCCTCCACATAGGTATCTACCTTCATTTGAAGATGAAGAGAGAATGAAATTAAGAGGAAGTCAAGAACTTACCTACAGTTATATAGTTAGCAAATGCCCTGGCCATATCTTGCCCCCTCTTTTCATCCATGATTGCCTAATCCTGCATCTTTACGAGAAGTAGTAGATTCAATGGAAGGTGGATGATTGAAGGACAGTCTAACTAGGATACCTTCGGGGTGCTGATGATGGGAAATTATAACATGCTGGCCATGAAATGTTTCCCAGCTTGAACTTTTATGGCAGGACTATTGAGTGATAATTGTACCCTGAGTGTGAAAAATACACTGGTAGATTAATCTATTGATAAACATAGATAAATGGGTTATTAGGAGGTGGCCTAGGTGAAGAAAGCAGGTAACAGCATGCTGGAATGTCTTTAAAAGTGTATATATTCATTTTCTCTTCCTGTCACTCATTTTTAGCCATAGCAAAGTGATCAGCCTCCTATGCACATACATCTACTATCCCATTCCATCCTATTCTGCTGTACCTAAAGCCAAAGCACTGGAGCTAATTATGGACTCACAGTTTTGAAATGGAACCAAACTAAGTTGTTCCTCCTCATAAGTCATTTTACCCAGTACTTGTTACAACAACAATAAGCCAATCAGCAAGAAATAGAGCTAGGGCTATGCCAGCCCATGGAGACTGGAAGAAAGTTACCCAAGTGTCTGCTGCAGGTGCCATTGCAATGGAAGAATGTGTGATGGACAGATGGGAAAGATGGATTGCTTGGTGAAGAGATGAAAGGGAAAGCAAAGCTAAGAGAGATGTGTACACTGTGTAGAAATGTGGAACTGGAGATTTGACAATGGTGGGAAATGGGCAGATATGAGAAGGCTATGGTAAGGTCTTTGCCCAGGCTGCTGCCAATGGCTATGTCTGGGTTCATGGTCTTGCTGCAGCTGGGGTTTGTGTTGATGTCTGTGGTCCAGTTTACCACCAAAGGCCAAGAGGATTTCCACAATCGGAGCTGCCATGGAAGACCATGTGGATGTATGACCATCTTGCTGCCACTGGCGAAATATGCTTATCTGAGAAGCCTGTGGTACCCCCTGAGGCCATGGGTACATCTGGACTCACACTGCTGCCAAGGGCCATGTGTGACTCTGTGGTCCTATGGCAGTCTAGGTCTGGAATGATGTCCCATGACCATGTTACGAAGGCCATGCAAATGCTCTAGTCTGGATCGCTGACTGAGGCATTGTGCTGAGCTGGCCCTAACCCTTGCTAGGGAAGCATAGTAGAGGAGACCCTTATGGTAGGAAAGTCAGTGAGCCAGCCCTATGAGTGTGAGTTCAGAGGAGCTGGCCTCACTCCTAATCTGCTTAGGATGGCATAAGAGAGAGAGAGAGAGAGAGAGAGAGAGAGAGAGAGAGAGAGAGAGAGAGAGAGAGAGAAAGGTGTCATCACACTCTCACCTTACACCACTTTCAGCAGGTAGGTGAGCTGGCACCAAGGTCACAAGACCAGGAGAGCTGGCTCTGTCCTTCACCAGCTGCAGCACTCAAGAGAGCAGACCCAGTACTTTGACTGGGCAGCAGAGTAGAGGCAAGACTGGTTGCAAAGGAGTGAGGGAACTGGCCCCAAGTGCATGAGTGCAGGGGCAAGGGGGTGTTGCCCTCCCTCACCACCTTACTCCTTACCTGCAACAAATGGGTGGGTTGACTCTGAGGTCATGAGAATGTAGATCTGTCCCTGCCTCTCACCTGATATACCTTTTCTGGACAGTAGAACTGACCCTGGTACTGAAGGCATGGCTCTGAGGGCACGAGAATAGGAGAACTGACTCTGCCCTTTGCTGGCTAGGGCACTGGGTGAGCTAGTAGGGGCAGTGTTTGAGAGTTCACCCTAGTGGTGTAGGCACAGGAGACCTGGTGAGCTGACCAACTCAGCTATTAACAGGCCCAGATCCAGACCTATGAGTTGGTCCACCCCAACAGTAGTCCATCTGGGATCTGCTGAAGTATGTGAAGGGGCTGGTCCTGCAGATCTAAAGCTGCAGGATTTCTATGACATAGGGCAGCACCAAGGTATCTGAAAGGAGTTCTGGCAAGGATCCAGTATTGATAGTGTGATAGAAGCCAGGTGCCTTGAACCAGACCAATGAATATTTGCAAAGAAAGATGTGACAAAAGGGTATATACTATGTAACATACTGTAACACATGGCAGTTTATATGACACATTTCTTTTAATTCTATTTTATTTTGGTGGAGACCTTGCAGAGGTAGAGGGCAGATACAAAGGAACAGGGGTACATGATGTGAAGTTCACAAAGAATCAATAAAAAGTTTTTTTTTTAAATGAAGCTAACAACAACAACAACAACAACAACAAAAGAAAAGTCAATCAATGCAGCATTCATTTGTGAAGAAGGGAAGGGAAATGCAAAAGTTTGCATAGGCACCCATGCTGGATTTGGTCTCAGGACAACCCTACCTGTGTCTTTCTGTTTACTGATGTAACTCACTTTCTCTTCACCATTCTCCTTCTCTAAGTCGGAGTGACACTTGTGGTCTTATTTAGCCTCTGATTGATGACTTGCTTCCTAAGTAAATGCATGTTGATCTGTGTCTTCATCACTCTTTCAGATAAATGGCACTCTCTAAATGGTGAAATACCTTTTTACTTTTGCCTGACTGATAGCAGTATCCCATTTCCTTTCCATCTCTATGCCCTCAGATTTCATTGTCCTCCCTCATTATATCTAAAAGAAGTACTACTGAATTGACTGGAAATAAATGGGTAAAGCAGCACACCAGATCTGATGGTGGGCTCACTGACAATAGAAAATATAGGAAGCATAAATGTGCTGAGACATCTTTAGTCTCTTCTGCACCTATTACTATGGGTGGAAGTGCATGCCTGAAAATGCAGATCTCTCACTTACCTGTAAAGTTCCTTTACATTCGAAAAGTGTGACCTTTCACCTAGAACAAATGAAATTTAAGTTTTGATTCTATATTTTCATGTGATTCTATGAGAGGGGACAAAATGTCTGCTAACATGCTATCTCCATTACAAGAAAAATTTGAAAACAAATGATAACTACATAGAAAGTTAATTTTAACATTAGTCTATTTCTTTGTTCAAATAAGAGAAAAAAAAGAAAGTTTTCAAAGATAGTTTCCTTCCCTGTTTAAGCCCAGTGGATCAAAAATAAAAATATAGGAATGTGGGAAAGGGATTTGCAGAGATGGGGGAGGATTGGGGTGGGGGACAGATAAAATGAGGTGAAGGCTTGAGTAATTAGAATATATCAGGTATGAAATTATCAAAGAACAAATGTAATTGATGAAAAATTAAAAGAAAAAACCATCAATGGTGTGTATACTATTTTAAAATTCATAGAACCTCAGTACTAGAGAAACATTATTTTGTGATATTATAAACATAAGATTTTTGTGACGTAGTTCTGTGGTTCGAATAATGTAAAATATCTGTGAGGCAGAAGACTATCAGAACTTCATTATAGAACTATATAATTAGGTGCTCTTCCAATGAAATTGATAAGACATCAAAGTTTCATTGTGTGGTGAATAGCAATTAAAAAAAAAAAAAAAAACCACTCAACTGACCAATGTTCAGAAAACAAGTGTCAGTGAGTGTAAAGCAATAGATATGACACCTGTATTACAGCTTTTATCCCCAAGGCTCATGGGGACAGAAGAGGTGACAGAAAGATTGCAAGAGCCAGAAGTCAGGGAGGACTAGTGCAAGACAATGTCTTTTGGGCATAAGAGGGCCACTAAACACTTGTACTCATATCAGCTTTAGTTGTCTGCATAAGACCTTCACAAGATCAAGCCAGTCAGCATTCTATCATGGGGAGGAAAGGGCTCATGATTCCTACATCCAGCTGATAAGCTACTGAGAATTGATGGCTACTGGGAGATCAAGAGAGATAGTCAGTTTTCTTTAAGGGTGTGGCTCCTAGTAGATCAGCCAGGCTCTCATGGATGAACCCACTGTATTCATTTGTACATGGGCAGCACAAATTGGACTCAGTGAATCATTTTATAAAAGAAAAAGTAACTAAAGTTTGAAGGGCACTTGGCAGGGTGGAGGATCTGGGAGGAGTCTGTGTGAGGATTGGAGGTTTGAAGATGTATAAAATACAATGTATGCATGCATGAATTCTCAAAGAATTATAAAATATATTTAAAATGAGAAAGTATATACATTTTGGATATATACAGCTAAATGTGCATGCACACACACATGAACAAGTTCCTTCATTGTTACTTAAAATTGCTTCAATTTAAAAACCTATGAAACTTTGAAGAACTACTTTCTAAATGAATCTAAGTGTCTTGAAATACTTTAGAATCATTATTCTATGCAAGTTCTCTAAATTGTGGTATCGTTTTGTTTGAAAGTTTTAAGCAATTGAAGCTTGAATGAAAATTACAATTACTGAAAAATCAAGGTCTGCAAATAAAGAGATGTGAAAATGCATCATGACAAAAGCACAGAAAGAGCCATGAAAAATAGATGATAGGAGCTCAAAGGGCATACTCTATTCCACTGTAAACCTTCAATTTCAGTCTGAAGATTTTTTCTAATGTAATCCTATTTATAATTTAATATAATGATATTGTCTGCTAAGATAAAATTAGAGTTAAAAGTATATAATTTGGTAGCTTCTAAATTTAGAAAAATATTCAAACAACGTTGAAAGGAAAACAAAATTATTTGACATGTTACATCTAAAAGAATACGCACATTATGGAAAAACAATGGATTGAGAAAAAAATGTCTCTATTGGAGAAAACATGGCGATAACTTTTACATATTTCAGTATAAAAGTGGAATCTTTTTCTTTCCACAAGCATTATAATGGTCTCTCAAAAAGATCCACTTTTTGTTACTTAAAATTGCTCATTTGCTACCCAATGTCTGTATCTTTGAAAAAGATTTCAAACAGTTTTATGGAAAAGCAGCAACAACAACTTAGGAATAACAAGGCTGTTAGGGGCTGGGATGAGGGATGGTGCTGAGGTAAATAGACATGTCTTGCAAGTCTGAGAACCTGATCTTGAATTCCTCAGAGCACATGGAAATGCTAGGTGGGCATGGTAGCCTGCTTGGAACACCAAAGCACAGGTGTTGGAAGTGGGGAATCCCTGAGCAAGATGGCCAGACAGACTAGCCAATGTAGTGAGTTCTGTGTTCAGAGACACCCTGTCCTCATACAAGATGAAGAGATATTGGAAGGCATCCAAAATTTATGTCGAACACACACACACACACACATACATACACACACACACGTACACACACACACACAAACATTCACAAACACACCCCACATATGTACAAACTTGCAAGCATGCATACAAGCATCCATGCACACCATACATGTATCCTTTACAAAAAAATAAATAAATAAGAAGAAGACAGCAGAGATCAATATGGCATGAAAATTCTAAGAGTGTAGTGATGGTACATGTACCTTGGTAGTAACCAATGGGTCTCTAATTGTACTTAAGACCCACTCAATAAGGGGTAAATCATGTACTAGAAATCTAGCCAACTACCCAGGCATAATGAACTTATGGGCCTTAGAGGAGAATTACTTCTGTATCAATCTGGCAATAGTACCTAAATACACTCTAAATGGCTTTCCTTATACCCACAGATAAGAGTAGGTATCACCTCTCTTCAAGGAAATTTCTCTGTGCAATAGACATAGATCAGAACAGAAAATCATATTCAATCAAAGCAAAGAGTTGCAGGGACTAATCCCAATGGATACATATACAAAACAACTCCCATCTGTAAGGCTGCAGGAGGGGTGATGAAAACATTACAAGAGGCAGAGAATCAGGAGTTTGCTGTGAGAGATTGTGTCTCCTTATAATGTGAGAAGATATACCCATAAAGTCTCAGAAACATGACTGCCTAAACACAGGCTGAATAAGTACAGCAATAGACATGACAAAGTGGATGGGGGAAGCCCATCCCTGTACAAAATCTAGAGCAACTAAAACAAATTGAGAAAGGGAGAAATAGTTCTCCCTAGGGAATGGCACACCAATTGGTTATCCTATACCAAATGATCAGGAATGTTTGTATTTAGGAAAATATATCTGTATATCCATACCGTTATACATGTGATAACAACAATTAATTTTAAAAAGGAGGCTTTAAATTTAAAAGAGAACAAGCAGAGTTATAGTGGATGGCTTTAATGAAGAGGAAAATTATGTACTTATATTATTATCTCAAAAATAAAAGGAAAGAAAGGCATTCCCCAAGAAATATCAATGATTTTGAGTAAAATCAGATATGATTATGCATTTGAATAAAGAGAGAGCCCATACTTCTACTTAAAATCTAGCCAGCTTCATGGGTCTTGTGAAAAGTCCCTCTTTATAGTAAGTGGAGACTAGAAAACCTCAACTGGATACAATGCAAACATCAATGCATTATTCAGAACCCAGCACTAATGGATACATATATCTACATAATGATCTTCCATCTATGTCTCACAAAAGACAGGATGAAAATTTTGTAAGAGCCAGGATACCAGACACTCTGCAATAAAACAGTCTTGTATGGCTATATAAACAAGGGCTGAGCAATGGTACTATCCATACCTGCTAGTATGAAAGAGGAAACTTTTCTCAGAATCCCACCTTTAGACAAAGAACTGTAGACAATTATTGACTGTTATGAGAAGAGTTAGTCTGTCCCAGGGATGAGTATTTATTTTTTTAGTTGTTCAAAGGAAAATGGTCAGCCCTGAATCCATATACACATGAACAACTAAGACATATCTGCAGCTTTTATTTATGTACTTGTGCATATATATCCATCCACATATATATGGATCCACCAAGATGTAAGAAATGGGGGTTGCAAACTCTAGCCATTGCATCAAGCCTTTCTTGCCATGACATACTACATACCATATTTCCAGGAACCTTGAGTCAGAAAATCCCCCCCCCCCCCAGATTTCTTCTGCCGGTTCTTTTCATGGCTATCAGAAGGCTAACAGATACAGATGATGAAGCACATGAATATCAAACGTAACATGACAAGACAAGACAACAAACATAACATAACATAACAATATATGTCCTCTGGAAACATTTCTGAGACCAGGAAATCTAAAATGTCATGTCTTCTGATGTCCTTTCATTAGTGTCAAAAGCAAAGGTGATATCAAGACAGATAAGCTTTTGTTTCTTCACCAAAAATCTACTGTGTACCAATTTGTCCCTGCCAGAGACAGTGCTTTCTTATTAATTCATTAACTTATCTTCAGCAGATTCTTTTTGGAGCAGTAACTATGTAACAAAAATTATTATGCAGGAATTAGTATAAAGGTAACCAATACAAGAAAGTCCAGCTTCTGTGAGGTAACAACACTGAAGACCTAGCAGATAAAACAGTCCACATTGTGGATCTCTATGGCTTGATAATCAGATAAGAAACCCCAAGTAGTGATGGAAGGTTGTCACTATTTCAAGACTTTAACTCTTATAGGATGAAGCAAATGAGTAACCATGAGATCTTACGCAAAATCTAGATTCTCAGCAGATGGAAAGATCTCCCATGCTCACGGATTGGCAGGATTAATATATTAAAAATTGACATCTCACTGAAAGCAATCTACAGACTCAATGTAATCCCCATCAAAACTCCAAATCAATTCTTCATAGAGTCAGAAAGAGCAACTCTCAAATTCATTTGGTATAACAAAAAACTCAGGATAGGGAAAACTATTCTCAACAATAAAAGAACTTCTGGGAGAATCACCATCCCTGACCACAAAAGCTGTACTACAGAGCAACAGTGATAAAAACTACATGATATTGATACAGTGACAGGCAGGTAGAGCAACAAAATAGAATTGAAGACCCAGAAATGAACCCATACACCTATGGCCACTTGATCTTTAGCAAAGGAGCTAAAACCATCCAGTGGAAAAAAGATTGCATTTTTAACAAATAGTGCTGGCTCAACTGGCATTTACCATGTAGAAGAATGAAAATTGACCCATTCTTATCACCTTGTACAAAGTTCAAGTCCAAGTAGATGAAGGACCTCCACATTAAACCAGATACACTGAAACTCATAGAGGAGAAATTCGGGAAGAGCCTGGAACATATGGGCACAGAGGAAAAGTTCCTGAACAGAACACCAATGGCTTATACTCAAAGATCAAGAATTAACAAATGGGACTTAATAAAATTACAAAGATTCTGAAAGGCAAAGGATACTGTCAATAGAACTAAACCTCAACCAACAGATTTGGAAAAGATCTTTACTAATCTTACATCTGACAGAGAGCTAATATCCAATATATACAAAGAACTCAAGAAGTTAGACTCCAAGGAACCAAGTAGCCCTATTTAAAAATGGAGAACATAACTAAAAAGAGAATTCTCAATTGAGGAAACTGAGAATGGCCAAGAAGCACCTAAAGAAATGCTCAACATCCTTAGTCATCAGGGAAATGCAAATCAAAACAACCCTGAGATTCTACCTCACACCAGTCAGAATGGCTAAGATCAAAAACTCAGGTGACTGCAGGTGCTGGTGAGGTTGTGGGGAAAGAAGAACAGTTCCTGCATTGCTGGTGGGATTGCAAGCTTGTACAACAACTCTGGAAATCAGTCTGGTGGTTCCTCAGAAAATTGGACATAGAACTACCTGAGGACCCAAGAGCAGTATAGCACTTTTGGGCATATACCCAGAAGATGCTTCAACATGTAATAAGGACACATGCCCCACTATGTTCATAGAAGTCATATTTATAATTGCCAGAAGCTGGAAACACCCCAGATGTCTCTCAACAGAGGAATAGATACAGAAAATGTGGTACATTTACACAACGGAATACTACTCAGCTATTAAAAACAATGGCTTCATGAAATTTGCAGCCATTGGACAGAACTTGAAAATATCATTCTGAGTGAGGTACAAGTCACAGAACACACAGTATGCTTTAAAATTTTTTTATTGAGAATTTCACATATGTATATTATAAATTTTGATTAAATCTGCCTTCTTCCCATCCCTCAGCCAGTTCTTTCCAAGTTGATCTCTCTCTCTCTCTCTCTCTCTCTCTCTCTCTCTCTCTCTCTCTCTCTCTCTCTCTCATACTGTGTGACTTCTAGATTCAGGAGTGTTGGAGCCTGGGCAGTCTTTCATAGCCTACACCCCTGAAGAAATTTTCCACTTCGCAGCAGCCTTGGCTCCTGGATACTTTTACAAATGTGGAAGCATTTTAGAGACAGCTTTCTCCTTAGCCTTCAAGCATCATTTCTTACTGAAAGGAAGTAAAAGTTGTTGAAAATGGTCCAGATAAGCCATGCAGGTATTTCAAATGTGGCAACTAGAAAATCCTACTGGGCATGTTCAAATGACAACAAACAAACAAACAAACAAACAAACAAAAAAGCTCAACTGACAGGGGCTATCACTAGCCAAAGATCAAGTAATCCAAGGAACAGATAAGAAACCTAAGCTGAAAGACATTCACTGTTTAAACCATTTAGGATGACACAAGGGGGAAAAAACCTCAATCAGCTGCCCTGACAGATGCCAAGAAAGCAGCCTGCTGTGTAAAATGACAAAGGCTAGAACAGTCTCAGAGAAGCCCACAAATATACTCTGTAGTGCATCTTTATTTCTCCCTCCCTCCTTCCTCCTTCTCTCTTCTTTCTTTATCTTTCCTTCTTTTCTTTCCTTCTTTTTCTTTTCTTTCTTTTTCTTTCTTTCTTTCTTTCTTTCTTTCTTTCTTTCTTTCTTTCTTTCTTTCATTTTCACCCATCACTTCTTCTCTTAACAGTTATGCCAAAATCTTCATAAAATATGTCTTTTAATAAATTCTAATTCTCCTTCAAAACAATGCCAAAATGTTAAAGGAAAGGAATGTGGCAGTTTTTTTTCTTTTTCTTATGATGTATCATCAATGAGTTATCAAATACTTAATAAAATTTTCAATATAAAATTATGCTAGGAAAAACATGAAAAATAAATGATAAAATAGAATTCTATGATTTTTAAAGCCCTTGAATATAACTAAGAAATGGTTTGGCTGCTAAAATCATAAGAGGCCACCAGTCATGAAGTATCCACTAAAAATGGAGATACTCCATGACTACAGTGTGCTACTCATGATGTAGTCTTGATAAGTCCTTGAAATTTGAATCCAAACAAGCTTTCATATCTAACTACAACGAAAAACATAAGAACAAAGGGAACTTCAGTGTGAATTCTGGGAACGTAGCCAACACATGGCTATTAAGAGAGCTTCAACAGGATAGAACTTCTGGTTCCTTCCAATATGATTTGACAGACTTGGTAGGAGTAGGGATAGGTGATGGGTGGTAAGCTTATAAGACTTAAGAGAGATAAAAACCAGTTGAAATGTGGGGGCATTATTTATATTCTGATGTTTAAACATGATTGTTTTATTTGTGTGTCCAACTTAACATGCCTTGACTCTAAGCCAAAGACTTTTGATTTAGGAGATGTCAGTTACAAAATGGAATCTGTGTGGCATTTTATCTGCTGCTACAATCATAACCAAGTGAACTCCTCATGCTCATTCATGGTTGAGATGCTCAGAATATGCATGTGCCATTAAATCCTTCTTCGTGATGGAGAAGTTGCACATGCTATTCAGAAATTGTCCAAGGTGGATCCCACTTTCTTATGCCTCTGAAAAGCCAATAATCTTGAGATTGGGATAGCTACCATGAGCCACCACCAATATTGCCCAATGTCCCTACTCACTTTGATTAAAACAAAACCTCTAATGAAGGATACCACTCAAAAAGATCTTTTCTGGTCTGTCTGATAGGATTGCTGTGAAAGTGAATAAGATAGGAATAAAGAAGGAAGGAGGAAATGAAGGAATGAAGGAAGAAAGGAAGGAAGGAGGGGAAGAATAAAGGATTAAATGATAGAAGGAACAAAGGAAGGAGGGAAGGATGATGGGACTGAGGGGTAGAAAGAAAGAAGGGAAGGAGGGAGGTAACAAAGGAGGAGAGAAGAGAAACAAGGAAAAATAAACACTGAGGAAGACACCTTTATGAACACTCCACATTTTCAAATATTGGCAGAGATCTGTGATGTGGGCAAGACTATCCCCATTTTACAGGTAGCAGAACAAGCTCATCTCTGTATCCACATCCTCGTTTGTTACAATCATACTTGAATATAAAATTACCTTCTTTCAAATTCAGACTGTGGAATTTTATCACTATTTCTCTCAAGTGTCAATCCACCCTTCAGATTCTGCATCTCACCCACACCAGGAGATCATCTGAGTGTGGTTGCTCCATCCTTCTGAAGTTGTCATCCTGCTTCTAGTGTCCCTTACACACTGCTTCTATCACTTCTGTTTTTAGAGACCAATCTGTCAAAGGCATCCTGTTGCTGGGATGATAGCTGAGAGAACTTCTGTTGGCTTCCATCTGGGTACCAAGCAGTTATAGATGGGGAGACTTGCTGCAACCTTGAATATTAAAATAAGGAGGTTTCTGCTTGCAAGGTTAATGATTAAAAGAGAGAAAGCAAGAGCAGGAGAAAGCCAGGGCTGCTAGGCAGTGCCATATATTACAGGTATTTAAAATGTGGGCTGTGCTTACCTAATGGGCTCTGCACCTGCTCCAAATTCATCGTCCCTCACTCCTTTTTTTCCCTCTGTATCCATGAGACAGTAATTTCTATTTATAAGATGTCTAATCACACCATTAAGGCTGCTGATTTGAGGAAAACACTGCTGAACTGCATTAAAAGCTATTCCTTTCACAGACAGACACACAGAGAAACAGACAGACAGACACACAGGCATACAAACACACAGAGGCAGGGGCAGAGAGAGACAGAAGACAGAAATAGAGACCGAGACAGACAGAGAGAAAAAAGAAAGATGTAGGGAGGATATAAAAGCTATTAATATTCAAATAATAAAGTTCATTAAAAGTTTTAAATAATACTGAAGCCAGGAGAGCCATGTGACTTTCACACTATTAACAGCAAGTACATGGCAGGCAGCTTGCTTGAGTATAAGGAACCCTGGATTTGGAGAAAGAAGAATTTTTATTCTATATTGGGTAATAATGATCTGATTTTTTTCCCCTTACATCTAGGTAATCTGTTTCAGCTCAGTTTTCAAATTTATGGATCAGGCATACTTTTTTTACTGTTAGGAGAATGAATATTTATCCTTTTTATTAGACATTTTCTTCATTTACATTTCGAATTTTACCCCCTTTCCTCATTTCCCCTCTGCAAACCCTGCATATCACCTCCATCCCACCTAACCCACCTACTCCTGCTTCCCCATCCTGGCTTTCCCCTACACAGGGGCATCAAGCTTTCACAAGACCTAGGGCCTTTGCTCTCATTGATGTCCCACAAGGCCATTCTCTGCTACATATGGAGCTAGAGTCCTGAGTCCCTCCATGTGTACTCTTTGGTTGGTGGTTTAGTCCCTGGGGAATTCTGTGGGTACTTGTTGGTTCATATTGTTGTTCTTCCTATGGAGCTGCAAACCCCTTCAGCTCCTTCTGTCCTTTCTCTAGCTTCTCCATTGAGGACCCTGTTCTCAGTCCAATGGATGGCTGTTATTCTTTACTTTGCCTGTTTACTGATATAATAAACAAATGGAATCAAAAAGATGTCTGGTAATATAGTGGGTAAAGTGCTTCAAGTTATATGTTACATTGATATACCAAGAGAAAGCAGAACAAATGGAATTTAATGATTCTTCTTATATCCACTAGAGAACAGAGGTCACAGGAAACTCAATGCTACACAAGCAAGGAAGCAGAAGGATAGGTGCAAAGAATCAGTGTGCTTAGGTTGAATCCAGATTCAGAAGACACCATTGGCCAAGAGGCCCAACAATCAGCTGACTGAGACAAAAACAGATATTACACCCAACCATTGGACTGCAGTCAGGACCCCTGTGGTTGAATTAGGGAAAGGCTGGAAGAAGCTGAGGAGGAGTACCTCATAGGAAGACCAGAAGTCTCAACTAACCCATACCCATGAAATCTATTAGGCACTGAACCACTAATCAGGCAGCATACACAAGCTGGTCTGAGACCCCCAACACATATACAGCAGACTGGCCTCAGTGGGAGAAGATATGCATAATCTTCAAGAGACTTGAGGTCCCAGAGAGTGGGAAGGCCTGGCAGGGGGAGGCACATCCTCTTAAAAATAGAGGGGGAGGAGAAATGGGATGAGTAACTGTGGGAGGGCAGACCTTGAGGGGGTGCAACGACTGGACTGAAAAATTATAAAAGTAATAGTAAGAAAAAGAAGACACCATTGGAAACCATTAGGAATACATAGATTGTAAGTATTGGATTACTTGGGGCTTAGAACAAGCTTGAAATTTTAAAAAAAAAATAGAGGTGACAAGAGAATGATAAGATAAGCTGTAGACTAGAAGAATATATCTATCAAAGACACAGCTAACAAACATCAAAAATATGCAAAGAAAACTCAAGAGAACAGTTGACCAACTCAACTAAAAATGGGGAAAAACACGAAGAAAGAAGATACACTGATTGCAAATGAGTAGATGCTTACTACCCACTGTCAGTAGAGAGGCAAACCATAGAACAGCCTTGAGGTGCCACTGCAGAAATGTTCAGGCTGCCAAAGTCAGGAACACCAACAGTGCAGGTAAGGTGAGCGACTAGATCAATTGGTCACGGCCTATAAAGGCAACCATATTGAAAGACAGCTGGGTGGTTTCTTGGGAAACTAAATATATCCTTACTATATGACATAATGATCCTGATTCTCTATATCTTCCCAAGGAACTGGAAACTTATATTGACACAAAAACCCACACATGAATGTTTATGGTCACCTCATAACTGTCACAGTATAGAGTAACACTAAAAAAATCATTCACACATGGAGGAACTCATGGCTCTAGCTGCATATGTAGCAGAGGATGGCCTAGTCAGTCATTAATGTGAAGAGAGGCCCTAGGTCCTGTGAAGGCTCAATGCTCCAGTGTAGGGGAATGCCAGGATAGGGAAGCAGGAGTGGGTGGGTTTGTGAGCAGGGGGAGAGGGGATGGGATAGGGGGTATTTGGAGGGGAAACCGGGAAAGAGGATAACATTTGAAATGTAAATAAAGAAAATAATCTAATAAAAAAGACATCATTCAGCAGATGAATAGAAAAAATAAAACATGGAACATCTGAATGACGGACTATTATTCAGATTACAAAAAAAGATCTGCTACGTGGGAAAGCATGAAAGGGATGTGACTGCAAATCACCAAGAGAAGGCCCCCACTTAAAAAGGCTTTACACTGTATGATTTCAATTACAGGACATTCTGAAACACGTTCCGTTATGAAGACAGCAAAGGATCATGGTACCTAAGGGTAAAAAATGAAGGTGTGATTAATAGGTGTAACTTCAAGGAAAACCCTTTCTTGGGCTCTGGCAGGAGGAAGAAAAAGTAGTCAATTCTTAAATATACACAGAACATTCTAATTTTAACAAGGCCTACCCCAAAGGACAACCATTTTATCAGAGTCTAACATGGGAAATTTCATCAGAGCTTAACTGAGCTGGGAGAATAGAAATACTGAATTGACTAAGTGGAAACAAATTAATACAGCATGAAGGACTTGTGAGGGTCACAGCCAGGGAGTACTAATCATAGACCTATAGGATGCTTCCTCTTTCCCACATATCACCACCACATCCGCTGGGCCCCTGTTTATCAGGGGATGAGATCCTGCATGCAGATAAGGATCGAGATGATGAAGGTCACTCATTTTAAATTCAACTGAAGTTCTGGACACTGATGTGAAAAGATGAGGAAGACAGGATCCAATTTCCAAGATGCTCATTATTAACTGTGTATTAAATGTCAAGGACTATGGTACACAGATGACTACTATGTAACATAGTGCACTATAGTGCTTACCTGATGTGCAAAGCTATGCTGAGTAGCCCCTATATGTGTATTACTTTCACTGCTTCCCGTGCCATTGGTCTTAATGCTATCTCCATTTAGCAATGAGAAAACTGGTTCAGAGAAGACCCAAGGACAGGGGAGGGGAGGGCTAGAGTTTTAGTCCATAAAGTATAACCCTCTAGCTAAAGTCCTTAATGAGCACCAGCAACATTTAAAATGTAGGTAATCTGGTGGCTAAAAGCAGACAAGAATTAAGGCAAAATAGATCCTAGATCCCATGGAGAAGGCAGTTAAGCTGATCTCACAGGATGAATAGATACTGGCCAAATTGGTGATTTTAAGTAACATTATTATTTTTTTCATTCTAGAGCCTTTAAGGACTATTGTAATGCTTTCATTGACTCAACAAATATTCACTTAATATTTTATTTTCTCTGTGCTAAATAACAACTTGACAGGAAAGAGGCAGAGTACAAAAATAGGCTGGGATGGTCAGAACTGGAGTTGAGCCATTCTGTGGATGCCCATTTGCTCAACTGGTACTTAACCACCAGGAGCTTCAGAAGTGTCTCAGGAGAGGCCATTACATGGCTTAACCCAAAGGTCACAATGAGCCCTGCCAAGGAATTCAACCTCTGTTCCCTTTTCTTGCTGTGCTTGCTACTATGGTTGTAATGTACTGTGTCTGGACAGCTTTTCTGAGCTTGGCATAAAATGGAAGACTCTCCTTTTCTTAGTCTCCTCTTCTCTGCCTGGTCTGGGGAGTCTGACTCCCAACCTGAGGAATGTCAAATAATCCTTGGCAAAAGTACAAGTTCATCTTCCTGGAATGCTACTCCATGCAAATGAGGTATCTGTAGAACCTTAAGCCTCAGTCAATGAAACTTCACCCGAAGAAGAACCCCTACTGATTCTCAAAGATATGCGTATATATATATATATAGTCCTTGATCCACAACAACAAAGTATATGCACACAAGCTGTTTTATTGGATATTGTCTAAGAGACCTATTTTATTGAATACTGTCTAACAGAGTGGTAGCACTTAAATCTTCAGGGAAGACCTGCTTCTCCCAACCCCCAAGATCCTGTTGACCCACCAGTTAGGACTTGGCTTCATATTTCCATACCTAGTATATAGCAGTGCCTAGTCACCCTGAGGGAAGAACTGGAAAATGGAACCACAATTTGTTTTTTAATCCAAAAGTCTGCTAGCATATTGTCCAACAGAGACAAATGGTAGACACAGTAGAATAATCACGCAGAAAGATCTCAAATGAGAAAAGGCTTGACAAGTAAGTGACCCACTTTAAGCCAAACAAATCCTGTTGTTGTGGAAGATTAAAGTACACAAGTTAAACTTTGCTTCTACTTAAAAGTAAAACTCCAATTAATCAAGAAAACTAAAACTGCCCTTTTCTTAATTTCATAGTTTTTATTCCTAGCTGTAGCTACAAGATAGGGGTAATGACTACCCTCTCCCATAGAACCTCATAAAACTGATGTGCTGCTGGGTGAGGGAAATGTTACCATTCTTGGGGAGTCGTTTAGTCAGTGATAGGATTCCTGGCAGCTCTGCCTTCTGAGCAGAGTTAGTACTAGGCTTGTAACAAGTGATCTACCAACAGGTGGGGTGCCACATGCCCTGGAGTCTAATTCTGTCCAGGAACATAGATCCCAAGAGCAGAATTCCACACACGCTGTGGTGAAGGCTGCACTGACTTGATCTCCTACACAGAGCCTGAGGAACAAGATGATGTGACTTTTGCGGGTATAACTGTCTCTTTGAGCCTTGCTTAAGTTTTATATTCTGTAGTTTCAGTTACATGAGGCTGAACACGGTGCAAATGTATTAAATTCAAAATTCCATAAATAATCAGTTCATGAGTATTAAATGATGAACTTTTCTGAGTAGCATGATGAAATCTCATTTGGTCCCGTTTTATTGTGCCCAATGAATTTGCCCTTCCACTCTGTCTCCACAGTATATGTGCTACCAGCCCACTAATCATTTAGTGGCTATCTTAGTTTTTAGATCAACAGCTTTGGAACAGCAGTTCTGTGTCCTAGTAAACTTTATTTCATTTAACAACAGTTTCCTATGCCAAGAGTAGAAACTATAAAGTTTTTATTTTCAGGAAAAAGCAAAAGATCTTGACTCAACAGGAGAAAAAAAAAGTCTGCTGAACTTGCTGAGATCTGTATTAAGAATGAATCATCTACCTGAAATCCTGGAGAAAAGGGAAGCTAAAGCTTATTTTTCAGTCACACTGTAATCTGTAAAACTTACAACCACTGAATGTGATAAGTTTTGGGTTAAGATGCAAAAGGCATTATATTTTAGGGTTTAGTGTTATCTATAGTTTCCTGTTTTCACTGGATGTCTTAGATTGAATAACCTACCAATGAAGGTCAACTGATATGACAGAACCAGGTTTAAAGGTCCAGCAATGTCTGAATGAAGATACTGAATTGAGAATCTGCATCTTAACCTCACTCTGCCTCCAGCAGTAGCATTGACCTGTCAACCCCTGTGGAGCTGAATCAAAAGAGGTAGCTGCAATATCCAAGCAAGACCTGGAATTAAGTGGGATTCGTAAGCTTTTTTACTATTGCTTTACCTCTGGAAGATAAGTTTTAAAAATCAAAATGTGTTGGGGTTGGCCTGGTGCTGTTGTGTATTCAAATGCTAAATACTGGCCCACCAAGTCTAGTTGCCTCCCAAAGAGATCCTCATGTATATCAAGTGATGCTATGTAACCTTGCTCCTTGAATTCATTGGTCAATAAACGGCTAAAGCCCGTGACTGGGCAGTAGAGAGAGGTAGGTGAATTTTCAGTTACCTGGCTGGGATTCACAGGTAGAGACCACGAAGAAAAAGAAAGATTAGGGAAATAGGAGGAAGCCGCCATGAGAGGCGATGGACCCTGAACACATGGCCAGGAGAAACATCAAGTGACAAGGGACACATGGCTGGGATGTGAGTTAGAATAGCTCCAATGTTCAATCTAGGCTTACAGCTTGTAAGTAAACTACCTGAGTTGCGTGTCTTTTATTTGGGCTAGCTAGAATAAATAATTCCTTTTCCAAAAATCTTTCAAAATGAAGGTTTTGCGTTCTTTGAACAGTCCAAAGCATCTCTTCAGGACAGGGTGTGGCCCCTAGGATGAAGAATCTCTGTCTTATGTAAGAAGGGGACAACAGAGATCAGTAATATCAGATTGCACCTGGACTAAATTTCCAGAAGCATGTGACTCGCTATATGAATCTTCTTGAACACAGTTCCCATTTCCACGAGCTCTAAGTTTCCACAGAGGAAAATAAAGCACGGTTTCACCCTAAACCACCTTCTGCCTTTAAAGAACAAATTGTTTTATTTTCTCATTTCTTGTTTGTGATATGTACACACTGGAGTGTTTCTTTCCTCACACCAAAGTAACAGACCCATTAATTACCTTCAGGGGAAGGAGGCATGCTCTGTTCTATCCAGTGTGAGATGCCTGGCATTGCGGGGGGCCAATGAATTCTTCCATAAATACCTATATTGGTAATCTACTTTTCAGATATCTCAGAGCATGTGCATTGTCCTGGATAACTGGATAACAAGGGTAGACACAAAGTCAAAAGACCTTTCGTGTTCTTTTGGTGGCAAATCCAAGTAGACCTTTTTCTTCTTTCCATCCTTGTTTCAAAATATGTCCATACTGTACTTAATGGAGGAAAGGAAAGAAACAGAAATAAAAGAAAACATAAAGCATAGAAGGTCCAAAGACAACCGAGAGAGGGAGTGGGAATGTCAGCCTTGGGGATTCATTTCTTGGATTCCTATCTTCTGTCAAGCACTCCTGGGACCTGCCCATTAAAAGCAGTCAACAAGGGTAACTCTCATATCCTCCTGCCTGGATCCCCCTGAATACCTATAAACAAAAAAATCTGATAGACATACTATTTCCTATAAACCACAGAAATTATGGTGGTGAAGTCCTTGTGAGGTTACACGTATCAGGATAAAGACAGCCATACCAAGCAAACACCAGCAAAAGGATGCTGCCAGGAGGGAGGGTTGTGAGAAATCATACTCCCTTTCCATTCCCAATTTTTGATTCCCTCACATCTCTCTCTAATTTCCCTTCAAAAGTCAGGTCAAAAGTGAGAAATTTTGCATTATACCATTTTCTTTTTATTCTTGAGGTTTTTTTTTTCCCCCATTGGTTCTTTGTCTTTGCTAAAGATCATCATGGTCTAGAATCTTGCCTGGAGAATTTATGGAACCTCTGATTATAAATTACTTCTTTTAATCATGTTCTTCTCGTTTAGCATTTTAATCCTGGGAAATACATGGTATCTTAAGTGAGGAAAATCAAAATGACAGTTATAGCGAGGTGAACTTAAAATGTTCTTAGATTCCCTTTCAAAATGTTATCTTTCCAACATAATTGTTATATTATGGAGTATTATCCATGAACAAGGAAGACTCTATACTGTACCTGAATTCATACCAATGGACATAGGCACTTAATGAATGGAAGGACAGTTCTGACTTTGTATCAACTCCTGTCATCCAGGACAGAAAATATGCATTGTGATATGAAGAGTAGATTATTCATATACTTATCCATAGGTATTAATCAGTGTGTTTTACAACTGTTAAAAATTGGCCAGTCAATTTCCTCCACAATGATGGGCACAGAACAGCCCCAACACAAGTCAGGATTCAGAAGGAGGAAATACAGCCAAGCCTCAATGCTTCCAGAAGACACGCACATCTCGCTTTCATACAAGTTTAACGCAATTCTTAGGAATTAAAAATTCTTGAGCTGGGCGGTGGTGGCGCACGCCTTTAACCCCAGCACT